>NW_006160062.1:545530-557511 GCF_000334495.1 Tupaia belangeri chinensis
GGGAAAGAGGCATGTCACTGGGAATCAGCAATTAGCAGATTCCAAGAAGAAAAAGCCATTTATTGTAAGAATTCAAACCAACTGCTCTTGTGAAATGATGGTGATAATTTAGAGCACAATTTAGGGCTGCCACGGACGTGAGAGTTGTGTTTTTTCTACAAGGATTAAAAAAAAAAAAGAAAAGAAATTAAAGCCTCCACCCAGACTCTTAGCCCTTTCTTTACCTTTTGCAAAAATAAATACATAAATTGGCAGTTAAGAAGAGGAAATAAAAACAGATGCTATTGCCCGCTGGTGGGCACCCCCTAAGGAGCCCTTTCCTTCCCCAGCTACAGAGGGTCATTAATCTGTGCCCAGCAGCCCTCTCTGTATCTCTGGGGACAGGGAGGTCCTCGAATGAGGAGAGGGATAGCAGAGATATTTTGATTTTAGGATTTTGAATATAAATATTTTCAAAGGAGGCTTATTGTGTTCCTGAAAACAGGATGTGCCGTTTCCAGCTTTTATTGCACACATTTGGTGAGTGAAATCTGCCCCTAGCCTGGGAGTGAAGAGCAAAGTGAAAGAGCAAACTCCAGTTTGCCCACTGGGCCAAGGGGCAGGATGTCTGTGATTTGGACCTCCAGATCTACTCCATACCCTCCCCCAGCTCAGTCTGCCCATAGTCTAAAATAGATGGACTGCCAAGTGGGCTCGTGTTCCTCTGGCCTCCAGTAGAGTTTGACAGCAGTCAGGGTGGGATGAGGGCACATTCAGGAGGTTAGTGGCACCCTGTTCTGTCTGGCAGCAGTGAATGCATCGTGGGAGACACTGAAGTCTCCTGCTTTCAGGCTTGGCTGGGGCTGATCATGCTGTACTTCGTAGTTTCCCTACTCTCAGGCCACAGCTATATAAATGATCTCGTTAAACTTTTTTCCAATTATTCCAGTTTGAAAGGACCAGCTGTTCGTGGCCAGATCCCAAACCAACATGAGATCTTGGGTATCTGTGAACTGGCCCCTCCAGTCTTACCGGGTTCAACGCTGAGCAAAACTGTGGGCTAGCAATGCCTATTTTCAATGTGACTTTACCCATTAACCACTTTTCCTGTTTTTCTCCAAGTCATCCCTTTGTAACCACTCCTGTAACTTCCTCCTGGCTTTGAACTTCCCAGGATCACCCCCCACCCTGTGCCACACACACTTCCTCTTAGACAGCACCTTGTATTCTCGACCTTTCCAGCGCCCCTTCTGCATCAGAACTTGCCAGTCTTACCATCTCTGTTCCCTCAGAGCTCACGCCCTCTAGCTGTCTTCTGAGTGACCAAAAATTCTGTATCCATGAATAGACAATAATATGTTTCTCAGTTACCTCTCCTTGTTTAAAACAAAAAGTTATTTTATCAGGAGCTTTCTGGAGAGACGATTCCTTCACCCAAAGGATCATGTCTAAACTGTGGTGACTTCAGACATCTTGTTTATTTGAAAAAGGTTACTACAATGGGTGGTGGCTGAAGCACAGCATGATTTTTGTTCTCAGGATGTCACTGGCTTGGTTTCTGCCTCCTCCATGTGCCTCCTGAACATGAAATCCTGGTTCCAGGATGGTTTCTTATGGTGCTGACTGATTTCCAGACTGGTACTATAGTCTCTAATGGGGCCAACCCTCAGGATTACCTGGGAAGCCTGGGAGAGCCATTACAATGCAAGGAAAAGCCCATGGGGCTTTCTCAGGAAATGTTCCTAACCTCAAATATGACCATGCTCAAACTTTTTATCTCTAGGCCGCCCGGTATACACCACAGCTTTGATCTGCTAACACTTACTCATCCTTAATTCCTAGATTAATGCTGTCTTTATCTGATGTTTATGTATTTTGTTTTACTCATCCCTCTGATACCCATTTACTGAAAGGATGTGCAATGGCAGGATTCGTTTAGCCATTTTTTATATACATTTTTATGTACATTTATATACATTTACATGTACTCTGTTCAAAACTACTTTTAAAAAATACATTTTAACATCAGGCAATGACATTTTAGAAAATTAATCTTTAAAAAATTAAAATCAGTCAAACTAATAGGCTCTAAATGGAAAAAATATTTTTATGTAGTTTAATATATTTTTAAATTTCTTCCTCTTTTCTGTCACTCTGACTTTTTCTCAATTGACAGATGTATAATTGAAATACAATCTATGAAGTATTTTTGTTGTTTGTCTTTCCTTTAAAACAGATAAGCCTAGAATTTCTTTATTTTCTTTTTTAAATATTCAAATTAAGTGTCTTTTACTTCCTCTGGTTCATGATTGATTTTTGAGGTTGGGGTGACCCCAGGATACAAAATTTTCTCACCTCTCATGAATGAGGATACACAAGAGAACTTTGAAAAGTTTACAGAAAATGGAATTAAAGTACAAGTTTATTTTAGTGCAAAAAAATTGAAATCCATGCAGGTGTTTTATAATACACTTTTTCATGAAATTTCTGAAGCCTCCTCATAGTTATAGCTTCTAGTTAGATAGGCTTTAAACAAGCGTCATAATCCAGTTAGGCTGCTATAACAAAATACCTGAAACTGGGTAATTTACAAACACACAAATGCTCAGTTCTGTTACATTTGTAGTTCTGGAGGTTGAGAAGTCAAAGATTAACTGCCAACACATTCAATGTTCTGGAGAAGACTCATATTCTGCTTCATAGATAAGGCCTTATGGCATCTTCCCATAGCAGAAGGATGGGACAGCTCCTTTCAACCACTTTATAAGAGCAATAATCCCATTCATGAGGTCAGAGCTCGTATGCCTTAATCACTCCCCAGAGGCCTCACCTTTAAATACTACCACAATTGGGGAGTGGGGTTCAACATGAGTTCAGACCATAGCACCAAGGGCTTTCCTATCTGCTATCCAAATAAAAATTTCTCCCATTCAAGAGGAAGTTGGTAATACCAGACTTGCTACTCCAATTCTGGAGAATACAGAGATAGGAACTCAGTTGAAAAATGGATAGTACAGCCTACATAGAGGTCCTCTGTCTAAATTCCAAATACAGTCACATGGAGTAGAAGAAATACCATAGAACACTACTGTGAAACCACTAACTTTTCTTGACTCTATACTTTTTATTTATTAATCTTAATTTTATTTATTTATTTATTTTTAATTTGGCCAGAGAGAGACAGAATGAGAGAGAGAGACAGAAAGCCAGAAAGCAAGCCTCTAGGTCCAGGACTCAAACTACAGTCAGCCATATGGGGGTCCAGCGCCCTTAACCACCACACCACCTGCCGGCCCCAACTCTATATATACTTTCTATATGCTTTCCCAAAACAGCACGATCATTCACAGAAGTCAACAAAATCCAAATGATAACATAACACTGAACTATCATAATAATTATCTTAATATTTAGTACTTACCAAACAAATATCTAACATTTCTATGCTGAGCACATTGTCTGAATTATTTCATTTGCTAATTTAATTTAATCAGGCAGATACACCTACTGAGTCATCAGAAAAGTCATGACGTGTTTTTACATGCAAAAATGCATCATAACTTTTCTGACAACCCAGTATTATTCTCCCATTTTGTAGATAGAATGCAACTTTAAGAGGTTATATAACCTGTCCAAGATTCAATTATACTGCCTTCCGACAAAATCCCAGAGATGAGAATTACACAAAGCCTCTAAAATCCATTTAATCACCTTATCCTGTTTCACCTTGCTCATGTGCAGCCCTGACTGTCTCTCTTATTATCACTCCTGAGAGACATGTTGCTGAAAATACAGAGGTGGTGGTTAAAATAACAATGTTAAGTCCTTGAAAACAACTATGAGTTAAAGTTAAAAGTTCCACTTTAATTGAAAGAGTCCCATTTCTCGTGTTACACCGCAGCTCTTTGAATCTTGAAGCTGGAAGAGAGCTAGGTAAGCATCCCACATGACTTCTCATGTTATTTCTCCCATAAAAGACACAGAGACATAAAGAAAGACAAGCACTCCCAATAGGGTCTTCATGTCACAATTCACCCCTAGTCTCAGCCAGCCCAGACCATGGCATGCACATACATATCCAGCATACTCAGGGATAGCTTGAGATGCAAACTCAGGACCTTTCTTATGTGGGTCCAGTTGCATAATTACTGGGCCACTACCTGGCCCCCACCCCTCATTAAAGAAGAACTAAGTTCCAACAATTGTGAGCAACTTGCCCTAGGTCACTCTGTTGAAGACAGAAGTGGACTTGGACCCCATGATTCCTGACCCTCAGTTCTGTAGTCTCTCATTTCATCGCAGTACCTTTTGTCTTTGCATGAATTACTTTAAAGATAAAAACTTCTAAATACAAAAAAACAACAAACGGTACCATCCAACTCATTTTTTTTGCATTAATAGCAGTGTTTTGGTTCAAGAATCATTTAATATAAATCAGAAAAAGAGACCATTATGTCACTGCTGCCTTATAATGTGATAACTATGGTTCCCTTGGACTATGTTTCTGAAGGTAATGGAAGCGAATTTTTAAATGGAAAGTTTAACCTTAGCAATTTATTGCTCTGCTTTTTCCATCTATTCTGCATCATAAGATTATTCACAAGGCACTTTTATCACTGAAGAAATTTTGCACTAGGACGTGTTCTGAGTGGAGCTGATATCTCTGCAATTTCTTCTCCAGGAACCCTCTCTCTGACATAACGATGGCCTAACTGTTCATCTGTCTCTCCATCCAGCATGGCACCACACTCCTCATGGTCGCCTCCTACGCTGGTCACATAGACTGTGTGAAGGAACTGGTTCTGCAAGGAGCAGACATCAATCTCCAGAGGGAGGTAAGTTAAGCTTTGCCCTTGGTTAAAAATGACCAGGCTAAGAGATCTGAACTTTTCCTCATAGTGAACTGGTAAGGACAGAAGCCATCATTGCTTTCCTTCTACATCAGTTCAGATTGCAAAGTTTATTGTGCCTCAAATAAGGTCCAGGAATGGACCATCAGCTAGACTGTAGTTGAGCATATCTTGTCACATACATCTAAAATAACAGCTTCAATTGGTTCTTCCTTCTTCCCATTGGATACAATGCTATAGAATTTATAGAAATTTCAAAGAGATTTTTAGAAGAGTTGAGTCACCAACCTTTTTGTATTGAAATTCATTTGCTAGAACATCTCTGTCATCCTCACCAAACCATGTTTTCTTTTTTTTTTAAGAATTATTTTATTTAACTTTATTTATTTATTTGTTTATTTTATTTATATTTGACCAGAGAGGGACAGAGTAAGAGAGAGGGAAAGTGAGAAAGCAAGCCACCAAGTATGGGACTCAAACCATGGTTAGCCATGTGGGAGTCCAGTGCCCTTAACCACCAGGCCACCTGCCAACCTCTCTGTATTTTTTTTTTTTTGAGAGGTTTTTGCTATAGGGTGCGTGCACTTGCCAGACAGAGAGAGAGAGACAGAGAGCCAAAAAGCGAGAGAGAGAGAGAGACAGAGAGCCAGAAAGCGAGAAATCGCCCCCCCGCCCCAGAAGGAATGGCCACACTGTAATCCCTTCTCCTCCATTTTCCTCCCAAATCATGTTTTCAAAAGACTTCTTTGACTGGTCATGTGTGAAATAAGTTCTTAAAAAGTTATTTAAGAGACCAGCAGTTAGCGTAATGGCTATGTTGCTGGACTCCCACGTAGTCGACCGCGGTTCGAGTCCCGGACCCGGTGGCTTAAACTCACACCGGGCGCGTGTGCGTGCATGCCCAAGATCCCGAGAGGAGAATGGAGGAGAAGGGATTGCGGCGTGGCCATCCCCCCTGGGGGGTGATTTCCTGCTTTCTATCTCTCTGTCTCTCTCTGTCTGTCTGGCGAGCCCACACGCCCTATAGCAAAAACCTCTCCAAAAAAAAAAAAAGTTCTTTAAAAAGCCATGTGAGTGAATATTGTACTAAAATGTGACCCTGTTTCCACGCTGTATTCAATTGCAATTTCAGTTTGGTCTCATCAGAGAATCCATTCTTGGTCCAATCTAGAAAAGCAATGGAAAGCCCCCAGCATTGTAACATTCTTTGGGGTTTAGGTCTGAGAAGGGTCCATATATTTCTGAGCCAACACAGGGTCTGGTAAACTAACCTTTAATGGAAACATATGCTCAGGTCATCCCTTGAGTGATCCTGACCTCTCAGTTCATACTGACTCAGACCTGAGATGGACATCCCAGACAAACTCCAAACCAGACTGGAGTTTTTAGTTTTCCTTGATCCTCCGGCCTATCTGCAACTTTATTCTTGGGCCTACTCTGCAGCTGTAGTTTCAGAAAGGAAGATTCATCAACCAACCTTTTATCAAGCCAATCCCATTCTTCCAGGCTGAGATGATACCCCTGAGTAAAGCAAATGAAGACATACGAGGCCTGAGGGCTGTGTTCCAAAGAATATGCCCAAGTCCCTCCCATTACCTCTCTGGGTGCTAGAGGCTTTGGCTATGGACCATGAGTAACACTCAACTGACAGAATCTGGGGTCTAGTTCCTGAAGCCTTGGACCAGCAAGCCTGGTCTATTGAAAGGATCAGCAGTATGGAGAGGCTACAGCAAAGTCAATCAATCTTACAAACAGATTCTCTTGAGCAATTTTCATAACACTAGAGCATTGTTTTAGGGCATTTTCACTTTGGCACTTAATTTCCCTCTGGGATGAAAATGTCTGGACCCATTTAGAACTATAGTACCCTAGTCTTTTTTATTTTTCCTTTCTGTTTTACAGTGCTTGTTTACTATAACTTTTTTTTAAAGGACAGATTTTCTCTAATAGAAATAATGTGATCCAGATTTGCCTACCCAAAAACTTTATCCTGAAGGGCAAGTTTCAATGTGCACAAAATTCTCTTTAAAACAATGGAGAGAAACAGAAAGGAGAGAAACATTTTATTTCTAGACAATGTGTCGTTTTATATTTATTTGTTCCTTTGGTTCCAATTGCTCAAGTAATCTTGGAGGTGGAAACTCTTGGGCACTAAGAAACGGAGGCCCTTGGGACCAGCAGTTGGCATAGTGGCTATGTCGCTGGACTCCCATGTAGAACACCGCAGTCCGGATCCCACATCTGGTGGCTTAAACTCATGCTGGGCGCATGTGCGTGCATGCCCAAGATCCTGAGAGGAGAATGGAGAAGGGATTGCGGCATGGCCATCCCCTCTGGGGGGTGATTTCTCACTTTCTGTCTCTCTGAATCTCTGTCTTTTTTGTTTGTTTGTTTGTTTGTTTGTTTGTTTGGAGAGATTTTTGCTACAGGGCGCATAAGCTTGCCAGAAAGACAGAGAGAGATAGAGAGACAGAAAGTGAGAAATCATCCCCAGGGGTGATGGCTATGCCACAATCCCTTCTCCTCCATTCTCCTCTGGATTCTGGGCATGCACGCACACGTGCCCAGCGTGAGTTTAAGCCACTGGGTCCTGGACTTGAACTGCGATCGACTACATGAGAGTTCAGCGACATAGTCATTATGCTAACTGCTGGTCCCTCTGCCTCTCTCCATCTTTCTGGCGAGCACACGCACCCTATAGCAAAAACCTCTCCAAAACAAAGAAACAAAACAGTGGCCCTTGAGGACTTACCCAAGTATATTTAGTTTAGAAGTAACTTGTGTGATTGAAGCAATGAAGTTCATGGCTGTCCTCTGAATTTCCAGATACCCTGCCAATCTGGGACTGCAGAACTACCACACTACAGGGAAACCCCAACCTCACTTACATGTTTTGGAGCTTTGGAAATGACTCACAGTTCCAAGTAGACTTCTACCTTGGTCCATTATTAATCCATTTTACAAAATTAAAATATTGGTTTCCTGAAAAAAGTACCTGCCATTGTTTTCATAGGTTGCTTATCGAGATACACAGAACTTGCTAGAAAGACAAACTGCCTCTGTGGTCATAGTCACATTGCCTTTTCTCTGTGTCAGACAGCTCTCTGCATCACTTTTTTTTTATTATCATTTTACTATAGTAAAATACATATAACATTTACTGTCTTACCCATTTTAAAGTGTACAAGTTGGGTGGTAATAAATACATTCATAATGTTGTATAATTACTATGGTCATCCATCTCTATAACTCTTTTCATCTTATAAGTCTGAAACTCTGTACCCTTTAAACAATAACTCCACATTTCTTTCTCTCTCAGCCCCTGACAACTGTCATCCTACGTTCTGGTTCTATGAATTTGACTACTTGAGCTACCACAGTAGAATAATTCAGTATGTAGGACTGGTTTATTTCACTTAGCCTAATGTCTTTAGTAGTCATCCATGTGGTAGCATATGTCAGATTGCCTTCTTTTTTAAGCTAAATAACATTTAATTGTATGAATATGCCACATTTATCCTATCCATTCAGTGGACACTTCTATTGTTTCTGCATTTCAACTATTAGGAACAATGCCTGTGCCTCGCTCTTAGTAAGGACACTTGTCATTGGATCCAGGGCCCACCCAGATAACAGAGGATAAGCTCTTCCTCTCAAAATGTTTAGATTGATCACATCTTTTGCCACGTAAGGTAATAGTCACAAGTTTCCAGAATTAGAATGGAGACATATCTTTTAGAGAACTGCTCTTCATCCCACTACACCAAGAGTGAAGTTTTCTTTTCACCTTGTCACTTCTCTGACCAAGGAATAGAATTAGTTCAAATGCAGTCCCACTCTAGGCTACAAGGTTTATATGCAAGGTTATTGTTCTGTTTTCTTCACGAATGTATGAACTAAATGTAATGTAGGCAAATGTCTGTTAAAGCCAGCCTTTCTCTCTCCCAGTCAGGTACAACTGCCCTGTTCTTTGCTGCCCAGCAAGGCCATAATGATGTCGTGAGATTTCTCTTTGGATTTGGAGCATCCACTGAATTTAGGACCAAAGTAAGAAAACCTTCATGATTTAAAAACCTGCTGAGTAATTTCAGCAGTCATGGATATTAATTTTCTGCTTAACTATGGTACAAGTTTGTGCTTCCCTTTTTACAAGATTCTGAAGCCTAAGAAAGTGGATTTCACACGTTTACTATCAATAGTAATGCATCATGGGCAATCCTAAGGATTCTATTCAAAAGATTACATTTTTACTCTAGACTCACAACTGCAGACTTTATTTTTTCTAGAGGATTTTACCATAGGGCAGATGCACTCGCCAGAGAGAGACAGAGACAAAGACAATGAGAGGGAAAGTGAGAAGTCATCCCCCAGGTAGGATGGCCATGCCACAATCCCTTCTCCTCCTGGAATCTTGGACATGCACACACACATGTCTGGTGTGATTTTTCAAGCCACCAGGTCCAGGATTCAAAATTTAGTTAGCCACATAACCACTACACCATGTGCTGTCCCCACACAACTGGTGAATTTTATGGGGAATGACTTAAACTCTTTCTTGCATGGGCAGCTTTCTACTCTGGGTCACTAAATTTTGTAACCAGGAGGGATATCATAGCAGGTGACTTTCTTGAGGTTCTTGTTTCCATGTACCTTTATTTTTATTTTATGATTAATCTCAATATTGTGAGGGGACTTCAAAATGTTCGTGGAAATTGGAGTTCATTTGGGCATAAAATATTTTGAAATACATGCCTAGTTTTTTAGAAAATATATTTTACATCAACTTTTTAAAGATACTTTATATAATAAGAATTTTGGGAAATATTAAGATGACACTAATAAATCTGAGAAATTCCTAAGAGGGCACTTTGGCCTTCTTAATTTCATGAGTTATTCTCTCTGAAATATAATATTGGGCTGTCAGAAAAGTCATGACACATTTTTGCATAGAAAAACAGAAAATACATCATGACTTTTTCTGATGACCCAATGCGTAATACATAATTATAGCTTATATTGTTGGGCAAGAAGCTATGATTCTTCCTTTTAAGAAGTTGTTGATTTTCATTTTTGACATATAGGTATGAAAACTGAGACCACCAAAAAGATCAATTTTGTGTCCACAATATGATTTTATATGATAATGTTTTGTAGTAGTAGAATTTAAGTTGCCATAAGATATTTGTAATTGTCAGTTCATTTCTGGACTAATCATACTAAAAAATTGGCTCAAGTTGGAAATTCTTGGATTTTTCTTAATTCACTGCATGTGACATTTATATATCAAGGGAATTTCCAGTAGGTTTTTTTTCTATTAAAAGCCTAACTTTAAAAAAAAAATTTTGCCAGCGGGTGCATGTGTTCAGCAAGAGAGACAGAGAGACACTGAGAGAGGGAAATAGAGAAAGAACCCCCCATTCACACTCATGGGAAATGGTCTTGCCACAATCCTGTTTCTCCATCTCATTACCCTTTCAGGATTTTGGGCATGCCTGCACTTAGCCTGGTGAGTTTGTCAAGCCACCAGGTATAGGACTCGAACAGTGCAGTTGGCCACATGGGATCTAGAGCCCTTAATCACCAGGCAGCAGGCTGACCCCAAATGTCAGCTATCAGTAGGTCTGAATTTCAGGTAGGTTTTCTGTCTTTTCTAAAGCCTGCTATCAGATGTGAGCATGCCTTAGTATGTTTAGAAAAACATACTAAGTATAATGCAATCAGATTTTGGTATCCATGGGTTCCATATCTGTGGATTTAACCATCTGCAGATAAAAAATATTTAAAACCAACAAAAAAACCCCACAGATATAAACATAATACAGTATAACAACTATTTATAAAACATTGATATCGTTGTAGGTATTATAAGTAACCTAGAGATGATTCAAAGTATATAGGAGGATGTGCACAGGTGATATGCAGTCACTATGCCATTTTCTATAAAGGACTTGAGCATTTATGGGGTTTAGTATCTGAAGGAGGTCCTGGATCCAATCCCATGAAAATACCAAGGGATGATTATATATAGTAATACAAAATGCAACAAATGTATATATATATTTTTTATGGTTATCATTTTATTTTTTATTATAAAAGTGATACAACTATAAATAAAAGGTAAAGCTCTGTGAACCTAAATCTGTATCTGTGAACTAAATAAAAATGATCATGTGTGGCCACATGGCTGCTTCAGTCTTCTTGGTTAACAAGTTAATACTGGCTTACAGGCTTTGAACATGAGCCAGTTCCCAGAAATCCATGGAACATGAGGCCCAGGGAGAGCAATTCCACTTATTTCCATTAGGTCAACTCCAGATGTCTCAGAGCTTTCCATGGGAAAGAAAATGCCAGGTGGCTTTGAGTTTTTATATGATTCTGTCATCAAAACTGTGTCGGGAACCAGCAGTTAGCATAATGGCTATGTTGCTGGACTCCCACGTAGTCGACCGTGGTTCACGTCCCGGACCCGGTGGCTTAAAACATACAGGGAATGTGTGCGTGCATGCCCAGGATCCCGAGAGGAGAATGGAGGAGAAGGGATTGCGGCGTGACCATCCTCCCTGGAGGGTGATTTCTCGCTTTCTGTCTCTATGTCTCTCCCTGTCTGTCTGGCGAGCACACGTACCCTATAGTAAAAACCTCTCAAAAAAAAAAGAAAAAAAAACCAAACCTGTGTCAACCATTGTTCTTATCAAATCTATACACTTTAAAATGTGTCTCTAAAAGAAAAAATATCAGTTCTTCTGTGAGAATCATCATCTTTTATCCATCTGTTACCTAATTAGGCAAAGAGCTCGGGAAGTTGACAGAACAAAGCTTAGAAACAGGTGCTCATTGCTGCTATCAAGACTTTTTTTAGGAGAGTTTGTTTTTGTTTTTGTTTTTACTATAAGGCACATGCACTCACCAGAGACACACAGAAGGAATATAGGAGTCTAGCATCCCAACCATTACACCACCTGCTGACCCCTATCAAGACATTTTTTAATGTACCTCCTGCCCTGCGCCCACACCTCCACCACCATCCTCAGCCTCCAGTTCCTTTCCCACTCAAGCACCATCCCTCACCACATGGTCCATCCTTCATTGAATCCCTTCCCAGCCGTGCTAGTTCCTCAGGAAATCTATGAGCACACCTTTTCTTCGAAGTTC
>NW_006160062.1:557522-574164 GCF_000334495.1 Tupaia belangeri chinensis
CTTTCTTCGCAGATATCTGTGAACACACTTTTTATCAGTGTCTCTCCAAGTGAGGTCCACCTGCCATCTTAATATTACCATTACCCTCATGACTCGTCAAAATGCATATGACCAGGCCCAGCCACAGGTAAAACACTGCTGCTTTGCGGGCTCAGGCCTCGTGTGAGGCCCAGATTTGATTCCTAAAAGCTGGGTGCAATGTGATGTACCTATAGTCCAGCTATTCCGAAAGCTGAGGCAGGAGGACTGCGACATTGCATGATCTTGTCTTTAAAAGCAAAAGGGAGGATGCATAGTGGTTTGAGGCACTAGACTCCCACATGGCTGACTGCAGTTCAAGTCCCAGACCTGGAGGCTTGCTTTCTCATTTTTCTTTTCTCTCTCTCTTTCTCATGAGTGTACATGTCCTGTAGCAAATTGAAAATAATACTAATAATAAATTAGATAAAAATAATTCTTTTTAAAAAGGGGGGGAGCATATTTTTGAGCCTCACCCAGAGGTACTAAATCAGACCCTCTGAGGGTGGACCTCTGAGGGTAGGCATTTTGAACAAACACCCTATGTCCAAATTTAGAATCCACACTATCTTACATCTGTGATTTGTATTTTAGAACCAGATTACATGTTCTTGAGTTATTTATAATTAGCTAAAATGTCCACATACCAGTTCACAGAGCCAAGCAAACAACTCAAAATCCTAGATAGGAAAATAAAATGCCTTATTTGCAGCACCTGAGAAAAGCCATGAAGGGTTTTGTTGACCCCAAACTCAGTGAATCAGTAGTGTGAAGTGGTTAGCATGAAAGTTCATTCTAATGTTGCCAGACATTGGATAAAAGTAGAGTAGATGGAACAAAAGATTACCCCATTCCACATCAGAGCACACATACTTTGCAGTGCACTGCTCAGTTTTAGGGCCCACACCTTAAAAGAGACCTGGGCAAATTGGCACATGTTCAGAGGAAGGTACTAAGTACATTGGTGAGAGGCACACAGCTAGGTGGAACCAATGTTCAGGAGAAACCAATGTTTGTCAAAGGAGTCGCTGGCCAGAAGCCATCAGAGGATTTCTGGTAATTCCAAGACAGAACTGATGAGACTTGGTACAGACTTTCTGTTGTTTTTTTTCCTATATTGAGAATCAAATGATGATTTTGCATTCAGCATGGGAAATTTGTAAGTTAATCATAATAACTTGGTCATGTAACTATAATATAGCTCTAGCAAGTCATTCAGGTCTGCTCCAGAATCATATTCTTAAGATGAACTCTCATGATTATGAAGGAAAAGGGATAAAAGGACAGTGAGTTTGTTATTGTCTATGAAAAATTCCTTTCAAAGTTCTATGTAAGAAACATCTGCTTGGTAAAACACATGCCTGCCTGGTGTCTAATGTGTTTATGTTTTTCATGTCCATAGGACGGAGGCACCGCCCTGTTAGCTGCCAGCCAGTATGGGCACATGCAGGTGGTAGAGACCTTGCTGAAGCACGGAGCCAACATCCATGACCAACTTTATGTGAGTACATTTCAAGGGGATGTTAAGTGGATATTTACTCCTTCATTTATCACACAATATGGTGGTCTAAATTCAGATGCCAGAAATGCCAGTTTAAAAAACCTTAATGAATAGGGCAGTGGGACTTTACTCTGAGACAACAAGGAAAAAAGATATAATTGACAGATGAGTTTTTACTATGTAGAAACCACATGATCTTATCTACCCACCTTTGTTTTCTCTTTTAAATCTATTGTACATACAAGGCATTGTATGTACCTATGTGTTAAGACCTTCAAAAATCTGGTGATACATACTCACATCATAACAAACTACACAGCCCAGCATACTGACTTGCTTAAATCAAGTTAAAGTCTCCCATTGTGGAGTTATTTGTGAAGAAGGTTATAAAGAAGAGAAATCAAGATATTAGAAGAGAAGCAAGGTTGGATGGACGGAGACCTATGAAACGTGTGCACACCATTGACCTTTGAAAGTCTCCCACTGCTAGTCCGGGTCTGTTTGCAGCTAATTGGAAATTAGGACATTACCCAAGGGCTCTTTTCATTGATTGCTACTGTAATTCCATAGGATTTATGGCAAATACTATTCCAGTTTTATAGGAAAAAAATTAAACATGAAGAGATGAAGCAACTTGACATCATCTCCTGGTGGGAAGTGGGAGAATTCCTACTTCCAATGATCTAGGAGCCATATTTTAGGTTATCTACAACTCTACATTGAGCCTTCATGCCTAGGGCACTATCCTTTCATAGACATGTAATGAGCTGTGTAGTTGTGAACTTTTCCATTTGAACACCCTTCCGGAGTACACATGGTTAACTTAGGCAAATCATAGGCCTCATTGAAGTCTATAGCAACAAAGCTTACCCTCAGTACTTCAAACTCTGTAACATACTTTAAGCCTGCAGCATTACCTATACAATGATTTGAATTATGGTGCTCAATAATGTTCTAAAGGAGTGATTCTCAGCTATGGCTGTCCATTAGAATCACCTGGGTAGCTTAAAAGAATACCTGTTCCTGGGCCCACCTGAACACACTAAATTGGAGTCACTGAGAGCAAAACTTGAGCAACAAATAATTCTGACATGTGGCCAAGTGTAAGAAATACAAGTCTAAAGCTTTGGATACTGCTTAGGCCATATATAGGTAAAATATATCTGAGACTGTGTATGAATATAGGTATATGTGGAGACTTCAAAAATTTGTAGAGGGACCATCAGATGGCATAATGGTTACATCGTTGGATTCTCATATAGTCAACTATGGTTCAAGTCCTAAATCCAGGTAGATGTGCATGTGTGCCCAAAATCCCAAGAGGAGAATGGAGAAGAAGGGATTTCAGCACGGCCATCTGTCCTGGGGAGGAGGGTGATTTCTTGCTTCCTATCTCTCTGTCTCTCTATTTCCCATGAGTGCACACACCCTATACCAAAAATGCCTTTTAAAAAAAAAATTGTAGAAAAATTGAATTAAAGTATGAGTTCATTTTGGTATAAAATTTGAAATTCATGCATAGTTTTTTATAATATATGTTTTTCGTGAAGTTTTGGAAGACCTACCCTCACCCCCACATAGATGTAGCTTGAATAGGAAAAGCCAAAGTCTTTGGAAAAGTGAAGTGAATTATGATTTTCTTAGCATTACCATTAAGTCAGCAATCCAAATTAACTGTGGCTGTAGAATTTGTACTCACTAGATAATATTCTCCCATAAGATTCATTGGAGTGTCACATAATCTTAGGAATGTCGAGTTTGAGGGAAGCCCTTTTTCATAATAAATTCCTATTATAAAGTGATTCAAAAACTTCACGCATTATAACTTTCATTTTATGTTAAGGCCTTTAACCTTATCCAAATAGTCCAAATGTTTCCATTGAAACAATTGAAATATGGTTGGGGGTGAGGAGAGAGACCAGAACTGAAACTTGTAATATATAGTAGAAAAGCCAATGTGCAAAGAGTTCATTTCAGAAAACTGCTGAGCAGAGACCAGCAGTTAGCATAATGGCTATGTTGCTGAACTCCCATGTAGCCAACTGCAGTTCGAGTCCCAGACCCAGTGGCTTAAACTCATACCGGGCACATGTGCATGTGTGCCCAAGATCCCAAGAGGAGAATGGAGGAGAAGGGATTGCAACCATCCTCCCCTGGGTAGTGATTTCTCGCTTTCTATCTCTCTGTCTCTCTCTGTCTTTCTGGCGAGTGTAGGCGCCCTATAGCAAAAACCTCTCCAAAAAAAAAAAAAAGAAAAGAAAACTGCTGAGCATATCAGCTGCTAAGGGTTTGACAGATGTTCTGTGACAACACCTTAATGAGCAGATGAAAATCTGATCCCCAAACATTTGCTTAAAAATCTGTACAGGCTGATTAATTTTTTAATGATTGCCTGGAGGGTAGTCTGGCAGTTCAGCTGAAACCCACTGGAAATGCAGTCCTGACCACGTGACCTGCTTGGTTGGACTTGTACTGAAAGGTGTTTTGTATTTTGGCTTGAGGTAGCGTTCCTGATGGGAGGTGTGGTCTCAGCTGCGTGCACTGAATGTTTTCCTCTAGGGTGTCCTCGGGTTTTCCATGTGACCTAAAGACCACAACTTTCACTCTGTGCTGTGAGTGCTGTCTGGCTGCAGTGAGCATCCAAGTGGAATGCATGCTCTCAACTGACCGGAATATGTGCCAAAATTACCAACTGAGATAATTTTGAGATAAAAGGAATGCCCAGGAGACACAGACACCAGTTAAAAAGAAAACTAAAAAAAAAAAAAAGGCATGCTTGCTTTGGGCTTTATGCAGGATTACTTTTTGAGTTTATAGATATTATTGGTGTCTGCTGGGCTGAAAGGAGTGACTTCTAGAGATTCTTCCTAGGGCAGTTTTTCTGAAAGCAGTTTATGTTTTAATGTGTGCAGAACCCTGTTTAAGGCATAGTAGTGGGGGGAAGCGGTTTACACAGATTAGGGGACAAGAAAGAGAAAAGGATAGGAAAGAGCTAACGAAAGGGACACCTTTTATTCCCAATTCATAAAAAGCATAAAAATGAGGATTGGGTAATTTGTTTATCTAACAGTTAATCCTTCCATGACAAAAGGATGGAAACCTAAAGGGGGGATGGAAGTAGAAAATTATATTAAACATATAAGGTTTTAATCTCATTTCTTCTAAAATAAAACATGAGAGGTGATTTTTTTAAAACTCTTTCAACTTGATGTCTCTCAGGATGGAGCCACTGCCCTCTTCCTAGCTGCCCAAGGTGGCTACTTGGATGTTATTCGATTATTGCTGTCTTCGGGAGCAAAAGTCAACCAGCCACGGCAGGTAATGTCCATGGCCGATGTTTGTCTAACTACATGGAGCACATAGCAGGAAGGGCCAGGTGTCCCCTAGTAGCACATACCTAAGATAACTAGTCAGCTCTTGGCGTGCTTTAAACCCTCTTGCCTCTATGATGAAAAGTTAATCTTTGATGAAGTCAAGTTGACATCACAATTCAGTGCTTTGAAAACTTGAGTGTTTGGTGTCTGAGGTCAAGTACACACTCTGCCACCTCCTGTTCAAATAAATTACAGCTGCCCAGAGCTACAGAACATAGACTAGCCTGGGGCAGGGGTAAATAGAGACAGACCCAGCAGGTCTATCTGCTCCCAGCTGCCTTATCACCTACCCACCACTTCTTCCACTAAGCCAAAGACAAGCCCATGCTGCTGGAATCGTTTTCTTCACCTTCAGTTGTCACAGTGATAATGCTATTTAGATTTCATTTATCAACAGCAGGCTAACATCTGGCAAATCAATTAACTGAGAGAAAGGAAGAAAAATGCAAGATAATATGGGTAGCACTTCATAATCAGTAAAGAGCCAAATGCAAGGCATTAGAAATAGCTTCTATTATATATTGTTAAAAGAAAAATTAAACAGCCAATTTAATAGAATAGAGCTTTAATTGACCAAATCTTAACGCGATTTAAATCAGGCAGTTGTCCCCGGACTTCCAGATAATTCTGGCTAGCCTCACGGTCAACTTGATAGTTAAGTTCCAGAAAAGGGAAAATGACATACAAAAATGAAAGTGAAGGAATGAGGTAGAGAAACAATTGGATTGGTCACGGGTAGATGGTAAAGGTGGGTTTTCTGTGATTGACTGAAGTGTGGCTAGTGTGATTGGCTATAACTTAGCAAACAGCTCAGGAAAACAGCCTAACATGTACGATTTCGATTTATCCATAGGAATCCAAGTGTGGGAGTTCAGCAGCCATTTTAGGCCAAAATATTTTAATTTAACAATATGTACTATTTATGCCTGGTTAATTTGTCTTTAACAAGACATTTTAGCTTAAGGAAACATTAGTGTAAAGTTAGTTTAGGGGAAAAGTCAAGGTGATTTCTTGCTAATAAACCCAGGCAGGTTTCCACAGTGATATGATGTGATTTGGGAATGCTTACATGTTCAACTAATGAATATCTGGCTATGAGAATCTAAAGAATGAATCTGAGCCTTTGGCCATAATCTTCTTCAGTCTTCAGAAGCCTAAGCACATAAGGAACCCAAGGAAAGAAATGTGAGTCTTTGGGCAAAGTGGGTTTGAGACCAGGAATCTTGAGTTCCAGATCCAGCTTTGCCCTAACTAGAGAGGTACAGGTTTTGTTTGTTTGTTTGTTTTGCTTTTGGAGAGATTTTTGCTATAGATGTGCGTGCCAGAGAGCTGAGAGTGATAGAAAGAGAGAAATCACCACCAGTGGGGATGACCACACTGTAATCCCTTCTCCTCCAGTCTCTTCTCAGGATTTTGGGCACGCACACACACACACACACACAGCATGATTTTCAAGCTGCTGGGTCCAAGACTCAAACCTCAGTCAACCATGTGGTTTAAGTCCAGTGCCTTAACCACTATGCCACCTGCTGGCTCCAAAAGAGGTGCAGTTTTAAACAAGTAAATCAACCTCTTTGGACCTCTCTTTTGTCACTGAAAATTAGGAGGCTGAGCAGGATGAGCTTGATCTCTTCAAGCTCCCAAATTTTTGGTTAATTGCTTTATTCAACATTCAGTCAGTATTTCTTGAACACTTATTATGTGCCAGATACTACTATCAGTGTAAGATTATATTTTAGAATTTTAAAGCTCTTCTGAAGTTTAGGTGACCCTACAGTACTCCCAGGAAAGGAAGCAGTTTAGAAGAAAAAATTGTACTTCCATGCATACCAGAGTTGCTCTTTGAGGACTGGAGTTTAATATTTTCTGACTGGTCCTTCTTGTTTTAAAATTGCTGGTTGATTCTGAATCAGAGGCTTGATTTTACCAAATTAATCAAAGGAATTGGTTAGTTTTAGATTAATAAGTTTGACTTGGAGGCCATTGTGAAGGTTCTGCTGTGAATTTAGAAATGAAAGATTATCAAGATTATCAAGTCTCTATCAATATATCATTCTGAGATAAATTTTTTTGAGAGGTTTTGCTATAGGGTTCATTCACTCATCAAAAACACAGAGAGACAGAAAGCAAGAAATCACCCCCCAGGGGGAATGGCCACACCACAATCCCTTCTCTCCATTCTCCTCTCAGGATCTTGGGCACACATGCACATGCACCCAGTGTGAGTTTAAGCCACTGGGTCCAGGACTTGAACCACGGTCGAGTAAATGGGAGTCCAGCAACATAGCCATTAGGTCAACTGCTGGTCCCAATAATTATGACATCTTGACAAACCTGTTTGTAAAAAAGTTTTAGTATTCATATGCCTAAAGGACTGCTTAGGAAAAAAAGTTGATATAAGAGATTCTATTAGGTCATCGGGAAAGTCATGATGTATTTTTCTGTGTTTTTCTATGCAAAAATGCATCATGACTTTCCCGACAACCCAGTAGTTCAAAAGTTGCATAGGTGGGGAACCAGCAGTTAGCATAATGGCTATGTCGCTGGACTCCCACGTAGTCGACCGCAGTTCACGTCCCAGACCCAGTGGCTTAAAACTCATGCCGGGCACGTGTGCATGCGTGCCCAAGATCCCAAGAGGAGAATGGAGGAGAAGGGATTGCGGCGTGACCATCCCCCCTGGGGAGTGATTTCTTGCTTTCTGTCTATATGTCTCTCTCTGTCTGTCTGGCGAGCGCACGCTCCCTATAGTGAAAAACCTCTCAAAGAAAAAAAAAAAAAGTTGCATAGGTTGTGTCCACTTAAACCTCAGTGAGTCACGTGATGACGTTGAAGCCAAGTTAAAGAGTAAACCAACCTTGCAGCAGTAACCACAACACCTACCAGGTGTTTTCATTACTCATGATAGGATAACTTGGGCCAAGGGAAACACCTATTCAGTGAGTGTGGGGACCCACCCTCTGGTCACAGAGCAAGTAATATACCCTTCCAAAGACTGCAGCCTATGCAATTGTTTTGAATTGTAAGAGCCCGGCTTTGAAAAGATTGTTATGAAGGAAAGGGATATTTTATAAAACGAGAATTGCTTTAAGAAAGAATGCAATGGAGTTTTTCCTATTAATAGGATATACTTACCCCCATTGCATCCTCAAATAACAGTCATTTTTACTTCCTGTGATGCCCTTGTAACAAGAGGCTGTTATCTAGCTGGGTTGGACTAGCCCAGATCCTGTCTTCATTGAAAGTATAACCTCTGCTTAGTTCTGGTCCAGGAAAACAAATAGTGCCTAAATATGACAAAAGTAATACCAATCTCAGCTGACTTTGTCACAAGTTATAAGGAGGTTAAAAACATTAATTTAAAATTTACATTAAAATGAGCTGCTCATGGTAGAATATTATATATGCAGGGGATCTGGAAACCAGTGCTTTAATCTGAAACCTCAGGGGACACACTGAGTCACAGCCAAAAAATTCTTGAACTTACAAAATAAGGACAAGAATATCTACCTGGTCTAATTTCCTAATATTCTAGTTAAATATGATTTATCATTTTTGCATTGTCATTCTATAGAGTCCTGACATTTTACGGTATGCTGTGGCAGGATGATGATAAAGTTGCATTGAAATTACTCAGCTGACATTTGGTCTGAGCTTCAGGGAGTCTGAACTATATTAGGCATGCCTTTTCTTTGTAACTCTATCACTAGGAACTAAGTGAAGACCTTTTTTAAAATTGGGCTTTTGTGATGAGGAATCATAACCACAAAGTAAAGCCATAGGTAGACAGAGGGAACACTAAGTTCTTAATTTGAGACTTGAAAATTTCCTTCCACTTTGTCCTATGTTTTAGGGTTTTTTTTGTTCTTTGTTTTTTGGTTTTTGTTGTTTTTTTTTTTTTAGAGGTTTTTGCCAATAGGGCACATGTGCTCTCCAGAAAGAGAGAGAGAGAGACAGAGAGACAGAAAGCAAGAAATCACCCCCTCCCCCACAGGAGGATGGCCACGCCACAATCCCTGCTCTTCCATTCTCTCAGGATCTTGGGCACATACACACACACACCCGGCCTGAGTTTAAGCCACTGGGTCCGGGACTCGAATCGTGGTCAGCTACGTGGGAGTCCTGTGACATAGCCATTACACCAACTGCTGGTCCCATCTATGGTTTAGTTATTTTGTCTAAAAAAAATCATAACAGCCAAAATAAGACCATATAAGATTAGTCTCTAGGGCCAGCCCCATAGCCCAGTGGTTAAAGGAACTGGATCCCACGTAGCGAACAGTGTTTTGAATCCTGGCTCTAGTGTCTTGAAAAACATTCTGAGCTCTTGTGCGTGTGTGCCCAGAATCCCAACAGGATAGAGAAATGGAGGAAAGGGGACTGCAATGGGACCATGCCCCACTGAAGAAGTGCTTTATCCCCCTCCTCCCCATCTCTGTGTCTCTTGTGAGCACGGGCACCCTCTGGCAAGGGAGAAAATTCAAAATTAGTCTCTAATACAGGTCATGTCATACACCCCATCTCATGCTGTGACCTGGCTATAAAAAGTACTAGAGGATTCTTGGCTATGTCATCTCAAATAGATTGTAGGAATAACGGAGTTGGAAGGAACTGCTGAGGTCGCATATTTAACCATCTATCCAGTACTTGAATCCTATCTATAGTAATCCATCACTCCAGTTAACTCATTACTATAAGATCAGTTTAGCCAGCCCTTACCATAATTTCTTTCTTACATTTACCCCAATTCTCCATGTAGTTTAACCCATCAGTCCTTTTAATCACTTGGTCTGTGAAAAGCCTAAACCCCATTCTACTTGGTATACACACAAACAGTAAAAGATAGTTATTCTTTAAGCTAAATATGCTATTTATTTTATTTTTGAAAAAGTGCTCTAGAGGTTATAACTTCCACTTCACAGTGAGTTAACTTATTTAATCTATTTTAAAACCACATTTTTGTCAAGAAGTATTTAAAAACTTATTAAAACATTTAAACTGTTTTTCCCATTCTGATTCCCTCTAAAATGCTACAAAAAAGGAGCTAAAATGACTTAATTCCCATCATTTTTGTGATGAAAATGAAGGCTTGGACCATGACAATCAAAGGGAAAAAAAATAAGATAAAACAGAAATTGAGGAGTACAAAAGGAGAAGACCTCTCCTCATTCACAAACTAGATAACTGACCGATAATTGGATGTGACAATAATGTGCATATTCCCATGCAACGCCTGGGTTCAGAAATCAGATTTGAAGACGTAATCATCAGTAATGCGATAGCAGTGGACCCAGTCATTCCTACCTGCTCATCTTCAGTGATCTCTAAGTCACTGGGAAAACCAAACTAAATAAAGCATATGGAAGTGCTTTGTGAACAAAAGTACAAATTAAAGTGCTTATTGTTCTTTCAGATAAATAATATTCAGTTCCAACTAATATTTTCTAGGTATCTGTGAGCCAATCCTCATGCTCACGATCTTCATATATGTTTTCATATATGTTTCATATATGTCTCATGTATGTTTTCTCATTCGATCATTTCTCTGTGAGGCTAATAGTTTTGCAGAAGAGGATTCTGAGACTGAGAGGGACTTGCCCTGTCAGGCACTGGTGACTGCTTTTTCTACCTACCATGACTATCTCAGTTGAGATGATATATTTCAGTTATTCTTATTGTTATAAATAGATAATATCAATAATTGTTTCCAAAATAGCACCTCTCAGCACGTTTCCACATATTAGTACTAATTCATACAATTTTACTAATAATAGCCAGGCCCTTGAAAGCACAAAGAACAGGCAGCCCACATCGCCTGCATGCCTCTGGCCCCCTTTCCCTGCCTGCCCTCTGGTGGAGACGCGGGCAAAGAACAGCAGGGACCCATAGCAGGCAAGGAGGCAGCGATGCATACCAGCTGAGTGCCAAAAAACCTGCCATGCCTTAGGCCTTTGTGGGGCCCATTCTCCCTCTCCAGCCTCTCAGGGTCTCACCCACACCCCTGCTGCTATAGCAGCTGGATTTTCCACCTTGCCCGAACATGCCAGGCCTGTCTAAGCCACTTTGTAACTGCTCTTCCTGCTACCTGGAATGACGGTCCCCCTCTCTCCCGCTTGGCAAAAGTCTGGTCCACCAAGACTCGTCTTCAAAACCCAACTCAGATAGTACCCCATCTGTGAGACCGATCTTGCAACCCCCTCACAATAGGGGGCTCTGCCCCTGGTTCATTCTGTGCATTTTTTTCATCCATTCCTGTAACACTGCAATCATACTGAAATGTACTGCCTCTTCTCCACTTATTTTTAGTACTCTGAGACTTACAAGATGTTTAATAATTGTTGGTTGCTTGAATGAATGAATAATGAGTGAATGGCTAAATCCCAAATTGAGAAAATCAAGTAAAGAATATGGAAGTGCTTTATAGTTGGTTTCTTTTTCTTTTTTTTTTTTTTTAAGGTTTTTGCTATAGGGTGCCTGTGCTCGCCAGGAAGACAGAGAGAGACACAGAGACAGAAAGCGAGAAATCACCCCCCAGGGGGGATGGCCACGCCGCAATCCCTTTTCCTCCTTTCTCCTCTCGGGATCTTGGGCATGCATCCACATGTGCCCTGAGTAATTTTTAAGCCACCAGGTCCTGGACTCAAACCGCAGTCGACTACATGGGAGTTCAGCAACATAGCCATTAGCATAGCTAACTGCTAGTCCCTGGAAGTGCTTTATAAAGTACAAATTAAGGTTTTTTAACATAGCAAATGATAACTAGTATTCAGATTCAAGAAAGTTTCCAAGAGGCCCCCAGAAAAAGTATGAAGTAGATAAAAGTCCCTTCAACTTTCCTCCATCCTTTGGTTCAGCACTTCTTCCCCATTTCTCCCGAGACAGAGGTCCAGGATCTTCTGACTGCCTTCCAGCATCCCCATATCTTTCGGGGCTCCTGATTTGCAGTGTCCCGCCACCCCACACAAACACCTGTGTGTTCCACTCCTATGCAGGACAGTAATCCTGCACCTGCTTTAGCTCATAGACTGGGGTCCAAACTACACACTACAGCAGAGAATGTAACTATGTATTCTATAACTGAGTCCTCTTGTTTTTCAGCTCCTTTTGCACTGATGGTATTTTAGTCTTATCTGGCTAAAACAATCTCTTGGGGCATAGTACTGTAATTACCTCAGAGGTTAAGTTGGGCCAATTGTGAATCCTGCTTTCTCCTCCTGCCCTTTTCTCCAAAGTGACCTAAGTTCTCAGAGATGAGACTTACTCTAGTATTGGGATGGGGGTGGAAAGATGCATCTTCTGTGTCTGGGGCAGAGTACTAAAAATAAGTAGAGGGGAAGAGACGTGGAAAGTTCAGTATGGTTGCACTACTACGATACAGGATAGACAGAAATGCCCAAGACTCATGTCCTTGTGCTGGCCTCTCTGCTCCCTGAATATCATACACTGGTATCCCAGAGATGCAGCTTGTCTCGCCATCATGCTGGCCCTACCATGGTCTCCAGTCATGACATCATGACACCTTTTTTCTGTCGCCTTTTCTTCTCAACCCCAGGCTTTCTCCTGCCCGCTGTTTCCCCAACACCTCCAGTTTCTCACAGATAGAGAGGGACTCTTAGATGCCCAGCAAGTGTTTGTGTGCCATAGGGAATGGGGCATGTCAGTGGCCCAGACAACTTCCAGGGCCAGTTATCTCTCACTCATCAGCCAAGAACAGAGATTATTTAAGAGTCTTGCAGTTTTCCCATGCTACTTCCCAGAAAAGGGAGGAAGTCTTTAGGTATCTGGAATTCTCTGTGATTTCTCTGGGTGTTTCTACCACGCCTAGCGTACCTCCTCCCCTCCTTCTTACATACACACCCAGTGTCATCTCGGGGGAGGACAATGAGACCTCCACCTATCTAGTTCCTGCCTGTGCTAGGTTTTTCCATTTTTTCCATCCCATCTTGTAGGGACACCCTACTGTCAAATCCTCCTCCTTACTTAGGATATTTCACCTTTTCTTCTCTAGAGCAATCCATGGCAGCTTCATGACCTGGAGTTCTCAGGAAAAGCGATACTGGAGAATAACACACAGGAAATAGGACCAAAGATGTCGTCCTGCTATAGCTAGTTACTATGCATCATCTCCCAGATAACACACCATCATAAAATTAATCGAAGCTCTCTTATAAATAATAATATGGCCGTAGGTAATTTGGGACACTAGGATAGGCGGTAGGAGAACTGTCTTGGAGCTCGCTCTCTCTAAGACCCTGCCTCAAAGGAGACTCCCCTTCTGTGACATGAAGGGTCCCCACTAAGCAGGGCGTGGTAAGTGTGACCCACCAAGAAATTAAAGACAGGGACAAGGTGGTGGGGGGGGGGGATGAAGACCGGCAGGCTCTCCTCTAGGCTTTGTCCAGGTTGGTTCTGTGGCAGTGTACAACTCAAAGACTCCCTGCACATTCAAAGCAAGGTTCCCACGCTGGCTACCGCACTCTGTGATGAAAGACCCAGTCTTTAAATGTGTATTTTTGCGAGCCCACATTTGGGAATTGGCAATTGCCCAGGTAGTAGGTAGTCCAGGCACTGCAAAATGCATCTGTGTCAACGGGGTAAAAACCCCCTCCACTTTTGGGAACCAGCAGTTAGCGTAATGGCTATGTCGCTGGACTCCCACGTAGTCGACCGCGGTTCACGTCGCGGACCTGGTGGCTTAAAACTCACGCCGGGCGCGTGTGCGTGCGTGCCCAAGATCCCGAGAGGAGAATGGAGGAGAAGGGATTGCGGCGTGACCATCCCCCCTGGGGGGTGATTTCTCGCTTTCTGTCTCTATGTCTCTCTCTGTCTGTCTGGCGAGCGCACGCGCCCTACAGTGAAAATCTCTCAAAAAAAAAAAAAAAAATCCACTTTTCTCCATGCCTACTGGATGTGTAAATCCGAATCTGCCTTTGATGTAGAGTTCCCAGCGTCCCAGTCACTGCCGTCGCTTTCCTTGCAGGACGGCACGGCGCCCCTGTGGATCGCGTCCCAGATGGGCCACAGCGAGGTGGTGCGCGTGATGCTGCTGCGCGGAGCCGACCGCGACGCTGCGCGAAATGTAAGTGCCCGAGAGATGCAGTGGTCACCTGGTGAAGCCACCAAATCCTTCGGTTCGCATGTGCAGGGTAAACTGGACCTCGATTTAGCCTACAGCTAACCGGGGGTTCCTCCCAACTTCTGCCTGCTCTTGAGTAGGAAAACAGTCAAGATCGGAGTCAGCTCAAACTTAGCAGGTGCTGCTCAGTCTCTCTCGTCCATGTGAGATGGTTTCTGGGCCAGCTGGACAGGGCGGGGTCTTAGCCTCAGGCCGTGGGGGCAGTAGGAGACCCAAAGCTCAGGCTGTCCTGGGGGTGTTGGGGAGAGGGGAGCTCTCGTGATGCGCCCCCTGCTGGCCACCGGGCGGCAGTACGGCTACTGTTAGGTAGGCTCTGGGCAAGTTGTACCCTCCCACTGCTCCTCCTCACCCCTTCTCTCTGGACCTGCGTGCAGACCCTTCCACCACATGTCTGATAGGCCTGCTGTCGCCACTAGCCTCTGCTGGTGTCCCCAGTGTTCTGCCTAGGTGCGCCCACAGCAGGTCTTTGTATTACAGGAACTAAGGGCAGTCCGGGGAGTACCTGACCACATCAGGCTGTTGGCCCCTGAGTCTGCCTGTGTCTCGCCGCTTCGCCCTTACGTGACCCTTGTCCTTGTGATCCACCTTCTGCTGTCCAAGTCTAACCCCGGAACGGGAAATCAGAAGACACACTCCTGACTAATCACTGTCTTCTCTGCTCCTTTTCCTCTTCCCTCTCTGATACCAGAAAAGGACTTTCCTCTAATCCCATCCATCTTCCTTCCTGAGTCCAGATACACCCTAATGGCAGTCTCCTTGAGGGCAGAAGTGAGTGAGCTAAATCCTCCAAACTAGCAACTGATATGTTAAAGAGGGGAACTCTCTTAAGCCAAAAAATGATGACAAAAGCTAAATAGCTGAGCTTTTTTTTTTTTTTTTTAAGTTTTGTTTTTGTTTTTGCTATAGGGAGCATGCACTCGCCAGAGAGGGGTAAAGTAAGAAATCACTCTCCAGGAGGGATGGCCACTCTTCAATCCCTTCTCTTCCATTCTCCTCTCAGTATTTTGGGCTCGTTGTATACACGCCCAGTATGATTTTCAAGCTACCAGTCTGGGTCCAAGACCCAGTGGGCCATGTGGGAATCCAGTAACTTAACCTCCATAAGATCTGCTGGGCTTCCGAGTATTAATCTTTTTTTTTTTAGAGGTTTTTGCTATAGGGCACGTGTGCTCACCAGACAGAGAGAGACATAGAGACAGAAAGCGAGAAATCACCCCCAGGGGGGATGGTCATGCTGCAATCCCTTCTCCTCCATTCTCCTCTTGGGATCTTGGGCACACACGCACACGCGCCCGGCATGAGTTTTAAGCCACCGGGTCCAGGACGCGAACCACGGTCGACTACGTGGGAGTCCAGTGACATAGCCATTACGCTAACCGCTGGTTCCCACCAAGTATTAATTTTTGAACCTGTCTGCATTCTTTTTTAGAAGATTTTTATCTATCCCTCCTATCCTTCCCTGCCCAAAGTAAGCTTCCTTCCCTCTACTCCTCACCCCCCACATACACACACAGGCAAATAGATACCTAGGGCAGTCTAGCACAAGGTTATATGAATTTTTAAAATCATAAATACAGTTTTATGATAAATCATTAAGACAGTTAAAAATTTCTGCTGAGTCATGAAGAGTAGAGAGTGACTCTTTGATCCATCAACGCTCTAAAAACATGCTCTTAAAATTCCCCTTATCCCTCACCCAGTGTTCCCTCACCAGGGACTGGAGGAGCACAGAGTCCCAAGTGATAGGAAGCTCAGATATAAACAGTCACATTTTATCTGATATTCTTTTATACAGAATTAACTGCCTACAATGCACTAAAATGCTCCTAGAGTAAGAGACATTGCTGATCTGTGCTTATTTTACACATTTCACCAGTTTCTGACAGTCATACTCCCAGTTCTCCACTGACGTGTAATTTTCAGCCAACTCAGGCATATGTTAATAATCAACTCTTTTTTTTTATCTTTCTGATAAGGACGGTACAACTGCATTATTGAAAGCAGCCAACAAAGGGTATAATGACGTTATTGAGGAGTTGCTTAAATTCTCACCCACTCTCGGTATTTTGAAGGTAAGACCTAAACAGAAATTGTACCAATCTGTAAAAGAGAAATTAGAAAATCCAAAGCCCATTCTTGGGGACAGCAGTGGAACTGGGGTACAATTAACCTGATAGGTTGTCCATCTAGTTGTATTGGTTGTACTGTATACCAGGTCATAGCCTTGCCTTGAAAGAACACACCGATGCTGAAGCTTCTTGATGCTGAAGATCTATTGGCATTGGTAGAAATAAGAAAGTGAGCCAGATTCCATCACCACTTAGTTTTACACACACACATACACACACAAATGTGGTCATAACTTTACTAAATTGGAAAGTAAAACAAATTGCTCTTATTTGGAGTATTTGTGAAGTCATGGAAGAACAGACACTAGGTTGCTTTTTTTTTAGGTTTTTGCTATAGGGTGCATGTGCTCACCAGAAAGACAGAGAGAGACAGAGAGACAAAAAGCAAGAAATCATCCCCCAGGGAGGATGGCCATGCCACAATCCCTTCTCCTCCATTCTCCTCTTGGGATCTTGGGCACGCACACACACGCACCTGGCGTGA
>NW_006160062.1:576213-600888 GCF_000334495.1 Tupaia belangeri chinensis
AAATAACTGAGCTTTTTTTTTTTTTTTTTAAGTTTTGTTTTTGTTTTTGCTATAGGGAGCATGCACTCGCCAGAGAGGGGTAAAGTAAGAAATCACTCTCCAGGAGGGATGGCCACTCTTCAATCCCTTCTCTTCCATTCTCCTCTCAGTATTTTGGGCTCGTTGTATACACGCCCAGTATGATTTTCAAGCTACCAGTCTGGGTCCAAGACCCAGTGGGCCATGTGGGAATCCAGTAACTTAACCTCCATAAGATCTGCTGGGCTTCCGAGTATTAATCTTTTTTTTTTTAGAGGTTTTTGCTATAGGGCACGTGTGCTCACCAGACAGAGAGAGACATAGAGACAGAAAGCGAGAAATCACCCCCAGGGGGGATGGTCATGCTGCAATCCCTTCTCCTCCATTCTCCTCTTGGGATCTTGGGCACACACGCACACGCGCCCGGCATGAGTTTTAAGCCACCGGGTCCAGGACGCGAACCACGGTCGACTACGTGGGAGTCCAGTGACATAGCCATTACGCTAACCGCTGGTTCCCACCAAGTATTAATTTTTGAACCTGTCTGCATTCTTTTTTAGAAGATTTTTATCTATCCCTCCTATCCTTCCCTGCCCAAAGTAAGCTTCCTTCCCTCTACTCCTCACCCCCCACATACACACACAGGCAAATAGATACCTAGGGCAGTCTAGCACAAGGTTATATGAATTTTTAAAATCATAAATACAGTTTTATGATAAATCATTAAGACAGTTAAAAATTTCTGCTGAGTCATGAAGAGTAGAGAGTGACTCTTTGATCCATCAACGCTCTAAAAACATGCTCTTAAAATTCCCCTTATCCCTCACCCAGTGTTCCCTCACCAGGGACTGGAGGAGCACAGAGTCCCAAGTGATAGGAAGCTCAGATATAAACAGTCACATTTTATCTGATATTCTTTTATACAGAATTAACTGCCTACAATGCACTAAAATGCTCCTAGAGTAAGAGACATTGCTGATCTGTGCTTATTTTACACATTTCACCAGTTTCTGACAGTCATACTCCCAGTTCTCCACTGACGTGTAATTTTCAGCCAACTCAGGCATATGTTAATAATCAACTCTTTTTTTTTATCTTTCTGATAAGGACGGTACAACTGCATTATTGAAAGCAGCCAACAAAGGGTATAATGACGTTATTGAGGAGTTGCTTAAATTCTCACCCACTCTCGGTATTTTGAAGGTAAGACCTAAACAGAAATTGTACCAATCTGTAAAAGAGAAATTAGAAAATCCAAAGCCCATTCTTGGGGACAGCAGTGGAACTGGGGTACAATTAACCTGATAGGTTGTCCATCTAGTTGTATTGGTTGTACTGTATACCAGGTCATAGCCTTGCCTTGAAAGAACACACCGATGCTGAAGCTTCTTGATGCTGAAGATCTATTGGCATTGGTAGAAATAAGAAAGTGAGCCAGATTCCATCACCACTTAGTTTTACACACACACATACACACACAAATGTGGTCATAACTTTACTAAATTGGAAAGTAAAACAAATTGCTCTTATTTGGAGTATTTGTGAAGTCATGGAAGAACAGACACTAGGTTGCTTTTTTTTTAGGTTTTTGCTATAGGGTGCATGTGCTCACCAGAAAGACAGAGAGAGACAGAGAGACAAAAAGCAAGAAATCATCCCCCAGGGAGGATGGCCATGCCACAATCCCTTCTCCTCCATTCTCCTCTTGGGATCTTGGGCACGCACACACACGCACCTGGCGTGAGTTTAAGCCACCCAGTCCAGGACTCGAACCACGGTCAACTACATGGGAGTCCAGTGACATAGCCATTACACCAACTGCTGGTCCCAGGTTGCTTCTTTTCATTACATTGAGCAAAGTAACACTTTGCCTTATTACTTTAAATGAAATAAAATAAGCTTTAATCACCTGTGAATCTTTAGAAAATGTCATTGTGGCAACATGGGTCTTTCAGAAAACAGCCCCAAAACTCTTTAAAAAAAAAAAAGTTTTAATCATTTTTGGATTAAACTATTGGTATTTCTAAACTATAGTGTATTTCAGAGGTCAACAATTTTTTTCTCTGTGAAGCCAGATAGTAACTATTTTAGGCTTTGCGGGCCATGCAATCTCCATCACACCTGCTCAGTTCTTCCATGGCACACTCCAAAAGCAGCCCCAGAGATTTTTAAATTATTGGGGCCAACAGATGATGAAACGATTACATCCCATGTAATTGACCACAGTTTGAGTTCTGGACCCAGCAGCTTAAAACTCACACCGAGAGTGTGTGTATGCATGCCCAGAATCCTGAGAGGAGAACGGAAGAGAAAGGATTGTGGCATGGCCATCCCCCTGAGGAATGATTTCTCATTTTCTGTCTCTCTTCTCTGTCTCTGCAGTGAGCACACGTACCTTATAGTAAATATCTCTCAAAAAGGAAAATTTTAAATTATAATAATATATTATGTGGCTGCATTTCTATAAAATTTTATTAACATTTGTGGAGTTTCATATTTCCATGGTACAAAATGGTCTTTCTTTTACCTTTTTTTTAAATTCCATGAGTCAGACACAGAGAGATGGCACCCTCAATGAGGCCAGTGCTGTGATCCACTCCAAGCCTCGGCAGCCCTGAATCATGGAGGTTTCCTGATACAAACCTGTGACCTTCCTATATGTGGGTCAGCCTTGCAGAGTTTCATGTTTTACCGCTGTGCCACCATTCAGCTCCCTTAATCCTTTTTAATCTTTTAAAATGTAAAAACAATTCTCCACTTGCAATATATACAAAAACAGGTGTTGGGTTGGATTTGACCTTCAGGCCATAGTTTGCTGACCCCTAATATAGACTCTTCTGGTTTCTTAAACAGAGGACACCAAATCTGTTCTAACTTGGCACTGTGGGTTAGCAGTTTCGAAGCTGTGCCCTCAGGATTTATCGATATATATAAAATCTGTTTGCCCTTAAATGACCCTAGAAGCTTCTTGGACACTGTGTCTGCTCTTTATATTCACTATCTTCAGACTTCATTCTTGTGGTCAGCTAGTACAGAACTGCTATTGTCAGTGTGTTGGCCTCTCTCCCCTGTACTAATGAGCTACTTCTAATCTTCCTTGAGCTTGGAAGCCAGAAAGCTGCACTTGTTAAAATTGTTTACAGAGTACAAATAAATGGTCTATGAAAATGAACTCTATGAACAAAAAGGAACGAATTTTAGACGTGGACTTTGCAATATCTAATTTCATTTCAAATGGATCTTTTTTGCTTTAGTGTTTACTCTTAACTATGTTGCAAAGAGTTGAAGTTGATAGGGTGGCCAAGATTTTGACAACTGAGGTATTACCAGATTGGTGAATTATCATGTATATAATAAAAGCAACCAAAGAAAAAATGCTGTTTTGCTGGAATATTTATCTGGATATGATCTTTTACTTTTTTTCAAAATCAGAGTAATTTTTTTTAGAGATTTTTTTCTATAGGATGTGTGGACACACCAGAGAGAGAGACAGAGACAGAAAGTGAGAAATCACCCCCCAGAGGGATGGCCACGCTGCAATCCTTTCTCCATTTTCCTTTCAGGATTTTGAGCATGCACACACACATGCCCTGTGTGAATTTCAAGCTGCTGGGTCCAGGACTTGAACTGTGATTGGCCATGTGAGAATTCAGCCCCTTAACCACTATGCCACCTGCTGGTCTCAGAGTGATTTTTATTTTGAGTAATTAATTAGGAAACTAAGCTTGCATTAGGTACTAGTTACAAACCTATGTACCCTCTGAAAACAATGTCACATGACTACCCATTGTTCTTTTATTCATTTTGTTATATTCTCTTCCTCTCCCCTCCCAGATCCAGCTAGATGCTGCATGGAGCTGCTTCTTTATTTTGATATTTGCAGTAAATTTCATAAAATGTCAGCAACCCATCTACAAGTCTCCTGTGCTCAGAAACTCCAACTCAGGGCTTAGGAGTTGCCTCATCCCACATATTCTTCTTAATCCCTGTGACCCCACAGTTGCTCCCCTGCCTGCCTGAGTGAACACTGTCTGGAGACCAGCTAATGGGTCAGCACATTGGCTAGGCAGCCTTCCTCCAGCCTTACTAGAAGTGGCTCACTGAAAGTATGAATACTATATATATTGTCTGTGAAGAAAAAAATGTCAAAGCGTTATGGTTTTGTTTCTGCAGCAAATCCTAAAGTATATATAAAGCTGAGTGACTATAAAGTCATGCGTGCCCTGGCCAGATTTCATGTTTTGCTTGCAAAAGAACATTGAAATATTATTAGTGGCCATCAGTTGTGTATCTAAGGACACTACTGCAGGTGCTGATATGACTTTGAGAAGTATGAGGGAAGATGAGGAAGAGTGGCTCTGATGTTGCAGTCTCAACATTGAGATGGTTTACGGTGAAAGCCAAGTTAAGTGCTGATGGCTACAAGCTCACTCCTGACCCACACTCTCATTTTTCTCTTAGAATGGGACATCAGCGCTCCATGCTGCAGTGCTCAGCGGGAATATTAAAACAGTTGCATTGCTCCTGGAAGCGGGGGCAGACCCAGGCCTGAGAAACAAGGTACCCACTAAACACATCCTTTACTCTATCAGGTTCCCATGCAGAGAAATAAGACAGCATCCTTCTAAACCAGGAAGAACTGATTTATCTCTGTGGCTCCAGTCACTATCTTCATACTTATGCATGCTAAGGGCATATAAGGTTGATATTACTAGCTTACTAATGAGCAGTACCTATGGACCTAGGGAATTGTACCCAAAACTCTATATTATCAATGGTTTCCAGCTAACAAGCACACCCTCCTGATGGGAGTGGAGGTGGAGTAGACAGGGGAGGACAGTCCTTACATGAAGTATTGTTGTTCTACATCAAAGACATTGTCTAGGCCCACAGATGTAGCATAGGAAGTAAGGCTCTACTTCACAATGTATACTAAAAATGCCAACATTTTGGTAGTTTATCACCATCACCATAAGTTGGATATCCTTATCATTTTTTTTTTTTGAGAGGTTTTTGCTATAGGGCACGTGCGCTCGCCAGACAGACAGAGAGAGACAGAGAGATAGAAAGTGAAAAATCACCCCCCAGGGGGGATGGTCACACTGTAATCCCTTCTCCTCCATTCTCCTCTCGGGATTTTGGGCGCGCACACACACACGCCTGGCGTGAGTTTAAGCCACCAGGTCTGGGACGCAAACCACGGTCGGCTACATGGGAGTCCAGCGACATAGCCATTACACTAACTGCTGGTCCCGATATCCTTATCTTGAGAATTGCTTTTGCTAAATTTGGTGACTTCATGGGGACAATGTTGATTTTATACTGTTAACAGGAGTACTTGCCACTGTTACAAGACCAATCCATTTTTTTTAATAGTTCTATCCTTTGTATATAAGTAGGCCAAACCTGAAGGTGGAAGGGCACACAATAGCAACCAAAAACATGATTCACCAAACTTCCTCCTATTCAACGTCTGCTTAAAGCTGTCACATGTAGAGTGTGGGGGAGGAAAGGAGCCTAGAAAGGTCTTAAGAAAGCACAAGGAACTACCAACTTTTTTTTTTTCCTTTTTATTTTTTTTAATGCTAGAGGGCACGTATGTGTTTCCATGAAAGAAACAGAGAGACAGAGATAGAGAAAGCACCTCTCAATGGAGCCTGGTCATGCCACAATTCTTTTTTCCTCCAATTCTACATCCTGTCAGGATCCTGGGCATGCACACACATGGGCCTTGCAGGTTTTTCAAGTCATTAGGGCTAAGACTTGAACCCTGGTCAGCCATGTGAGATCCAGCTTCCTCTATGCACTGCTTTCACCACTGCTCTGTTGGCAGACCCCAAACTACCGACTTTTGAAAGAGAAAGTGAGATTGGTGCTTACGAATAGGGGAAAGTATGAAAAACAACTTTCACTTTATACTTATGTTCTCTTTGGATTTTTATAAGCATCTATTACTGTGTTACATTTTAATAATAAAAACAAAAAATATAGTGTTTCCTGATATTTTTAAAAGAAACCACTAAGTGCCAATTAAGCAACATGCCAAGGGTCACTTTTCTATTTTACTTAGCATAAAGAAGTATTATTTCCCCACTCCTACCAATGAATCACTTGAAGATAAAACTCGTTTATCTCTTCCTGAGACACTTGGATTTGTTTCCCATTAGCTGGCATGGCTGTGTGATAAGCCAATTAAAATCACAATTGCCTTTCTTTTAGATCATATCTAGAGACCTGTACACAGGCTTCCGAAAGAGATCCATCTTTGTGGATGACCTATCTAGAACTGAATTAAGACAAGAGGAAGGCAGTAATACCCTTACACAGAAACCGAAAGTGCGGTTCCTTGTGTGTCCTCTAGACTAATGGATAACCATCAGCAGTAATGGTTACAGTTAATTTCCAGTGGTCAAAATGCTGAACTTTAGACTCAAACTAAAATTACATGACTATATCCGGGAGAGCCTTCAAAAAGTTCTTGGAGGGACCAGCAGTTGGTGTAATGGCTATGTTGCTGGACTCCCACACAGTCGACTACGGTTTGAGTACCAGACCCGGTGGCTTAAACTCATGTCAGGCGCATGTGCATGTGTGCCTAAGATTCCGAGAGGAGAATGGAGGAGAAGGGATTGTGGCGTGGCCATCCCCCCCACCCCTCCCCCGGGGGATGATTTCTCACTTTGTCTTTCTGTCTCTGTCTGTCTTTCTGGTGAGCATCTGCGCCCTATAGCAAAAACCTCTCCAAAAAAAAAAAAAAAAGAAAGAAAGTTCTTGGAAAATGTGTATTATGAAAACTATACATGAATTTCACATTTTTTTCAACTCATACCTTAATTCTGTTTTCCCATGAGTGTGTTGAAGCCCTCCCTCCTATATGTGAGGGTGCTCAGCTGAAGCTTCATACCACAGAAGTCCTTAGGGAACTGGGAGTAGCTATGAAGGAAGCCCCCACTCACCGCCAACCACTCGCTAGAAGCCAGTTTTTTAAATGAGAACTCCAGAAGCAAGGGTGTTGGAATTCTAGCAACTATCCAGGACTCTTACAGGAATATCCTTGGCCTTCATACACTCACTTAACAAACATTTATTGAGCACCTAGCAAATACTATGTAGTGTGCTGTGTGCCAGAAGTACAATGCTGAAAGACACTCACATGATCGCTCTACTTTCATGGAACTCAGGGTTTAGTGGGGAATAAAAACAATAAATAAGGAACCAGCAGATGGCATGGTGGCTAAGGCGCTGGACACTCCCATATGTTTGACCACAATTCGAGTCCTGGACCTGGTGGTTTGCTTTCCCACTTTCTCTCTCTCTCTCTCTCCCTCCCTCTATCTCTGTCTGTCTCTTTCTGGTCAAATTAAAATAAAAATGAAAGAATAAATAAAATTAAATAAATAATTCTTTATTTAAAAAAAAAAGACAACTAAATAAGCAATTGCACAAAGTGACAAGCATTATAAGTAAAAAAGGAAAGAATGCTATCGAAGGGGCTTAGAGACTTCTAAGCTAGTACAAAGGCATCTTTCTGCACCAGGAATTCCAGAACTTCTGCTTTGGACTTCAAGGCAGTTGCCTGGGGACAGGTCTAACCAATGACCCCAAAAGCCACTTCTCACACTCTAGCCATCCCAACACCCCTAACTGAACATTGAGAATACATCTTCTAGGGACGGTGGGGAAATACAGTGGTTTGATGTTGTAATATGAATATAGACCTGTGGTCCTGGTCTGTAATGAATAAGATGACCTATAGGAAATTTTTAAAAATAGTAATAAATAAAATTAAATAAATAATGAAATAATATTTTTTAAAAAAAGATGGGCATTAGTGGCTAACCTGGAATACTGGCTATCATACAATCCACGCAGCCTCAGCAACCTGAGAAGTCAGTGGGAGCAGAGGAACGACATCGGCCTACATGGATGTTGGCTGGCCTCATAGCTCCACGGTTAAGTGCTGTGCATTGGGAACTGGATTTCACATGGCCAGCCACAGTCTGAATCCTGGTGGATGAGGTCCTAGCCAGCAGGTCAGGTAGCAGGGTCCCACCCACAATGCAAGGACTGTAGGGGCTTCACCTAGGGTTAAGTTCCCACATGAAGAAGCGGGATTTCCAGGCTTGGTTGTGAGAGAGGTAACACCCATATTGAGACCCCTCCCCATTCTATGTGCCGATCTACCCTTTCATGGCTTCCTCTGAGATCCCTCAAAGCATCTTTTTGATTGCTCTATAACAGCACTTCTCAGAGTGTGATCCATAGAGCCCTGGATATCTTCAAGACCCATTCAGGGGCTTTAAGAGGTCAAAACAAATTTTTTTTTTTGAGAGGATTTTGCCATAGGGCATGTGCGCTCGCCAGAAAGACAGAGAGAGACAGAGAGACAGAAAGCAAGAAATCACCCCCCAGGGGGGATGGCCACGCTGCAATCCCTTCTCCATTCTCCTCTCAGGATCTTGGGCACGCACGCACACGCGCCTGGCGTGAGTTTTAAGCCACCGGGTCCAGGACGCAAACGGTAGTCAACTACATGGGAGTCCAGTGACATAGCCATTATGCTAACTGCTGGTCCCCCTACAATGTATTTTTTTTAAATGATAGAATGTGTGCATACATGTGTGTCCACATGCATGAGAAAAAGAATATACTCTCGACTGGGTCTTATCATGCCATGATCGTCTTTCCTCAGCTCTCTAGCTCCTCTGGATCCTGGGTACTGCGCATGCCTGCCTGACATGTTTACAGGGTCACCTAGGAATCCAAACCTGCAGTTGACACTACTTCCAGCACTGTAGTTCATTCAGCACACTATAGACTGTGCTGCCTGGCTGGGCTGAAAGCAGTATTCTCAGTGATACAAAATGTTATCTGCCTTTTCCACTCTGCTAACATTTGCTCTAAAGGTATAAAAGTAAAGGTGGGGAACCAGCAGTTAGCGTAATGGCTATGTCGCTGGACTCCCACGTAGTCGACCGCGGTTCGTGTCCCGGACCCAGTGGCTTAAAACTCACGCCGGGCGCGTGTGCATGCGTGCCCAAGATCCCAAGAGGAGAATGGAGGAGAAGGGATTGCGGCGTGACCATCCCCCCTGGGGGGTGATTTCTCGCTTTCTGTCTCTATGTCTCTCTCTTGTCTGTCTGGCGAACGCACGCGCCCTACAGTGAAAATCTCTCCAAAAAAAAAAAAAATTAAGGGGGAACCCTTGGGGCCTTACTGTTTATCAAAGCAGGGACACCAAACTGTACTAGCAAATTACTTTACAAAACTGAATTATGCTATACATTTTGTAAATTATTTTGCAAAAGAACCAGTTTTACCTAAGAGTGTTTCTAAGAAAACATGGAAAAATGTTCATTTTTATTTCATCTTGACCCTTGCTATACATCTTTTTAATATTATGTCACAAAAATTAGAAGTATTCATGAAGCTCTTCTGCTGTATACTGAAGAACATTGATTATCTCAAGAAAAAGCACCAGTGTAATTGTTTAAATTGCAAAGTGAACCCACCACTTTTTTCATAAAACACCATGTTTACTTGAGAGAAAAACTTATATTTTTTATCTACAACTATGAACTTAAGAGCTTCCCGATAAGCCAAGGCTTTTCTGATGAGTCAGCAGTAATACCAATGAATACGTTTTTGTAGGCTTTTTTTTAAATAGGGATTTTTTTGCTATAGGATGCATGCACTCACCAAATAGACAGAGAGAGATGGAGAGACAGAAAGCAAGAAATCACCCCTTCAGTGGAGATGGTCATGCTGCAATCCCTTCTCCTCCATTCTCATCTCAGGATTTCGGGCACACATGCACACGAGTCTGGCATGAGTTTTAAGTCTCCAGTTTTGGGACTTGAACTACTCTTGGTCATGTGGGAGTCCAGTGACATAACCATTACACAATCTACTGGCCCTGAATGTTTTGATATTGCTCGATGAAATGTGTCAACATTTGAAGGCTCTACATAACTCAGTAAACTAGTATTTTCCAAATGAGCAGTATATGATGTTACAAATCACGTGTGGGTAAAGATCAACCCACAGACAGACTTACAGATTTTAATGAACAGAGAACAAAAAGTTCATTGATGTGGTTTCAGATCCCATATTCCAATTTACCTTTAAGAAACTACCACTTTCAGTACCAGCAGATGGTGTAATGTTTACATCACTGGACTCCTATGAAGTTGACTGTGGTTCAAGTCCTGGACCCAGCGACTTAAAACTCATGCCAGGCATGTGTGTGTGTGTGTGCATACCCAAAATCCCGAGAAGAGAGTGGAGGAGAAGGGATCACGGCATGGCCATCCCTCCTGAGGAATGATTTCTCACTTTCTGTCTCTCTGTCTCTCTCTACCTCTCTGGTGAGCATATGCTCCCTATAGCATCTCTCAAAAAAAAAAAAAAAAAAGAAAGAAAGAAAGAAAGAAATTACCACTTTCAAGTATTGATGTAGCATCAAAGAATACCTACAATGATTGAGAAGACTGCTAAAATGCTTACCCCCTTTCCAACTGCTTTATATGTTTCAATCAAAACAACATATCACAATAGACTGGATGCAGAAAGCAGATGTGAGAATATAGTTGTCTTCTATTAAGCTACACATTAAAGAAAAATGTAAAACTGTTAATCAATGCTACTCTTCTCACTAGGATTTTTTTGAGAGAGAGATTTTTTGCTACAGGGTGCCTGTACTCATCAGAGAGACACAGAGACAGAGAGACTGAAAGTGAGAAATCACCCCCCAGGGGGTCTGGCCACTGTGCAATCCCTTCTCCTCCATTCTCCTCTCGGGATTTTGGGCATGCATACACATGTGCCTAGCGGTGAGCTTTAAAGCCACCAGGTCCAGGACTCGAACTGCAGTCAACTCTGTGGGAGTCCAGCAGTGTAACCATTATGCCATCTGCTGGTCCCAGGATTTTTTTTTAATTTAATTGTTTTTCATAAATATGTTGCTTATGTGAACCAGCAGTTAGCGTAATGGCTATGTCGCCGGACTCCCACGTAGTCGACCGCGGTTCATGTCCCGGATCCGTGGCTTAGAACTCACACCGGACGCGTGTGCATGCGTGCCCAAGATCCCGAGAGGAGAATGGGGGAAAAGGGATTGCAGCGTGACCATCCCCCCTACGTGACCACCCCCCCTGGGGGGTGTTTCCTCGCTTTCTGTCTCTATGTCTCTCTCTGTCTATCTGGCAAGCGCACGCGCCCTATAGCAAAAAAAACTCTCAAAAAAAAAAATAAAATAAATAAATATGTTGCTTACATTAACCTGTAATGTGTGTGTGTGTGTGTGTGTGTGTGTGTGTGTGTTGTTTTGTTTTTACTTTGCCAGACATTAACCTGTAATGAGTGTGTTTTGTTTTGTTTTTGAATTTGCCAGAGGGCACATGCACTTGCTAGAGAGAGAAAGTGAGAAAGCACCGCCCATGGGGCATCGTCATGATACAATCCCTTCTCCTCCATCTTTCTCTCCTCTCAGGATTTTAAGCACACACGAACACACCTCCTGTGAGTTTCTCAAGCCACTGGGTCTGCGACTTGAACAATGCAGTTGGCCATGTAGGATCCAGCCTTCTTAACCTCTAAGCCATAGAGTTTATTATTTTTAATGAATTAGTAAATATAAGGGGTCCTCAAAAAGTTCATGGAAAATTATTTTTATGACAAAATTATGCAGTGGATTTTAAAATCTTTTCGCACTGAAAAAACTTGTATATTATTCCATTTTTCCACAAACTTTTTGAAGTTCTCTCATTATTTTTATACTTTTCTCAGTTTAAATTTCTAATATGTTAAAAACAAAAATCTTAAGTCTCTCAATACTTTTTAAGACTGTAAAGGACTTCTAAGACCAAAAAGGTTGAGAACCACTGCCCCTTAACACTAATTGGTTGTGGTGAGGACTGGCCCACTAAATGCTTAAAGAATGCATCTCAGCGGCAATATGAAAGGAAGATCTTTCTGTGATATGGGTTAGGTGGAAAGTTGCTGTCAAGTAAGCTGTTCTTTCCCCAGTATCTCTTTTGCTGTGGATGCTTCTAACTCAAACTTCTCATCAAAAGAGACCTGTCCTAAGTTGTGAGTCCCCCGTGGACAGACCACTTCATATAATAAACTAATTAAATATAAGGTATCAAATTTAACTTGCTCAGTATTTATTGAGCACGTATTAGATGTGGTAAGCATTGTGCTAGAAATGAGGACATAATAATTAATAAGATATGGACCTGCTCTCTGGGAGATTATAGTCTAGTAAGGGATCTAGCTGGATGCAAGAGCTACTCTAGCAATGAAATAAGAAAATAACAAGTAATATTTATATATTTAAAGGAAGGACACCTTTAATATCAAAGAGTGAGTCCAGTAGATTTTCATTCATGGAGAAAATGTGGGTCAGGAGCCCCCCCACCCTTGGTGTCCCTAAAACCACACCAACTGGAGGAATTCACTAATGCCTGTTTTATCTTCTTTCAGGCCAACGAACTTCCAGCAGAATTAACCAAAAATGAACGTATATTGCGTCTCCTACAAAGTAAAGAAGGACACAGGAAGAGCTAACTTAGTTCCACTTTTTGACAGAAAGATAGAAACCTTAATCACATAGTCCGAAAAGAAATTGCTTTTCCGCGTTGGAAATTTTTTCAAGAAAAAAAAAATGCCTAGAATGCCACCCTGTGGGTCCCTGACAAAGATGAGCTGGGCTTGGTGCACTAAGTCAAAAATAGAACCGCTCAGGGACTCTTTCTCTCACTTATTGTGGGCTTCTCACACTCTGCCCTGTAACTCAGCTCCAGGGCAGCCTGGCATAGTTACGGATTCCACAGAAACTCGTTTAACTTGGGATTCTCAAGACCCAAGACCAAGATGGAGAGGTTTGACTATTAAGCTAAGAAAGAGATGGCTTTGGTTTTTTAAAGATTGAAAGGCTGACCAATGAATTGATGTACTTTATTTTCGTGTTAAATGTAGGTGTGCTAAAGTATATACGTTCATGATAGTTTACGTTTATACATGTATGTCGTTCCAGTGTAAAACGTTTTCTTCTACCCAACGATCATAGTCATGACTACTACAAATGAGTGCTGTGTAAACATACATTAAAAAGCCACTTCTGACATTCCACTATGTATTACTCAAAGTTAAACTGCTGCACTAGAGAAAATACAGACTGTGTATTTGTTCATTTACCCCTATCCTACTCATGCCATGTAAAAATTATTTTTACTTAGAGTCAACATTGTAGGTATGATAGGATACCAAAGTCAAACTTGGAATTCAGATCGTTACATACTACAAGACATTTAGGCTTGTCTGTTTGAGATTTTATTCTGTCCTACGGACTCTACTTCCCACATCATAAGAAAGTAGATTTAATATGCTGTGGAATCTTGAGCGTTTCCAACACCACATCGATTGATACGATAACTTTGAAGCCCTTGGATAAAGTGTGATATATGCCAGTATAGTGTGTTGCTATTACTACTACAGGAATAGAGGTAATAAAAGACTGTTAGAACAATTAATAAGTGTTCATCTATGCATGTTCTTGGGCTGATTGATTCCAAGAAAGAAACCTGGATTATGTTGAATTATTCCTTTTAAAAGGGGTCAGAATTTACATTCAATGCACTTTATAATCAATGGTGTCTAAATGCCTTAGCGAGTGCCTAATTGCACACACAAAATTTAAACCTTCTTTCTGTAATCTACCATAATAAATACTGAAGGTATTTCTGTTGTTTAAACACATCTATAGTTTTCTTATTTACGTTCTGCTCTGGTTTCCAGGCAATGTTCTTGGATATTCTAAGGTGGAAGGAAATTTATTCTCAAAAGAGTGTTTTTGAGCTAACATCGTAGTACTAAAGCCATTATCTTTAAATCAATAAGTGATAAAAAAAACATTTTTGAAATGAAAAGATATCCTCTTAAAATTTGTTGTGATCAGTAGAGGAGGACAAAATCAACTTATTTTGATCAGTGTCACAAGCAAAGTCAGTAACAAGCAACTCACTGCCCCAGCGAGTTTGATAAGCTGATTATCTCAGCCTAAAGCCTGCATTCTAATTTGGGGATAAAATATTAGAAAGTTCTATGTTGCTAAAATACCCAAATATAAACATTTTAGTAGCTAAAAGGCAGTACCAATTTCCTCATTGGCATTCTTATATTCAGTAAATTTATACAAATACACATTTTCCCCATGGGAATTTTTTTTAAAAATGATACTTATTTTGAAAAGGAAAATAATGTGGCCTTAAATGCTTTATATTCACTCATTAGACCTTATGCCCAAAATAGTTGCTCATCACTGATGTAAACAAAACAATATTATGATATTATGAGAACTGATAATAAAGTTTCAAAAGACAAAATGGGGTGAACCACAAACTTAAAAAATGTTTTCCACTAAGGCATGCTGTGGTTGGCCCATTCTTAGGTAATTTTAACTGGATAATGTTCTTGAAAAAATATTAGAGAAAAAAAAATGAATCCAATAGCTTTAACAATAAGGAAAGCTTTTATACTGTGGGTAAGAAGTGTCTACCCTAAAAGGATCACATTTGATCTAAATGAAGTTATATTATCCATAACAGGGAAATGATTAATCAACTATCAAAGACTGAATGAAAGGTCTCTTTTTTTTTTGCAGAGGTTTTTGCTATAGGGCACGTGCACTCGCCAGACAGACAGAGAGAGACAGAGAGACAGAAAGCAGGAAATCACCCCCCAGGGGGGATGGCCACGCCGCAATCCCTTCTCCTCCATTCTCCTCTCGGGATCTCGGGCATGCACGCACATGCGCCCGGCGTGAGTTTTAAGCCACTGGGTCCAGGACTTGAACCACGGTCGACTACGTGAGAGTCCAGCGACATAGCCGTTATGCTAACTGCTGGTCCCAAAAGGTCTCTTATTTTTAAAATTGCATTTTAGTTTGCACTTACACAGATGACTTTTATTTCACATTAATCTAACTCAGAATTTAGTTAGCTCTGCATCCTAAGACTTAAACTAGTAATCTTTATGCAATTTGTCTGTTTAATTGAACCATAAAAATTTTTCTTATGTTTGTTTGATAACATATTTCATGTAATAATTCAAAATAAAGTTATCATACTATTTAATTTGCCTTTGTTGCTTTTTTTTTCCTGTTTTCTTTTTCAATCAGAAGTTATTACTATGTAATTTTGTTGTTTTGTTTGTTTATATGTTTGCTTTTAGAATCAGCATGCCACTATGTTGCCCAGGCTGGCCTCAAACATACTCCTGCCTCAGCCTCCTGAGTAGCTAAAACTACAGGAATGTGCCACCATGCCTGATGGCCATGTGATTTTCAATAGCAAGGAAGTTTAGGGTGAACAATTCAACTCTGTTGGCAAATATATCATTTTTCAGGATCTTAAATACATCTTTAAGCTTTATTTCACTAATGGACCTATAATTTCATTATTTCTGCTGTGGAAGATATTTGCAATGATTCCTCAAAGGCTTTTAGCCACATTAAAACCCCTGAGATAGTTACTGAAAATAAACTATTCCTAATTTCTATGTGTATTATAATGATGCTCCTGGCTTGTCAGTCCTTTGCAATAGTTTTCTGTTGTGAAATAGCTGATGGCTTTTGCAGAACTTCTAGTGTAAAAAAAAAACAAATATTAGCAGAGTTAACATTTGGGATTACATCAGGAATCTGGATAATTCTGATTCTGTCCACTCCATTTGTTACTGGCAAACTAAGTTCAATTGCTGCTTCTCATGGTCAATGAAACAAGAGGCTGAGACTGGAGAAGAGGGGAATTTATTTCTGCAACCAGGTGCACACACAAATAGTTGTCTTTGGGATCAGGATCCGGCACATTGGTGCGTTCTGCCTAGCATTTACCAAAGTTTCAGAATATCCAGATGGAAAACAACATAAACCACATTACTTGTACAGTTCCATCACAATGAACCAATTTTTTTTTAAATGATTTTATTCTTGCCGTGAGTGAGAAAGAGAGAGGGACAAAACTCCCAATCAAGCCTCAAAATTATGATCCACTCTCAGCCTCAGCCACCACTATATTGTGCATGTGCCTTCCTGACACACACAGAGAGTTCTCCAAATGCAAACTGGAACTTTACCATGTGGATCAACTTCACAGAGCTCACCTTTTACCACTGCACCACCATCCAGCCCCATGGTGAGCTATTCTTATCAAGTTAGGGAAAGGTTTTTAGCTTTTTCTTTCCCAGAGGGCACATGTCCTTGCCAGAGAGACAGAGAGTAAGAAAAAGAAGAAATCCCTTCTCCATCTCTCCCTCCTTTCAGGATTTTGGGCACACATGCACACATGCCCAGTGTGTGTCTCAAGCCACATGGTCAAACCTTGTGGTTGGCCATGTGAGACTTGGATGCCTTAACCACAGAGCCATGGAACTGGCCCAGTTACAGAAAGTTTATATCAGTGTATGGAATTGCTTGCCAGTCTAGGGCCTATTTTGTAAGCAGGTTTGTCTAAGGATAGGCAATGTCAGGCCTGTTGTGTTAACTCTGTTCTGCACACAAGATTTACATAGATGGTGCCAATAACCATGTTAAGAAATAGGGAAGAAGATCAGATTTGAGGTGGGGAGAGAGCTTGGGTGTATCCAGTTTGAATCATTGGTGAAACAGAGTCTAGACAATTGAAAACAGCAGCTTGAAGTTTAGGACAGGGTATTGTTTCCGATTTGGTCATCATCTGTATAGGGGTGATAAAGTCGTGGAGGAAATGAGTTCCCCAGGGAGACTTTAGTGAGTGGAAAAGAGATGGTAAACTGAGAATGTACTTTGAAAGAAAAAGGGAAGTTAGCAAAGAAGATGAAACAACATGGCAGCAGAGGGAAATGAAACACAGCATAAGGAAGGAAAAAGTATTGAGAGGAGAGCAGGAAACAAACCTCATGAAGATATATCCCCATACAACACAAAGGCTAAGAAATTCAGGACCGCATTTGCTCCTTGGCTTTGCCTTTAGTGAGCCTGTTTAGTGATCAAAGAAGTCTGGTCCTGTGGTGATTATGGATAAGGACTGGTGACTGGTCAGGACCTGGAGCTAGTGTTCCACTGAAATAAATGGTTTACTTGAAATGATTCTACTTGTTATTGGATAGAACCATGTTTGTGAAGCCACTCCTAATGCTTTCTAGGACTCCTTGGCAACTCTCTGAATGCATTGCCTCTGCTTTGTCATGGACATTTGGACAACATGAAGAAAAGGACTTGATGCTACACTGTGGAGATGCCAGATCTGCGTGGTACAATGTAGAGGGCCTGGGAGTTAATGTTTTACCACCTTCGTGGTAAAATGAGAGGAAAGTATACTTGCAGACCTATGCTGGTGATTGGTTTTTATTAGTGAATTTTTTCTCATTGTGGAAAGATGCTAGGTGACTAGTGCATAAAACCATGTTGTGGCCCAGCTGGAACAGAGCTTCAGTGAATCTCTTCATCTTTCCCTCCATTCAGGATTATGAGCACCCATGCATGCATGCCCAGCATGTTTCTCAAGCCACATGGCTGAAGACTCAAACCTTGTAGTTGGCCACCTGAGACTCAACTGGCTTAACCATAAGGACACTTGTGCTTCAAAACATAGAGGAAAAACAAAAACAAACAAACAAAAACTAATATGATATCTAGGTAGAATTAGAATACTTATTTTCACATTCCTCTAGCTGAGATCCCAGCCTACCTCCTTACTCTACTTAACCTACTGAACACAATGAGGTAAACCAGCAACACAAACATATCTTTTTCATGCTCTCTGGCTATACTTGGCCCTCAGTTAAATAATTTATGGATTAATGGGCCTGGAAAGTCTTAGAATCGTTCTCTAATGCCCTGACCCTTATTTTTAGCAATACTTTAAGATGATTTTAAAATATAAATGAGGTTATGTTTTAATAGTTAAAGGAAGTTTATTCAGATCTTCAGCTCTTAGGTTCCTTGTCAGTTTTGTCAACAGAAACCATTATTCCTCTTACCCCTCACTAGGATTTAACCCTAAGTGGATGACATAGTAGCCAGCCTCACAGATGGTCCAGTGTCCCCTTCCACTGATATTCTTGTCCTTGTGTAGTCCCCCTCCTGTACTGTACCAGGACTGGGCTGTATGACCAGTAGAATGTGGCAGAAGTAAGGGCATACCACTTTTGAGGCCAAATCATAAAAGAGCTTCGCCTGCACTCTCTCTTGAAGCACTCATTCTGGAAGAAGTCCGCTGTTAATTCTGGAGATCACTCAAGTAACCTAATCTTTAAAGAGGGAAGTGCTGGTATCGTTCCTACTTCCCCCCAGTTAAAGTTTTAAGAATAGGCTTAGAAAGAAAGCCTTCAGTTTACAGAAGTCAGACTCCCTATTTAGGAAGATAAGACCAAAACCACCAGCAGACAAAAATGGTGTTGACTGACTGAATCCTTCGGAGAAAGGAGAGCCAGTTTGCAACCCTAACTGCTCGACTGCAAGTTATTTCCACACTGGTAGCATCCTGCATGGAAGTTACACTATAAAGCATGACTGGATTAATCACCAACTCCAGCATCCTTAGTATAGTGAACAACATTTTACCGTAAGTCTGACCAACAACGCCCCATTTCTGAGTCAGCTGTAATTACTGGCATTTGAGTCACAAATTATAGCTGTAAACTATTTTTGAATGAAGAATCAGGAAAATTTAGCTCACCTAAGTATGAAGTTTTAAAAGTTTAGGCAGGCTCCACTGTGGTAGATCAGGCAATGAGCACCAGTGCACAATGCTGGAACCATACGGTGAGGTATGAGGTTTGGAGCTTGGGTTGACCTGAACTCAGAGGTTGCACATAGGCACAACCACGATCCTGGCAGGCTAGATAACTGAAGAAGGGATCATAGTATGACAAGATCTGTCAGGGTCCCTGTAGCTCTCTCTCTCTCTCAAGAAAGAAAGAAACTTTTAAAAAGTCTATTGCAGAACCCAAAAGCACTGAATACATATATTGAGCTTAAGATATGTATAAACATACTTGTACTAACTTCACTCTTAATAATTCAAACTGAAAACAACCAGATGTTAGCCATGGTATTTTTATAGCATGGGATACTACTCAGCAATTATGTGAATAAGCCACAGACATGATGTTGAGTGAAAGAAATCAGACACAAAGAAGTATGATTCCATTTACATGAAGTACAAGATCAGACAGAAACAATTTACCACAGAAGTCAGAAGAGTGGTTACCTCTTAGTCAAAGGTGATTATTAGAATGGTGATTATTAACTGGGAAAAGGCATAAAAAGCCTTCTGGAGTGTGGAAAATGTTAGATGTTCTTCCTCTGAATGTTGGCTACACCAATGTCGTGGTGGCCAGCCTCTAAGGTAGTTCTCAGTGTCCCCCTCCTTCAGTATTCTTGTCCTTGTGTGTTCCCCTCCCACACTGTATCAGGACTCGTCTATGTGACCAGCAAAATATGGCAGAAGTGAGGGCATACCACTTTTGAAGCTAAATCATAAAAGAAATGTGCCTGTGCTCTCTCAGAATACCCATTCTGGAAGAAGTCTGCTGTTAATTCTCAAAGTCTCTTAAACAGCCTAAGGAGATGTTCACATGGAGAAGAACTGAGGCCTCCTGCCAACAGCGTCTTGGAAGCACATTTTCCAGCTCCAGACAGGCTTTCAGTTGGGGGTAGCCCGGGCCAACATCTTGACCACAACTTCATGAGAGACTCTGAGCCAGAACCACCAGCTCCACCCAGATCCCTGAATGGCAGAAAGTGAGATATAATAAATGTTTGTTTTCTCAATCCACTAAGATTTGGGGAATCTGTTATACATGAACAGATAGCAAATATAAGCAAATAATATGTAAAAACTCATCAAGCTGTACATGTAAGCGTTATACTCCTTATATTTTAATTAAAAGTAAAAAGGAAAAAAATGGAAAGACTCTATTACCTTAAGAGGGTCTCAAAAATTCTCAACCTGAGCCTCTCTAGGGGTTTGGTAGAAGCAGTAATTCAATGTCTCCTATATTTTATCAAAATGCAATTTTGTAGACTGACAGAGGAAGAGATATGTGAGTTGGTTACCTACTGGACCATCTTGGGGGTTCTTTCAGAGTCAGCTCTAGCTGCTGGTCCTAGAGCTTCTTGGGGCGGGGGTGGAAGGGTGGGGGCGGACTCTCAGCAAAATTTATAATACCTATGAATACTGCGGGGAGTTCTATGGCATTAGCAGCCAAAACAGGGCTAACTTGTCCATTAGGGCCCACACTATTTTGAAGGTTTCTTGAAAATGTTTTTATTTTACTTTCTTTTAAAATCAGAAGAAAAGTAAAAATACAATAATGATGAATATGTAATGATGAATTCAGCAGGGATTGCATTTGTCTTCGTATTGATGAAAATTTTTTTTCTTTATTCATAATAGAGCACGTACATGCACAAATGAGAGTGAGAGAGAATTGGGGAGGAAGCATTCCACAGGGTCTGGTCATGCCACGATCCCCTTCCTCCAGTCCTCTAGCCTGTTGAATTGTGGATTCTCACTCACACAAGTGCCCAGCGTGTTCCAGGCTCGCTGGCCCAGGATTTGAACCATGGATATGAATATTGTTAAAACATGTAGGATCCAGGAAACCAGCAGTTAGCACAATGGCTATGTCGCTGGACTCCCACGTAGTCGACCGCGGTTCGCATCCAGGACCCAGTGACTTCAAACTCACGCCGGGCGCGTGTGTGTGCGTGCCCAAGATCCCGAGAGGAGAATGGAGGAGAAGGGATTGTGGTGTGACCATCCCCCCTGGGGGGTGATTTCTCGCTTTCTGTCTCTTATGTCTCTCTCTGTCTGGCGAGTGCACGCGCCCTATAGCAAAAAAAGCTCTCCAAAAAAAAAGAAAGAAAAACATGTAGGATCCAGATTCTTAATTCCACTGAGCCACAATGCCAACCCAAAATGTTGTTTTTGAAGGTGGGAAAAAAACTCAAAGGCAAAAATGCCTAAAATCCACAGAAGTTATAAGGCAGCCGTGAGAGAAAGCAGGGGCACTCTGGGCTGAAATATGTCCCCCACCCAAATGCATATATTGAAGCCCTAACTCTCAATGTGACTGTCTTTGGAGATAAGGCTTTTAGAAGGTAATTAAAGCCAAGTGAGGTCACGAGGGTCAGACCTTAATCCAATAAGATTGGTGGAAAGAGAAGAGCAGATACCAAGAGCATACACCAAGGAAAGGCCATCTGAGGACACGGAGAAGGTGGCGATTTGCAAGCCAAAAAAGAGAACCAAAGTGGTTCCTGATGTTGATCTAGAGACTTCCCAGCTACTAGAACTGTGAGAAATAAATTCATATTATTTATGCTACCTACTCTATGCTATTTTATTGTAGAAGACAAGAGGGAAACATAAAAAATAACCAAAATAAAAAGCTGGATCCATGAGTAATGTCCTCAGAAGTCACCAGATGCAGTCAGTTCCATCGTATTACTCAAATACCCAGCTCTGTCTTCATTTTCTAATATTGAACTTCAGACTTAAGTTAGAAACTAGGCAAGCTTGCAATCTATACAGTAGTTAGGCATTATTTTCCCTTTACCCACTTGAATCACTACCTACTTTGAAGTTTGCAAATTAGCAGCAAGGGAAAAAGATCTCTCTACTTTGGGAGAAATCACAGTTATTTTGTTTTAATAATTTTTTTAAACATGACTATACTGTTCAAATCATCTCCCTAGTCTAGAAAACAAAATACAGTTGATACTTAGGCCAGTGAAGTAACCTAGGAGAGTGAGATTTAATGAAAAATACACTTTACAGAAGATGATGTGATCAACAACATTGAATGCTACTAAGATGCAAAGTGAGATGAGAGCAAAGGAATTGTCATTGGGTTTGGCGACACCAACATTTAATAATGACCTTAAGAAGAAGAGCAGGCATCCATATGATTAGGCTTTAGACCAAGAAGAGAAGCTGGATCCTTATGTTATTTATAGCAAAATAATTCCAGGTGGATCATAGTTTCCAGGTAATCATTAAAATTTTAGAGGAAAACATGAAATAATTATTTTTAATTTTTAAAGTTTATTTATTTCTTCCAGGAGAGAGCCAGGGATCTCCAACAGGGTCTTCATTCCATGATCCACTCCCAGTCTCCCACGTCATGGGCACTCACCCACACAACCCCACCCAGCCTGCTCAGGGAGGTCCTGGGACGTGAACCCAGGACTTTTCCCATGTGGATTCAGCTATGCTACCACTTCACCACTGCCTTGTCTGAGATAACTTTTTTATAGCACTGAAAACTAGTAAATTAGTAGAAGTGTCTAAAACACATACACTAGATCAACAGATTGATTTTTCAATAAAGAGTTTTTAACAAATCAATATTTAATAAGAGTACAGAAAAAGAAACCAAATAACTTACAGACGTATGAACAGATTTTTTAAATCTAACTTACAATTAAAGAAATACAAATTAAAGCACCACCTATACAAATGGTAAGAATAAATGTTGGCAAGATGATGAGGGATTAGGCACTTCCATATGTTGGCAAAGGTGTAAACTCTAAACTCTTTGGAAGGTAATTTGACAATAATAAAGATTTAAACATTGGGACCAGCAGATGGTGAAACGGCTACATCACTGGACTCCCAGACCCAGAGGCTTTAAACATGCCGGCACGTGTGCATGCATACTCAAAATCCCGAAAGGAGAATGGAGAAGGGATTGCGGTGTGGCCATTCCCCCTAGGGGGAGATTTCTTGCTTTAGTCCTTTAAAAAAATTTAAAAATTTAATGTATGTTTCCTTTCTTCTTTTTTAAAAAAAACTTTGTCAGAAGGTTATACACTTGCTAGAGAAGAGAGGGGAAGTGAGAAAGCACCTTCCCCCCATGGGGAATGGTCCTATCACAATCTTTTTCCATCTCTCCCTCTTTTCAGGATTGCGACCATGCACACACTCGCCCAGAATGTTTGTCAAACACCTCCAGGACTCCATCCATTTAGTCGGCCATGTGAGATATAGGTGCCTTAATAACCATGCCACAGGCTGTCTCCCCTCCACATGCAGACATATTTTCTTTCATCCAACAATATAAAATTTTTCCCAATAGTTTTATTTGTTAATAATCACAAATATTTAAGTACAAGGATGTTCACTGCATCATTGTTTTCAATGAAAAGACACAAATTAAATGTCCAACAAGAGATTGATTAAATTAATTGTGCAATGGGTCAAAAATTATTCATATGAATATTTCCAGATTTCTCCCCTCCATCTGCCCGTTAAAGAGACCTTTGTTCTAGGTCAGCCTTCCTCTCTTGCTCCACAGGGAAACGTTCAATAGATTTAATACAGTCGTGATGTACTTACAGGAGGCAAGCTGAGAGCAGAAAAAGATGCAAAGCTTTCTAGAACCAGACGAGTTCAGGAATGAAAGGCAGTATATAGGAAAAGATAAATTTATGAGATATTACTAGGATCACACGAACCCTTCATATAAACTAGAAATGCAAGTTGAGAAATCAAGTTATTTTGAAATATGTGGTTGGTGATCTGTATTTCTTTGACTTAGACATTGTTCCGCTACTGGTCTACATTCCTCTGGCTTCAGAAGCATTATAAATACGCGTAATAAAATCACGAAAATGCTTCTCCATTATCTTTGTATTGCTTCACTTAGCCCAGAACTTAAACATGACTCTGGTTTCCAAACTTCGGGTTTTCTCACGTCCACAGGCTCACCACTCTATGCTCAGCTCAGCCGGCAGGTGGAGTGATTACGCCACTTTTTAGGTCAGAGACCGCGTTGACGGTAAACAAAGATAGGGTGGCCAGGGGCACACCCACCTCCGCGCTCCGCCCCCTCGCGCTCACGGATCACGACACCGTCAGGCCACTGCGCGTCACCGCCGCAAGCTTTCCTTGGAGCCCAGGCGTGGATTCCTTTGGGATGACTGGGTTTGGGAAGAGAAATTGTTCAGAGTACTTATCAGGACAGAAGTAAATACAACATTCAGCTGAGGAATGGGGTCTTAACGGGAAAACGGGTCTCCAAGTGCCATATTTCCATTAGCTAAAACCTCGCCCACCCTCTCCAACCCAAGAGACAAAAAGGACAATTAAGTTAAAGTGTCAAAACCAGATACTGTCGGCAAAACTCCAGAAACACCATCCCAGGCTGGATTCCAAAAGTTTGACTATCCAGGTCTGGGAGACCCGAACCCAAGGCCACAAGACCCAGAGCCGCAGAGCAGAAGAACACAGCACAGTTCGGCAGCCTGCGACGCACTGGTCTGGCCTGGCCCCGCCCCTGACCCGGCTAGGCCCCGCCCAGGACCGGCTAGGCCCGCCCATTACCCAGCCCTCCCGGGGCCGGAGCCCTGGGCTCTCGGGTAGTGGCACCGCCCTGAAAGGGGAGGGGCTGACGACGCCTTCGTCCTTCCTGACCTGCGCGCGCAGCCTGCCCGCCCCCCGCGCCTGCTCTGCTCTCGTCCCGCACCGGGTCCTAAAACTGGGCCCAGGGAAGTGAAGCGGTAGCCCGGCCGCTGAGCCTAGCGAGTCGAACCGCAGCCGACACCCGCAACACCGTGCGGCAGCAGCATGAGCATGCGCGGCCTAGCCCTCGGCCTCCTGCTGATCG
>NW_006160062.1:601683-622436 GCF_000334495.1 Tupaia belangeri chinensis
AGTCGCAGGGCAGCGGGCCGAGCCGGGGCTCTGGCGGCCGCGTCCCCCGAGGCGGCGAGACCCAGAGCGTGGGAGCCGAGGGGGCGCCGGGCCAGCGGGTCCTGGGGAAGCGGGTCTGGGATGGCGCCCACGGGTTCCCCGCCTCTTGGATTCTATCTCCCGCCACACTTCCCCGGGAACTCGGAGAGGGTGGCAGCTAGGGGCTGCTGGTTTGGCCTTCGTTGAGCTCGGTTCAGCTGTGGTCACCTAATTGCCCGACTGAGGATGTGGGATCTGAGGGAAGGAGGAAAGCAGATAGAGGGGGATGGGACTGTTTATTTAACCTTTTATTCTCCTGACACATGCACACGAGCTATTTGTAAATTCGTTTAGAAGATTTGGCCACTTTATTTCCCCTCCTTGCCTGAGGATGGAGAGGGCAGGAGGGGAGGTAAAGAAAAAAAAAAATTCATCCTCCGAGTTGGAATTGTATGTAAATCAGCTTGGTCTTCTTGCAGATTACTTTTTATCCACACCTTTTCACATCTCAGGAAACTGAGGCTCACAGCCATAGAGGTGAATTTCCCCGTCACAATTGACCAGCCACAGGATGGGGCCTGGAACTGTGTGGGTGGGCTTTCCCTTGCTTTAATGGTCTTCAGCCTGACCACCTATCATGTGTCTATAGTTTTTCTCTTTTAAAAGTGAGAAGGGACAGGTAAAGCGATGTGGAAGAATGTGGTGCTAGTTAAACCAGACCGGGATGAAGAGTGAGCCTCTGGGAATCCCATGCCTTGTGCCCACTAACCCTCTTGGAATAGGCATGTCAGTAATGAGACAGTGAATCCAGGATTGCAGATTAAGGGATTCCGTGCGCTACAACAACCTCTCCTTTGACTTCTGTGTAGCGCTCATAGGGGTAAGTCTTCCTGACTCAATAAGGGTCCAGGAACTGGAGGAGGGCAGCTTTCGTGTGTGTGTGTGTGTGTGTGTGTGTGTGTGTGTGTGTGTGTGTGTGTGTGTGTGTGTGTGTGTGTAGAGAGAGAGAATGAATGAATGAATGTGAATGGAATCCCCAGTTGTGAACAGCCAGTAGACCACTCACTAGCTCCATGGCTTTGGGCACTTTATTCCCAGCCTCAGTTTCTCCTGAAGAAAATAATACCCCATAGAGTTATTGGGGTTATTAATTAACACAGTATAGGGAGAGACCCTATCGCTGTACCAAATATAGTAAAAACTTAAGAAATAGAAGCAGTTACGTGCCTTAGTATACTGTTACTCCGTTTCTCTAGGTTTTGAGATTGGGACTTAATAAGTAGGCTTCATGTTAAGAAACTTTTTAGTTTATCTCTCAGATTCCTTTACCTCAAGGTAGTTTCTGAGGCTGATAGCTATTGAGTGCCTCTTCTCCTAGGACATTAGGGTCAGAGGTTGGTCAGGAGTCTTGCAAAATGCCTGGAAGTCTTTCTAATGTCTGTGAGTCTTAACCCAAAACACTTCTATTATTTTTAAAATTAACTTCTGGTGTCTAGTGGCCTTCAGTGCACCTGAACAGTTGAAGCAGAGCCTTGAAGCCAAACATATTGGGGGAGAGGGTGTCTGCTTTCAGAATTCTTACCAATGACAGCAGCTACTGTAGTTTAATAGAATTATAGCTTAGCTGTCCTTTGTAAGCTCTGAAGTACATTTGGGGAGATTTTTGCTTTTGTTAATTTTAATATTTACAGGTGATGAAATAACGTATTAGATTGCATGCTTTTTAAACCTTATGGTCATTCACATAATGTATGTAGTATATATCTCTCCCAGCTGTAATTTTCATAGCTTTTTCTTGAGGGGTTTGGAACATACTAAGATCTGAGTAGGAATTAAACATTAAAAACGGTTTGTCTAAGGAGATCTGTAATGGGTTAATCTTTTGACCTGGGAGTGATTAGAACAGCTATCTGAAATCAAGGACTCCTTGATAAATACTGTGATACGTAGATATCTTACTAACTTAAATCAAGGGGAAAATGAGTTTGGTTTTGTTTTTTAATTTTAGCAAGTGGGCAGAGAGAAAAGGATTTGCTGAATAGGTCTTTGTCTTCTTTCAGTGTTTGTTATATTACCCGAAACAAAGAATCTCTCTGGTCATGAAGACAGTAACCCTTTCCTGGGTAATCCTTCCTCACCCTCATCTCTTAAAAGGGATGGGGTGTTTTAAGAGTGGTAGATTGCTTGATGCAGAAGCCTGGATTAGGCCCTTTCTAATTTGATGTCAGGCACCGCTTTCTGCCCTTTCACCTACCGTTCTGTGAAGGTCATCAGCTCTCAGGCCAAATTAAATCAATATTCCTTTGGTATATTTGCTTTGGCACCAAATTTTAAGAAAACTTTCTCTGGTGCAAATGTGCTTTTGGGAACTCAAGCTTTAAATTTAAAAAAATTTCTAAATTCATCCTGTAACCGTTCCTTCCTTAGCTCGTAAGAGGAACTCAAAATAATGTTATAAATGTGAAATGAGTGTTCTGGGCACAATGTAGGGTGTAAAAGTGAAAAGAACTAACCCAGGGCATGATGACTAAGGCTGCTAGAACCCTTATGACTGACTGTACAGTTTAGAGTCCCAGATCCAGTGAGTTGAGAAACACAGGAGACACCTGTGAGTGTGTGCCCAAAATCCCCCATGGAGGGATAGATGGAGAAAAAGGATTGCCGAGGAACCATTCCCCATAGGAGATGATTTCTCTCTCTCGCTCTCATCTCCTTCAAGTGCCTGCACCCTCTGGCAAATTGAAACAAAAAGAAATGAAAAGGACTCACCCGTTTGGAAAGTGATCTGTACACTATGAAGTGTTAAGTCGGTGTTCATAGTTACTATCACTGTCTTAGTCATAGATGATGGGGAGAAGATTAGATACATAAAACATTCTAAATCAGTGAGAAGTGCTCTATAAATAAAGAACAGAAAGTTATGGGGAGTCCAGTTTTGAGCTGAGTGGTAGAGAATGGAATGAATGTATAGCAGGTAGAAAGAACAAATCTAGAGAAAATAGGAGAAAGTTACATAATTGTTATTTAAAAAAACCCATTGATGTGTAGAATTGAGAAGAATTAATTTTAAGGAATGTAAAATATCTCAATAAATATGTTAAAAACAGCAGAGGAGGGACCAGCAGATGGGAAGGTGGTTATGTTGCTGGACTCCCACATGGTGAACCACAGTTTGATTCCCAGACCTGGTGTCTTGAAACTCTTGCTGGGTGTATGTGCATTTCCAAAATCCTGAGAGCGAAATGGAGGAGAAGGGATTGCCGCCGAGGGGCAATTTCTCGCTTTCTATCTCTCTGTCTCTTGTTAACGCTTGCACCGTATAGCAAAAATCTCCTTAAAAAAAATGGCAGATAACAGGCCATGTTACTGGCACAGCAGTAACATACTGCTCAAGTTATGCTGTATTTAAATGAAAGATCATATGTTCAGTTCCCTGGTGGGCCTGTATGTGCCACGGAAAGGGACCCATGATCCTGACTGGCTGGAAAGGTTGGGGGGATTGCACCATGCAACCCTTTTGAGGGTGCTTGTCTCTCACTCTCTCATTCTCATCAAAGAAATAAACTTAAAAAATGAATGGCAGGGAACCAGCAGTTAGCGTAATGGCTATGTCGCTGGATTCCCACGTAGTCGACCGCGGTTCGTGTCCCGGACCCGGTGGCTTAAAAAAACTCACGCCGGGCGCGTGTGCGTGCGTGCCCAAGATCCCGAGAGGAGAATGGAGGAGAAGGGATTGCGGCGTGACCATCCCCCCTGGGGGGTGATTTCTCGCTTTCTGTCTCTATGTCTCTCTCTGTCTGTCTGGCGAGCGCACGCACCCTACAGTGAAAATCTCTCCCCCAAAAAAAAAAAAAAATGAATGGCAGAGGAACTATTCTAGATTTTAGGAGACTAAGGATCAAAGCCAGCTATCTAGTTTTTGTATAGTAATTGTATTGCTGTCACACATCTGCTTTATCCTCACAGAAACTCTTTGAAATAGGTATAATGCTGTTTTTCCCATTTTATAAATGTGGACATTAGGCTCAAATTTTCCCAAGGTCACATAGCTAGTAAATGTCAGACTAAGGGCTTGAACACCTTTCTTCTGTGCTCAAGTTTATTCAAATTAAAAATATTGCTACTAGATTATTCATGTTTAGCAAGCCACATTGAATTGCTGTTCAGCAGCTGTTCCACTTAGCCAGTAAATGCTCTAGGAAAAACTGCATAGAATATATACTGACTGTTTCTCTCTGTCTCTGGTGACCGCTCACGTCCTATAGCAAAAATCTCTTTCAAAAAAAAAAGAAGGCAGACGAACAGTCGGGTTAGTGGCACAGCAGTAACATGCTATTCAAGTTATGCTGGATTTAAATGGAAAATCTTATGTTTGGTTCCCTGGTGGACCTGTATGTGCCATACACAGGGACCCATGGCTCTGGCCACTTTCATGGCTTTAAGTTCTGTGGCTTTTGGGTTATTTTTCAAGCTTGTGGGTACTAGAGCTCACAAATACTAGTAGTATGACCTTGGACAAGTTATTCAAGATGCAAGCTAAAGAGGTTATGTGTAAAAAGGAAGAGCTGAACTAGCTAACTAACTATAAAACCATGACTTAAGCAGCTATACATAGGCCAGCCCGGTGCACACATAAATCATTCCTTGTTGTGGATATGTGGTTCATGGCAAGTTGGCCATAAAACAATTTCAGAGATTTCCGTCAATAGAAGTTAGACCCGACAACCAGCCTCCACCCCAAATGTTCTGCCATAATTTGTTTGGTCTGCCTCCTGACTCCAAATGAAAGAGCGGGCACTTAATCTCTATGACACTCCCTCCACCCTCATCCTACAGTTGTCCTGACTGGCCAGGCCAGTCTCTCTGCTCCCTGGGGCGGTCAGTGGCCTTAACCAGTTGTCACCTGCCCTCTCCACCTTCAAGCTCTCCTCCTAGGAACTTGAACTGGGTGTGTCTTCAGGTTCTGTCACTAAGTTTACTCATCCAGGACCTCAGCAAAAGTGGGAGGACCCAGCCCTGCACTCCCAACTGTGGTGGGATTGCCCAGTGAGCACTGACCTGGGGTTGAGGACAGTCTATGGTATTCAGGAAGTGAGTCATGATTTGACAACTGCCTAGAGAGGTACTTTAAGAGATGTGAATAGTAGTCATTATTTGTACAAGTGAAGAAGTTTCTGTAGAAAGGACACTTGTTAAGGATCATCATGAATGGGACGGCCTGTCTCTGGTACATTCTCAAATTCTGAGAATATATCAGTTTACAAATGGGGCTGGAATTTGAATGTGCAGGTTGGGAGGATGAGGGAGGTAGGAGGACAAATGGGATGGAGTGAGAAACGCTTTACTTGATATTCAAAATCATGTCTCTTAGGAGCTGTGTGACCTCGGTGAGCTCTAGTTTCCTTGCCCACAAAATACTACCATATTCCTCCATAGAGTGTCTGAGAAATAAGTGGAAAAATTAGTGATAAATCACTTAATTTTACCTGGCATGCTCATATTTGAATATGAGTTGCTAAATGTTTATGCAAGATTTACTAAAGGCAGCCTGGGGTCTTAAGATTCTATTGCTGGGGCCAGCAAGTGATATGGTGGTGATTAAGATGCTGGATTCCCACATGACTGACCACAGTTCAAATCCTGGACTTGGTAGCTTGGTTTCTCAGTTTGTCTGTCTGTCTCTCTCTCTCTTCTGTGCGCGTGGGTATGTCTCTTTGTCTCTCTCTAGTAAGCACATGAGCCCTATAGCAGAACTTTTAAAAATAACAATAAATTAATAAATGATTTTTTTAAAAAAGATTCTATTGCTGGCATTTAGAACTTCTCCATAAAATAATGTGAGCTGAGAGTCTGACTTAATAATTGCTGTAGTTGCTGACATAAAGGAAAAGAGTTTTGTTTTTTTAACCTTTTGTGAACTGTTCCTATCATTATTGAAAAAAAGCTTTCTTATCCAGTCATATATAGGATAGTTAAGGTCTGGAGTGTGTTGTGAAATATGCATGTGACCTAACTTTAAATGTAGAGACAGGGTTGAAGCTAGCAGCTCTCATCTCTGGACTTCTTACATAATCCATTCTAACTCCCTTAACTATGACTTTCTGTGGTTTCTGAGCTGATGAACACTGGATTTGGTGCAATAGGGAATTTCAAAAGAGGCACTAAGCCTAGACTCTGCCACTTAGGATTTTATGGTCTTACAGGGAGTTGAGACAAAAGCAAGAAAATGCTTTTACAACTTCTCCCAACATCACAACTTTGGGATTCTCATAAATTCTGCTTGATCCTAGAGCAGCAGGAGCCAGCAAACTATGGACTGTTTTTATGAGCAGAGTTTTAGTGGGACATACCCACACCCACTCACTTGTCTGTGCTTACCTTTTGAGCTTCACCAGAGAACTTAAGGCCCACAAGCCTATAGTATTATTTAACATTTGGCCCTTGAAGGCAAAGTTTATCAACAGCTGTCTCAGTGGATCCGCAGAGGAACACAGAGCACCTGCTGCAAGTAAAATAAAATTTAAAAATTCTTTCCAAAAAATTAAATGGAGGAAATGAGCCTTAGGAGAGGTTCATAAGAAGGGACAATTTGGGAGAGTATTCCAAAATGGCTAAGACTAAAACTGGAAGAAATAGTGCATGGGTTTGTTTTCCCAAGGCTGAGACAAGGACTGGAGTTTGGCCCTTGGGATCTGAACACATACAGCTAAATGAAATTCAAGTAGAGCAAAAGCCAGTCGAGACTTATTTGTAAAGAAGCTTGTATGTGTTGTGTATATGAATCTCTGAGTGTTGAAAAACAAATTGTTCTTTCATAACACAAATCGCTTCTGTGATCCGAAAATGTGGGGCGGGGAGAATTTCTCCCCACCAACAAGTCGGGAAGCAAGCAATCAATTATGCAGTTAACACCAGCTGGGTGTCCTCCAATCCAGTTTAATTCTGATGCTCTTGTGTCAGGGCTCACAACTGGAGACTCAGTCCATAAGACTTCCCCAACTTCAGACACCAGTTGTAAGTCTGGACTCTGGAACTTCTGGCCAACTTCCTGTAAATTGGGGTTCCCACCACATCTTCCTCTCTGAGTTCAGTTAACTTGCTAGAGTGGACTAGGCAACTCAGGGGGATACGGCCACTGGTTTAATGTAAAGGATATTTCAAAGAATACAGATGAACAGGTGCTTAGGCCAAGGCATGTGAAAAAAGGCATAGAGCTTCTATGTCCTCTCTGGGTGCACCACCCTCCAGGAACCTCAAATGTATTCAGCCCTCCAAACCCAGCCCTTTGGGAGTTTTGTGGAGACTTCACCGCATAGACATGAGGTGCTAACAGGGTCTGTCTGTCCAAAATTTTGGCCTCTTTGTGAGGGATTCCTTCATTCTAGGTATGAGGAAGGAGCCGTTTGGAATGAGGGTCTTAAGGCAGAGTGGTTAGTGTCTTTGACCCTTCTTCGGGCTATGGCCTCTCTTGGGGACCAAGTGAAAGGAAGGCAGGAGAATGCCACCTTTATCTGCAAAGCTGCTTGAGCCGCTTTAGGAACCAAGGACTTTTGGCCAAATACTTAATGAGCCAGGAACCAGGGATGAGAAACGAGAGAGAGAGAGAGAGAGAGAGAGAAGAAAGAGAGAGAATATCTATATTCGTTTATCCATGAGGAGAAATTAAAAGCCTGGGATACCTAGATCTAACAAATTAGCACCTGTTAAATCTGAGAAATAGGATGTGATAGAGAAGCGAGAGAGAACTTTCAATATTCTTTCATATACACCTGTGGATTTGAAATTTGTGATGAACGTGTATTGATTTGTAATTAAAGAAAATAAAATCTGCAATCTTTTTAAACTACTTTAGGAACTGGCAGAATTTTCAGCTGCTTAAATGAGGTAGTTCCCAAGGTATGAAGGAAGAGCTCTGTAAGATTGATTGGTCGGTGACCATGAGATGCAGAATTATTCTTCTTTGGACAGGACCTTTATTGCTTAAATGAAGCTTTAACAAGACCCTGTTGTTATAGACTCTGATATGTCATTAACATCAGATCCTTAGTTCTGGATCCTGTTTGAACTGTGACTTTCTCTCTTAAACTCAGATGGTAATCTAGAGCATGTGCTCTGCAATCCTTGCCACTTGGTCAGGGTCATCTGAGCTCATGTTTTGGTTTTGTGTGTGTGTGTGTGTGTGGAAAAATACAGATAACATGAAATTGATCATTTTAGCTTCTTTTTTTTGTAGAGGGATTTTTGCTATAGGGCATGTGTGCTCACTGGAGAGACAGAGACAGAAAATTAGAAATCACTCCTCCCCACCCCCAGGGGGATGGCCATGCTGCTGTCCCTCTCCATTCTCCTTTCAGGATTTTGGACATGCATGCACACACACCCGACTTGAGTTTTAAGCCACTGGGCCCAGGACCCAAACAGTTGTCAACTACATGGGAGTCCAGCAATGTAACCATTACACTATCTGCTGGTCCCTCATCTTAGCTGCTTTTAAGTGTACAGTTTGGTGACATTGAGTATATCACCTTGTGCACAACCATCACCACCTTCATCTCCGTTACTGAGCTCATGTTTGGATTAGGTGTACTTTTTGACTATAGCAGATCTCAAACATTGGTGGGTTTTGTTTCTGTATTGTGCATAGTACTTTCTTCCCTTGGTGAATTTTACTGAACATGAAATCAATACCTACTGTGTTTTTATATCATAGGACAGGCAGCTAAGTTTTGAAGTTGGTGCTTTGTTTAAACAGGATGCGCATGGCTCCTTTGAGCCTTGTTTGCACAGTGCACCTTTGCTCTCAGTGTCAGCACATGCTACCCTGACAGCCCAGGGGATTTTACGGGGCCTCTCTACTCTTCATCACTTTCAGTCCTGCCTGCTCTCTGTGGTGACTTTGAGACTAGACATCCCATCATTTGGATACCATCTATGTTCTTTATGCAACACGGAGATGAACATGACCTAGCACTGTCTGCCGGGATCTGGTAGTCACTTAGGTGTAGGAAACCCTCAGTGCAGAGTAAGGAGTTAGCAATCTGACTTCAAACCAGTCAGGTCACAGGTAGGGTCTGGCCCTATTGTGTCTTAGATGTGACCTCAGATGAGTCACTTTACCTGTGTAACCCTCAGTTTCCTCATCTGTAATTTTAGTACCTGCCTCTCAGATCTGTTCTAAGGACTCAGTGAGATAATAGGGGCACACTAAGCCAGTGTCTGGATGCTTGGATGGTTGGAGCAGAGAGGGTACCCTCACGGAAGCAAATGTGTGATGACCCTCAGGGAGAGCGAGGCTGTGCTTGGGTGTGTCAGCAGGGTGCCTCTGGAGAAATGGAGGTTTGAGAGCAGTCTTAGCAGGTAGTGAGAGGTGTCAGGAGTGTAGGGGAGGTAGGCAGTCCCATTTAGTGTGCGACAGAAGGGAAGGAAAGGTAAGAAGTTAGAGTGGTATGCTTGGAACCTTGAGAGAGTACAGAGCTGGAGTGAGGCAGCTGGAGCTGGCCTTGAAGGCAGTGGGGAGACAGATTGTAGGTTCTTGGGCACTTGAAAACTTGGGAGCCACTGCTGGGAAGAGTCAGACGGCTGCTGTGCACAGGAGACATAGCCATGGTCTAGGTGAGAGCAGGAGAAGGCCGCACAGGGAGCCTCCCAGAGTGGGCAGTGATGAGCTGGTTGAAGAGGAATTGGCTGAGTTTCTGCTTGAGCACTTGAGGCTGTCAGGCTGCTGTTTTGGAAGTGTGACTGGAAAGAAGTTGGGGATCATTTGAAATTGACAGAGGGAGGGATCCATGTGTAAAATTGGAGTAGTGTTTATAGGCAGGTGAAGGGATCAAGAAAGAGAAGAGGCTGAAAATATAGAGATCAGGTGATGGAGCACTTAAAATGATGCCTTATAAGTCCTGAGGAGGCTCAGCCACTGCACTAGCCATCCTGGGGTGAGGAGCACCCGCCATATCAACTATAGGAGAGAAGAGGGAGTGAAGGTAGATATTTGAGATGGAAAAGTGGCTTCCCGTCAATGCACTGTGTGACTGTGAGTGAACATGTGCTTGTGTTCCTACATAAGGTGAGGTTGAGGAGGGTCTGATGCTAGAGGGAGAACCTTGATCGTGCAGTTGATTACATTTTACTGAGTTGGTTTCTGAGGCCAGAATGCTCTGGTTTGAATGCTAGCCTACCACTCTTTGTGTGACCTTGGACAAATTTCTTCTCAGTGCATCAGTTTCCACATCTGAATAAGGGTATAGTAATAGCACCTCACTCACCAAACTGTTGTTAGGATTAATTGGCTTAACAACAAAGAGCATTTAAAATGATGCCTAGCGCAAGTAAGAACCTTGTAAGTCCTTTTGGGCCCCACTGGCTTAGGGCTGCTTCTCTAGGCAGAGTGACTTTTTCACTAGGAAACCTAAGAGTGTTGATTCAAACCCAAATTTCCTGGGCCCAAAGAGACCTCCAGTGTATGTTTTCTTTAGGTCTTTGGAACCTCTTTGCTCAGGTCTCAAAAAGAAGACATTCATAATAATTCCAGGGGCCAGACTGGCACAGCAGTAAAACATAATGTTCTGTGAGGCCAACGCACATGGGAATGTTGCTGGTTTGCATCTGGAGACCTCCCTGAATGCCCATGATTGGGGCTAGCTAAAGCAAAGGGTGGATCAGGGCATGAAGGTCCTGTTGGGGGGTTGTATCTCTGTCTTTCTCACTCATGGAAGAAATAAACTTAAAAATAATAATTTCTTATTCCTCATTGTATAGTGCTTTGTAGTTTACTAAGTACTTACTGTATACTATGCATATTCCCTCATTTGATCTTTACACCAAACATGTGAGATATACTGAAACTGTGGCTTCATTTCACAGGGAGGAAAACTGCTGCTCAGCGTGGTTAAGTAGCTGGCTCCAGGTGGGGCCTGAGGTGTGATGGGGCTCAGCAAGTATATTTGAAAACCTGAGTTCTTCAGAACAGAACCCAAGACTGACCACAATCTGTGCCTCTTTCTTTCCACTCTGTTGTCACTTGTTGCAAACCACTTTGCTCTGAAAGAAATGATGTAGTTTATAAAGGATGATTTTTGTAAAAAGGAACCTAAACCTATTAGGTCATCTTTACTTGCCTTGACAACACCAAGTGCTGAGAAAGGGGAATTTAGAACCAGACACCCATCCTGTTTGTCAGGCCAGAGCTGTGGTTTGTTTACTGGTTTTCTGTCTCTGCTGTGTGGGTGACTAGCCAGAGTGCCCCAGAGGTAGAGACCAGCTTGGTGAACCAGTGCATTGAAAATTCTATAAGGACTAGGGAGGGGTTCCTTGTGTTAAAATTGCATGTCAACATCAGCAGTTTTCTCCACTGCTCCAGTCAGCTTTTGTCTTTTCAAATTTCAGTTAGGTGGGTAGTGACCTTTTAGGAAATCCATAGTTGCAGTGTTTTCCTGGACTGCTCCCTGGATTATGGAAATAACTATTGAAATTCTCTCTTTTTATTTTTTTTGTTTAGTTTTTGCTATAAAATATGTGTGTTTGGCAGAGAGAGAAAGTGAGAAATCACCCCCTGGGAGAATGGCCACACTGCAGTCTCTTCTCCAGTCTCCTCTTAGGATTTTGGGCATGCACACACATACACACACATACCTGGCATGACTTTCATGCCTCCAGGTCTGGGACTCGAACCACCGAGTCAGCCATGTGGGATTGCACCTTAATCTCTATACTACCTGCTGGCCTGGGATTCTCTTTTTATAAAAATGGTGGTAGAATTTCACAACTTCTTGCCAAAGGATTGATATGGACTTTGATGAAGCTTGTCACTTCCTCGTTTGAATAATGTTGTTCCCTTGTGGCCTAAACATAGGACTTTTAATGAGTCAAGTGAGGGGTAAGCCATAATTCTGATTTTTAGAAAATCTGAAGAATGAATTCAGAGACAAGTTGTATTGACTGCTTGAATTCACCTCCACACACATACCCCAATCTCCTTCTTATTTTTTATTTCAGGGATTTTAAGGTTTTTAGGTTTCAGGGATTGTTGTGGGATGTGTGTCTTGGTGCCGGGGACCATCATAGACCAATTTAGGTCCTTGAGTATGTGTGGGTCATGTACCATTGTCACTAGAGAATATTTATGCTACTGATTTTATTCAGATTTTTTTAAAATGGCTTTTCTAGCAGGTACATTGGGAATCATGTTGCTTTTTGATATTTTGTTTCCCTGTGGGACAGATGCAAGCTGGTAGCCCTGGCCATTGTGCCCTCTGTAGCTTTCTAAGTCCATTGTGATCGATGCAAAAGATCACGTGTGCTTTGGGCAGCACTCATTGGAGCAGGGTGCTGACTTGATGATTCACAGCTGAACCCTTCCCCCTCTGAATTTTCTGACATCCTCGTGACTCTCACATGGGGAATATGAGTGTCTCTTGAGAAATCTTTACATAAGAAGGCTTTCATTTTTCCTTTAAGATTGCTTAGGTGATTTTCCTTGAAGTTAGTACATTCCTTGCTTTCTATTTAAATCCCTAGGATAAATCTGTGTTCATTCTAGCTCCTTTTTACTTATGGCTTATTGATGTTTGAGGTTTTGTTTTTATGTTACCTGTAATGGACTGTTATTAGCCTAGATAACATGAAAGTATTTTTTTCATTGTTTAAAGCTTATGTAGTTCCTGGTGCAGATGTGCAAAAATAGTGTCTTAGTAATCACTAACATAATACTTTGTTTACTTCTGTACTGTGATTTTTAGTGGTTATTACATGGAACTATAGCTTTCTCCTGAGAAATAAACAAGCAAGAAATAGAAATCATGTAAATATGTAGTTTACATTACCTACTTTGCTTATACTTAACAAATCCATTTTGGACATTTGGACTCTTTTAATTAATATTTTTCAAAATGTTAAACTAAGAAGTATCACTTATTGTTCACTTTGCAGATAATGTTGGCAGTTTCTGTAATCATGCTTGAGTGGGTACTATTTGTTCTTAAAATTTGTTACATCACTGAATTTTATGTTGACTTTCTGTAGGTATTTTCACAGTCCTGTGTTTGGTATGGAGAATGTGGAATAGCAACTGGAGATAAGAGGTACAATTGCAAATATTCTGGGCCACCAAAACCATTGCCAAAGGATGGCTATGACTTAGTGCAGGTAAGTTCATTATCTTGGGCACAGGAAACGCAAAACACTGATCACAAGAACTTCTGTAGTTATACCTTAAATGGCATTGTGGCATGGGGGTGAAGTTGAGACTAATAGGCTTAAATCTCATCCCACACTTCGACCTGAAGTCAGAATGCCAGAGAAGATAACAACATAACTCTGAAGGCTTAATTTTTCAGGGACTTAACTTTATGCCCTTCATAAAGTTTCCCAATAGCACTTTGCTATTTAGAGAGTGACCTTGGCACCTTGAATGTTGCTCTTTGCTACTTTTGCAAAATATATTAGAAGTTCTTTGTGTTTATTTGTTTATTTGTTTTGATTCCTAAACTTTAGGACTCAAAGGGACTCTACATATATGTGGCTATTGCTTATTTGTCCCGTTTATCTCTGTCCCACTGAGAGCCTGTGAAATTTGGTGCTACCAGGATTCTGCTTTCTGTTCTCTCTCTTACCATTGCTGAAATACAAAAATATTATAAAAGAACTGGAAAAGTCAGAGTGAAAGATTGATTATAGAGGCTTAAATTATCTACCATCAGATCTCCTAGAGATCTCCTAGACTCACTGCTTTCATCAGAATTATTGAAGACATTTGACTTTCTCTAGAGGGACCAGTGGAAATAGTAAATAGCATTCCAAACTTTAAAAAGTACTTAAGAAGAGGGAAAATGATTGCCAGGACAGAAGAGTGAGCATCTAAATAAGATAAATTAGAATATTTCTACTTTCTTTACTTCTGAATTCCTAATTTATAAATAGCAAATTTGATACCCTTTTGAAAGAATTCAACAGGGCCAGCCAGTGACATGGTAGTTAAGGTGTCTGGGTCCCACATAGTCAACTGTGTGGTTTGTGTTCTGGACCCAACGGCTTGAAAAAAACACCGGGCACTGTGTGCATGCCCAAAATCCCAAGAGGAGACTGGAAGATGAGGGATTGTGGAGTGGCCATCCCCCTGGGGGAAGCTTTCTCATTTCTCCCCTCCTCTTTCTCTGGCAAACACACATGCTTTATAGCAAATTAAAAAAAAAAAAAAAAAGAAAGCCACACAAACTTTGCAAGTATGTGTCTTACTCTTAGCACTTAAAATGGCTTATGTGAATAAAGTTCTCCTATTTTCATTTAAGAGTATTGACCGTATTTTAACTGTGCCACCTCATTATCCCTGCTCTCACCCAAAAGGAACTCTGTCCAGGATTCTTCTTTGACAATGTCAGCCTCTGTTGTGATGTTCAGCAGCTTCAGACACTGAAAGACAACCTGCAGCTGCCTCTACAATTTCTTTCCAGGTACGTTGATTGCTGAGCAAACAGAACTAATGTGGGCACCAGACAGTGGTGCTGCAGTAACAAACTCTGCAATGCTATCCCAAATGGGAAGGTTCCAAGTTTGTGTCCAGAGACCTTTTTAAACAAGCTAGGTACTCGTGTGCCCCTGATCCAGGGCTGGCCGAAGCTGGGGGGAAGATTGCAGTGCTGGCACTGTGTTTGGAGGACTCACTTTCTCTTTTGCATGTGCATTCTCACAGTCTCACTCATGGAAGAAATAATAATAATATATATGACCAGTAGAGGAAAAAGTTAAAAAAAAAAAAAAAAAAAAGAATGGGGTAGCCCGTGGTTAAGGAAGCTGGATCCCATGTGGCCAACTGCACTGTTTGGAACATGCTCTGTGTATCACATGCATGCCCAAAATCCTAAAAGGAGGACAGAATTGAGGAGAAGGGATTGCAGTGCGACCATGCACCATGAGGGGTGATTTCTTCCTCTCCCTCTTTGTCTTTCTGGCAATCTCAGACACCCTCTGGCAAAAAAATTGAAAAATAAGGACAAATGGGCTTTAGGTACTTGTTAACCAGTAATTGACTTTAAAAGTCAGTTTTGTTTTGTTTTGTCTTAAAAAGCATCTTTATAAGTTGCCATAAATGAAGAGAAAATAATAATTAGACTTGGTTCTCCTCTTGGTTACATGCAGAGTGGATACTGGTTTCCTCTACAATATCCTCACCCCGCAGTGTCTATACTGTAGAGATACCTTCAGATTTGAACTTTTGTGGACTGTGGGCAGGAGTGGTTCCTGGTGGCCCTGCTCAGGTCCCCAGCCAGAGACTCCTCATCCATACGGTCTTCTGTGACACCCTCAACTCCTTGCCTTCTCTGTTTTGCATATTGTTCTTGCCTTTCTGTAGGGAAAAGTGCTAGAGTCAGGTCCTCAGTAGAGCTGGCCTTGGGTAACTGTTGGCAAAGTGTAGTTGTCTGATTTTGTCGAGGTTGGTTTTCTGTCTGATCTGTTTCTGTGTGACCTAGGGTAGTGATAAGGGTTGCATAATAGATGTTCTTCTCTAGGCCTACCCAGAAGTTTTCAGATATGTGGAAAAACAAGCTGATTGGCGGTGGTCTTTAGAATAGCAGATTGTAATATTTTTCTAAAGTTTTCAGACCTCAACACACTGATAAAGATGGTTGGAAGCTGGTACAAAGCGGATGATGTTTCTCTGTGAAGAAGTCTTGGCAGGTGACAGGGCACGTGTTAAAAACTAGTGAGAGAGCCTGCTTCTTACCAGAAGTTGACAGTACAGAGTGATAGAAAACCAGTACTAAATTGTTCTTTCAGTATAGCAGACAGTGTAATAATAATCAAAAGATGAGAGTCTAAGTATGCCAGCATATTCATGGGAGTCTGGTGGAAATTTTGGAGTCAAGTTCAAGCCTATGCCACTCAGTTGAAACACGTTTATTTAGCATCCACTCAAGGTGAGGCATTAGGAATACAAATGGCAAAAGATAGCCACAAATGGTACCAGCAGGTAGCGTGGTAGTTACAGTGCTGGATTCCTGGGACCAGCATTTAGCATAATGGTTATGTCGCTGGACTCCCATGTAGTTGACCGCGGTTCACGTCCTGGACCCGGTGGTATGAAACTCACGCCAGGCGCGTGTGCATGCGTGCCCAAGATCCCGAGAGGAGAATGGAGGAGAAGGGATTGCGGTGTGGCCATCCCCCTAGAGGGTGATTTCTCGCTTTCTGTCTCTCTCTGTCTGTCTGACAAGCGCATGTGCCCTATTGCAAAAACCTCTCCAAAAAAAAGAAGTGCTGGATTCCCATTTGGCTGACCGCAGTTCAGGCTCAGGCCCAGTGGCTTGAAAATCACGCTAGTCACGTGTGCGTGCATGGCCATCCTCCGGGGGGAGTGATTTCTTACTTTCTCCCTCTTTCCAGTGAGCACACATGCCACCATGGCAAAAAACAAATAGCAACAACAAAAAAGATAGCTGGGATTTCCTCATATTATCAGAGAAACCAAAGCTTTATAATAGAAAGTAAGAGAAACCACCTGATATGTGAAGTAATTTGCAGCTGTCAAAATTAATGATTGTGGAAATTTAATGTAGTAATATGAAAAGAGGTTTGTGATTCATAGAAAACTGAGTTTCCAAGAGTGATTCCTATTAGTCTAATATAACTGTAGTTTCTAGTTTTGTCATAGTAAAGCGCAGGTCTGCTTCAAAGAGTCTGTGTGTATTTATTTGTCACTTTATTGGAACAAGGCTCTTGAAGTCTGGGACACACCTTCCTTGATCCAGAACTGGATCAGAGTAAAAAGTAATCTTGACTGATGATGTTGCCAGAATGCAAGTCCAATGAAGCAGTAGTTTTCATAGGTGACACTGGACCAGAGGGAAGAGAACACTCTTTTGCTGTATTACATTAGGCGCTAAGCTTTGAACCTAAAGGATAGTGTGGTTCTCACAAAAACCTGTGTGCTTCTGAAATGCCTGCAGCTAAGAATATCACTGCTGTTCTTTTTATCCTTACAACTCACGTACTCTTGTGTTTTGGAAGAGCCTGGAGATTATCTAGGTTTTGGAAAAAAGCTCTTTAATAAATTATGGAAGTTCTCAAGTGGTAATATTTATTTCTCTTCCCCTCTTATTTAAACTTTACTTCTTCCATGAGAGACAGAAACACAGGCTCCAGCACCCCTCAGGGTCCTCATACCACCATCCACCCTCAGGTTCTGCCAGCCTGCATCAGGGGTTTATGCATCTGGTATGGCCAGAGAAGCCTTGGGACATGAGCCTAGGACCTCCCCACTGTGAATCCAGCATTGACGATCAATGTGCTACTTCCTTGCCACTGGTTGGTCCCCCATTTTTCCCCCTAAAACTGTTGTCATGATGTTCCTAAATCCCTTTAGCTCCAGAGCAAAGAAAGCACATCTGTAAATTATAAAGTGCAGAATTCAAAAAAGCAACGTCCTCTTTTTGAAATTGCATCTGGATTAAATAAATGTTTTTATTAGGGCAGTTTTTAAAGATTGTCTTTATTTTAATGTGAGGTTTTAAGTTTAGAATTGCTGGGTTAATTTGATCTCATGGTAATTTGTCACTTTAAATTAAATACTTTTTGTCATTTTTAAGTCATATTTTTTGCTAGCTCTATAAACCATGAGATCACGCAAAATATAATTTACTTTTTTCTTCAGATGTCCATCTTGTTTTTATAACCTAATGAACCTGTTTTGCGAGCTGACATGCAGCCCTCGTCAAAGTCAGTTTCTGAATGTTACAGCAACTGAAGATTATGTTGATCCTGTTACAAACCAGACAAAAACGAATGTGGAAGAGTTACAGTACTATGTTGGACAGAGTTTTGCCAATGGTAAGTAAATTCTTTTCTTTGTGGAGGGGGAGGTTTTTGCTATAGGGAACATGTGCTCGCCAGAAAGACAGAGAGAGACAGAGACAGAAAGCGAGAAATCAGCCCCCAGGGGGGATGGCCATGCCGCAATCCCTTCTCATCCATTCTCCTCTCGGGATCTTGGGCATGCATGCACACGCACCCGGCATGAGTTTAAGCCCGCTGGGTCCAGGACTCGAACCGCGGTCAACTACATGGGAGTCCAGCGACTTAGCCATTGTTCCAACTGCTGGTCCCAGCCAATGGTAAATTCTTAATTATTCCTCTTTTATAGCTGGTATGTGGACAGTGGAGCAAAATGTTCCTTTCTTGTTCTGTCAACTGTGTGTAAAAATCACAGTTTTCAGTTCCATTGCTGCTTTGCCTATTTCTTAAGACTGCAGGAGTGAAACAACTTCCTAAAAGCACTTGCTTTATTCCTTTCCTAACTAAGTTCTGACATGGAAAATTTTAGCATTTACTTCTGTACATTTTAGCAACTATTGCAACTTTGGTTCTAGCAGATGTGAATTGTGTAACTTCATAAATTATTGCAAGATTACAAAGAATGGGTAGTAGAAGGATAGATAAGGGAAAGTAAGCAGGCGTAACAGATAAAAAGTGAGCACCTCCCCCCCACCCCCAGAACTAGAAATTATGGAACAATCTGAAAGAGTCCATATACTTGTTGAAAATTACCGAAATGAAAATTCTGAAAGAACACTGCAGAAAAAGAATGATCAGGTTAGAAACAGAATCAACTCAATCCATGAATAAAAATGGTCGTTGAGGGACCAGTAGGTGGTGTAATGGTTACATCGCTGGACTCAAAACTCACAGTGTGTGTGTGTGTGTGCGCGCGTGCGCGTGCCCAAAATCACGAAAAAAATGGAGGAGAAGGGATTGTGGTGTGGCCATCTCCCCAAGAAGTGGGGGGGAGGGGGGTGACGAGTTCTCGCTTTCTGAGTCTCTGTCTCTCTCCCTCTCTTCAGCAAGCACATGCACCCTATAGCAAAAAAATCTCTCTTTAAAGAAAAAGGTCATTGAGATTGACTAAAAGGTAAATAAGAGATTAAACACAGTTGAAAAAAGAAAATGTCCAAGAACAGTCTATGATAGAATTCAGCACAGTTGTTGTTTATCAGAACAACCTACAACATTTAATTATAATGATCAATTAAAACAAAAACTTTAATGGAAAAAAGATTCCATCACAAAAGCAAAACAAGTAAGATATTGCACCTAAGACATTTCCAGATGATGGAGATCAGTATCTTCCAAAAGAAGGGACATAAAAGACAGTTTGACTTGGGGCCAGCATGTGGCATAGTGGGTTAGGTGCTGGACTCCCACGAGGCCGACCAGTTTGAGTCTCGGACCTGACAGCTTGCTCTCTCACTCTCTCTCCCCACCTCTTGTAAAATTAAAAAATAATATTAGCAAATAAAATTAAATATTATTTTTTTTTAAAAAAGACAATTTTGAGTAGAAAGAGATCATTCTGTCCAGAAGCAGAACTGTGCACATGTGGGAAGTTGACATATAACAGGTGCATTGATATAAATAACTCATTAAGGGAACGGGTGGTTGGTAAATAGAGTGAGAAAATTATATTTAATTTTTCTGCATTTCATACTATGTATATAAGTTATAGATTAAAAGTCCTAACCTCTGGAGTTTTTAGAAGTAAATATAAAATACCTTTTTTTTTTTTTTGGAGAGGTTTTCGCTATAGGGCGCGTGCGCTCACCAGCCAGAGAGAGACATAGAGACAGAAAGTGAGAAATCACCCCCCAGGGGGGATGGTCACACCGCAATCCTTTCTCCATTCTCTTGGGATCTTGGGCACGCACACACACGCGCCAGGCATGAGTTTTAAGCCACTGGGTCCGAGACGCGAACCGTAGTCGACTATGTGGGAGTCCAGCGACATAGCCATTACGCTAACTGCTGGTTCCCAATATAAAATATCTTTATGATATTAAGGTAAGGAAGAAATTTCTAGTTGGGAGAGAGGAAAAGCAGAAACCATAAGTGAAAAGAGTATGAATGAGTATAAATAATTAGTATCTGGGACAATGAAAAGCGTATTAAAACAGTGAACTACCAGCAGATGGTGTAGCAGTTACGTCGCTGAACTTCCACGTGGTCAACCGCTGTTCAAGTCCTGGACCCAGTGGCTTGACACTCCTACTGGGCGCTTCTGCACGCGTGCCCAAGATCCCAGGAAGAAAATGGAAGAGAAGGGATTGCAGCATGGCCATCCCTCCTGGGGGGTGATTTCTCACTTTCCCTCTCACTGTCTCTGTCTCTCTGTCTCTCTCTGGTGAGCACAAGTGCCTTAAGGTAAAACCTTTTAAAAAAAAAAAACAAAAAACCTAAAAACAGTGAACCACCGTTTCACACATTATTATCAGATTGACACGACTTTGAAAGTCTGTCTGCTCTGACTTGATATGGAGCAGTAGGAATGCTAATATACTGCATCACTGGTAGCCATAAATTGGTGCAAGTATTTGAAAACCATTTGAAAAACAGTTTTGCAATACCTAGTCAAGTTAAAGATAAATATAACCATATCCCAGAAATTCCACTTAGATGCCTGCCTTAAGGAAACTCTCTTATGCATGTAAGCAGGGAGACACATAAACACATCTGTTATATTATAGCATATGTCCACACAAAAACTTATATGCTAATATTTATGGCAGCACTGCTTATAATAGCCCAAAGGTTTCAATAACCCAGATAACAAGCAACTGTTATACTGATAAAATATGGCATACCAACATGATGGGAAATTCTTCAGCTATAAAGAAATAGGGGAGGGGGCCCCCGGCGGAAGCCGCGCGGGGCGCGGGAGCTCATGCCCCCGGAGCGGCGGCGCCCGCCAACGAAAG
>NW_006160062.1:624816-637865 GCF_000334495.1 Tupaia belangeri chinensis
GTGTAAGGATATGTCAGCTGTGCTAGCTAGTGGATATATTTAGACAAATTGAGTTCATTGGTAGAACAATTGAATGGGGGGGGGGGGAAGCCATTGAGGGCAATCATGAATGTCAGGGACAATGGAGGAGGAAGATGGGACATGGCAGAGGGTGGGGATGGGGAACCTAGGATGGCAAAACAAAAGGCAAGGTATGCAGGACACAAAAATTGGGAAATCATTTGCTGAGAACATATATGTTGATGTGCTTGATTGAGCCAATGCACAGTGTATTTTGGATGGAAAATTCATATGTGTGTTGTGATGAGAAAAGAAAAAAAAATTTATAATAATAATAAAAAAAAAAAAAAGAAATAGGGTACTGATACGTGTCACAACCTGCAAGAACCTTGAAAACATGCTAAGTGAAAGAAGTCAGTCACAAAAAACTATGTTATATGATTCCATTGATAGGAAATGTTTAAATATGCAGAGCTACACAGACTGATTAGTGAGGAGACAGGAGAGCTCAAGAGTGTGGGATTTCTTTTTGATGAAAATTTTGAAAATGGACTATGAAGATGGTAGCACATATTTATGAGTATGCTAAAATCCATTAAGTTGTGTGAGTGAGTTGTGTGATGTGAATTATACCTTAATTAAGCTTTTTTAAATAAAAACGGTCATCTTAACTGTAACTTAGAAAAACTTTAGAACTCCAGAGATAAATATTTTAAAAGAAAGTACAGAAATGACACGAATCACTTCAAAAGAGTAGCAATTGGAAGTTTTCTTACCAGCCATGTTAGAGGCCAGAGGCATGGAATAATACATTCACAGTTCTGAGGGAGGTAACTATCACTGTCCCTAACATGTTTATCAAAAATGTGGACAGACTGTGAGGGCAAAACAAAATTAATGTGTTTCTTACGTTTAGGAGGAAGAAGTTTCTGGGAATGTTCTAGCAATCAGGGATTGGTAAATTAAAATAAACCATACTGTACTATTTCTACTACATTTGTATGTGCAAAATGTCATTGCTGTTATACTGTGTGGTATTCTATGTTTATGGTACTAAACTAAAACCCAAAAGAGAATAGTACAGGTTGAGCATTCCTAATCCGATCATCTGAATTGCTCCAAAATCCAAAACCTTTTGAGTCCCCACATGAAATAAGTGGAAAAATCTATACCTGACTCCATGTGATAGGTCACAAACAAAATGCTACAATATAATAAAATTAAATAAAATTCTCTTCAGGCTTTCATATAAGGTATATACATGATTGTGTTTAAATATGATTCTCATCCCCAAGATATTATGTATATGCCAGTGTTTCAAAATCCAAAACACTTGATCCCGAGCATTTCAGATAAGGGATGGTCAATCCGTATTGGGGTCATTTATGTGACTTCTGCTCTCAAACCAATTTAGCCTGCGAGTTCCATAATTCTCCAGCTGAATAGCCTCCTGCTGCAGAGGTTTTCTGGAACCAACATTGTTGACTAAAGAGGCACTAAGGAGAACTAGCAGTTGGGGTAATGGCTGTCACTGGACTCCCACGTAGTCGACCGCGGTCCGAGTCCTGGACCTGGTAGCTTAAACTCATGCTGGGCGCATGTGCGTGCATGCCCAAGATCCCAAGAGGAGACTGAAGGGATTGCAGCATGGTCATCCCCGCCCCCCGGGGGGGTGGTGATTTCTCGCTTTCTGTCTCTCTGTCTTTCTGGCGAGCATGCACGCCCCATAGCAAAAAAAACAAAAACGAAAAACACTAAGGTTCTTAGCTTTTACTTTCTGTACCTTACTATGCCCCTCTGTATAGTGAGGATGCAACTTCTGTATGTTATTGGGAGAATGACATGTGGTACAAAAGCCTTCCCCTTTCCTTTCTATTGTTTTACTTTTAGGTTGGTTGGAATCCTGTCTGTCACATTGTTTCCAGGGTGATCAGCTAGTTTAAAGGGTTAACTCTCTTTCTGACCCTAATATTCACTGTCCTGTATGCCAGCCAGCTTCCTCATGGGGTTTTCGTGCCTTACAGAGTTCCATGTTTCCATTCGAAGGCTCTTTGTAAGATCTTGCCTGGAGAATTTAAGCATCTTTGTGTCTCTATCTTTTTTCCTTGGAATTCCCCTTCTAGCAATGTACAATGCCTGCCGTGATGTGGAAGCCCCTTCAAGTAATGACAAGGCCCTGGGATTCCTGTGTGGGAAGGATGCTGATGCCTGCAACGCCACCAACTGGATTGAGTACATGTTCAGTAAGGACAATGGACAGGCACCATTTACCATCACTCCCATTTTTTCAGGTAGGTATGAAGACTCCCCAAGTTTGCTGTATTTGCAATTTTTTAAGGCCTAAGAATCATAATTTGCAATAAGATAAATATCCAGATAACTAGTTCCTAAAGTTTATCTCCATTGAGAGTGGTAACTAGAGCATTTATCCTGCCCTAGGTAACTTAAGAGGGCAGAAATGGAAGAGGATAAAGAATTACCTATAGGTATTGCTACGTAATTGAAAGAACAGACTGGATTTTTAAAAAGAAAAAAAAAAAAAAAAACTCAGAAATGTTACAAAAACTATGGAGTTCTGTTATAGTTTTAGCTTAAATCCTCAGAATGGAGCTAAGACACAATTGAAAGGTTACCTTGAGGACCAGCCAGTGGCATGCTGGTTAAAGTGGCCCACCATGCTGTTCAAATCCTGGACCCGATAGCTTGAAAAACATGCAGGGCACATGTGTGTGCATGGCCAAAATCCTGAAAGAGAAAATGGAGGAGGAAGGATTGCAGAGTGACCATACCCCTTGGTGAGTGCTTTCTCTCTCTTTCCTTCTCTCCCTCCCTCTCCCTCCTTTCCTCTCTCCTTACCTCCCTCTCTCTCTCCCTGCCTCCCTCTCTCTCCCCTATTCCCCACTCAGCACACACATATACCCTCTAGCAAATTTTAAAAAGAAAGAAAAAAGAAAAAGTCTAACTTAATATGTGGTATATTTGGATATCAGTGACAAAACTGTATACACAAAATTATTGAGGTAACTTAAAAACAGAATTCAACTAAACAAAAATCCCCAATTCTTTTTATTCATTATTATTATTTAATTTGCTATAGGGCATTTGCACTCACCAGAGAGAGACAGAGAGAGAGCAAGTGAAAAGAACCCCCTCCAGAAGGAATGGCCACACTGCCGTCCCACCTCCTCCATCTCCTCTCAGGATTTTGGGTACACACACACACACTTGCCTGATGTGTTTTTCAAGCTGCCGGGTTCAGGACTCAAACCATGCTGTTGGCCGTGTGGGATCTTATCACCTCAACTACCATGCCACCCCCCATTCTTTTTATTCGTTCAGTTGTGTTGCACATTTCAGTGTGCTTATCTTTAGGTTTAAATATAATTATTAATATAAAATTATTCAAATTTTTCATTGAGATCTTCACTCAACACAGTTCCTTCCTGCAGATCTTCCAGTCCATGGGATGGAGCCAATGAACAATGCCACCAAAGCCTGCAGCGAGTCTGTGGATGAAGTCACAGGGCCATGCAGCTGCCAGGACTGCTCTGTCATGTGCGGCCCCAAGCCCCAGCCCCCACCCCCTCCTGTTCCCTGGAGGATCTTCGGTTTAGATGCCATGTATGTCGTCATGTGGATCACCTACATGGCATTTTTGCTTGTGTTTTTTGGAGCATTTTTTGCAGTGTGGTGCTACAGGTAAGCAGTTTTGTTTGTTCTCCAGGACACGAAGAACAAAATTACCCAAGAGGCACTTTTAAAGTTTGTTTCTTCATGAGCGAGAGAGAGACAGCACCTTCAACAGGGTCTCAGTGCAGTGATCTACCCCTCCCCTTCTGCATGCCCTGGATCCTGGGCCAGCAAGTTCTGGTGTGCTCAGGGAGAGCTTCAGGAACCAGGAATCTGCCCGTGTGGGGTGCCTCTCAGAGTGTTGTGTTATGTTACCCTTTGGCCCCTAAAAGGCACCTTCATCTTTCACATCTTAGACCTCTTAGACCTTGGTTAATTAGAACAGGAAACAAATACCTGCATTAATACCATTCCATAGATGGCTTAGTTCCAACAGCTAGCAAACTAGACATTTAAACATGGGGAGTTAACTTTATTGCTTTATTAAAAATAACATGTGATTAAAGCACTGAGCCTTAGCTCTTAGTTCCTACAGCTAGCAAACTAAGTCCTGTTTTTTTTTAAACATGGGGAGTTAACTTTATTGCTTTATTAAAAATAACATGTGATTAAAGCACTGAGCCTTAGCTACTCATTCTTAAAAAGGCCTCTGAGACAAATCTGGTTCGTTTAATTAAATGTAGTGCTACAATCCTTTGAGAGATGTGGATCTTGATGTAGAACAGTACCTTTTTTTAACTTCTTTTGAAATAATTTCAGACTTACCAAAAAGTTGCAGAATGAGTTTGTATGTATTATTCGACCCAGCTTTCCCTAGTGTTAGAACCACAGTGTGATGATCAAAATCATGAAAATAACATTGGTATACTGTTATTACCTAAACACAGACTTTATTCAGATTTCACCAGTTTTCTTCTCACACCCCTTTTCTGTTTCATATTTCATTCATTCTCTGTGTTTTAGTAGTCGCCAATCTGTAGTAGACAGTTCCTCAGGCTGTCTCTTCATTTTGTGGCCTTGTCACTCAGAATGAGAGTCCTAGTCAATTATTTTGTATCATGTCCCTTGATTTGGCTTTATCTGATATTTTCCCCAAATTAGATTGAGGCTATGTATTTTTGGCAAGGACATCACAGAAGTGATGTGTCTTTTTCAGAGCCTCATGTCAGGGTTACCTGATGTCACATCTTCGGCTGGTGATATTAACCTGATCAGTTGATTAAGGTGATGTGAAATCTGCTGAATTTCTCCACTGTGAAATTACTGCTTTTCTTATAATTGATAAATATCTTGGGAGAGGTGGTCTGAGACTGTTAATACTTTATTTCTCTTCAAACAGTTAATCCATTGGTTTTCTTTTTTTTTTTTTTAAGAGTTTATTTATTTATTATCATTATTTTTCAGTTTGACCAGAGAGAGAGTGAGAGAAAGAGGGAGTGAGTGAGTGAGATAGCAAGCCACCCAGTCCAGGACTTGAACTGTTGTCAGCCATGTGGGAGTCCAGCTCCTCTAACCACCACACCACCTGCCGGCCCCTAACCCATTGTTTTAGCATTATTACTGGAGATTATCAGCAATAGTTAATTACTGTGGTGTTTGCCTAATGGTAATTCTGTATTTTCCTCATTTCTTTTATATTTATTAATTGTATTTCCGTTCAGAGAACTGTCCCTTCTCCCTCACTTACTTATTCAGTTATTTACATCATGGGCTTTTTACTCTGTAGGCTGTATTTAATCCTGCCATTAATTTTATCACTCAGATTTTTCCAATTATGGCCACTGTGGATGCTTTACGCTTGGCTCCTATGTCCTTTCGATGTTTGCCTTTCTGAAGCCTGGCCTTCTTCTCTGGTATCACAAGATGCTCCAGGCTCATCTTATATTTTTCCTGCTCCAGCCCTGACTTCAGCCACCCAAGGACCTTATTTCCTTTCCTTAGAGAATGTTATTTAGAAACCAAGATCGGAACACTAGATAGCTTGCAGCTAGTCTGGAAAAGTGTGTTTTTAAATATAAATGTTTTAAATACAATGAAGGCTACAAGATAAAATTCTTCCTTATTAATTTGTGTAACATTTATATAAATTTTCTCTTGAGACTAGTGAGCAAAGGGGCCTGGAGCAGAGGAACTTAAGGGAAAGTAGGCAGCAAGTAGGGAGGAAGAAAACAGGGTGAGATACAAGCACTTAATGGGCTGACCGGAGTGTTAAAGTAACACCTACATTGGGATGATCCACTAATACTACTTTTATGCTTTTGTTTTTCAGAAAACGCTATTTTGTCTCTGAGTATACGCCAATTGATAGCAATATAGCTTATTCTGTTAATGCCAGTGACAAAGGTAGGCATATTTGTACATAAGTAAAAGGACTTGTGGTGGCATGAGAGGATTCCCTTCCTTAACAAACTGTTTGTCTGCTCTGGGTGAGGCACTGTGCTAGTGTCAAGGGTATGGCTGTGATCAAGACAGATGTGGGCCTGCTGCAGTGGCACCCTGCTGAGATGCTGTGCTCCGCTGGCTGGGATCATATGGGATGCCTGAGTTTGATTCCATCCCAAAGGCTGGGCACAGCAACATGCACCTGTAATCCCAGTAATTAGAGAGGCTAAGACAGGATGTTCCTGACATGCCAAGACCTTGTCTTAAAAAAAAAAAATACAAAGACCTTGCTTATGTGGCACTACTGTCTAGGCAGGGTGGCAGATCAGAAACAAGTAATAATAGCTGCAAAGTAATTACAGACCAGCTTAGGAGCTGTGAAGGCACCAACATTTCAGACTGAGAGCACAAGTCGCAGAGCAGGGTCAAGGAGAACTACTCCAACAGAGCTGTCAGAGAACCTCACTTTTCAGAGGCTTCTGTATGAGTGTCTTCCCTCTGTGGTGCATGTGTGTGGGGAGCAGATAGTGTTCACTGTGGCAGCCTAGAAGGATGACTTTGCAGGGTAGGTGTATAGCTGGGGGTGGGTGGGTGGGAAACTGGTGTATCTCCAGGTGGACTCCATTCCTGCCACGTGCAGGTGTACCTAATGCTTTCCCTGTTCCGACTTTCAGGAATGGCTTGGCTCTTAACCTCCACCCTCCCTTCCTCTCCCACTCTTCCAGGGGAGGCATCCTGCTGCGATCCACTTGGCGCAGCATTTGAGGGCTGTTTGAAGCGACTGTTCACACAGTGGGGATCTTTCTGCGTCCGAAACCCTGGCAGTATCATTTTCTTCTCGCTGGTCTTCATTGCTGCGTGTTCTTCAGGCCTGGTGTTTGTCCGGGTTACAACCAATCCAGTTGATCTCTGGTCAGCCCCCAACAGCCAGGCTCGCCTAGAGAAAGAGTACTTTGATGCACACTTTGGGCCTTTCTTCCGGACGGAGCAGCTCATCATTCAGGCTCCCCACACCGACAGACACACTTACAAGCCCTACCCCTCAGGAGCTGATGTGCCCTTTGGACCTCCACTTGACCTTGAGATTTTGCACCAGGTAATCTACTGTTCATAGAAACGAATCTGTCTAGGCTGGTCCCGTAGCACAGTGATTTAAGTGTTGTGTAGAGAAAGTTGGATCCCACATGGCTAACCATGGTCCAGATGCTGGCCCTAGCACTTGAAAAATGTACTAGGTGCATGTGCATGTGTACCCAGGATCCTGATAGGTTGGAGAGATGGAGGAGGGAGGATTGTGGTATAGCCATGCCCTGCTTAGGGTTTCTCTCTCTTTGTCTCCTCTCTCTCAGGCACACATGCCCTTTAGCAATAGGGGAGAAAAAAGGAAAGAAAGAAATCTGGAGGACTGATGGTTTGCTGGCTTTCACACTTCTACTTGATTTAGGGCTGAATGTAGTGGTACACATGGCAGCCTTAAAGTGTAAAAGCAGCGATGGAGACCAAACAGTGGTGCAGCAGTTACAGTGCTGGGCCCATGTGAGAAGGTCCCCACTTCACATCGTACGACTTCCTGTACACACTGATATGTGTGCCTGTGCTCATGATCTGGTCTGAGTGAGGCTAGGGGTGAAGGGTGGTGTGAAGGCCCTTTTGGGAGTGCCTGCCCGCCTCTTTCTGTCTCTCTCAATAAATGAATAATTTCAGGGGGAAATTGCTGTTAATAAAAAGAATTGCAGTTTAAAAAGAAAAGATGCTTTAACATTTTTCAAGAAAGTGAGTGATAGGTGTTGAGATAATGAAAAATATACTGTTGCCTACTTCAGACTATAGGTCTTACCTTTTTCTTGAAACTGAGAAAAACAGAGAAAGTCTTAAGTCACATTTCTCTGTGGAAGCAGAATGTACTTATGAGGACTACATCTTGGGAATGTGTGGATTTTTTCCTTGGTAACTAAAGTAGGGACCTAAAGGAATACAGCCTTTTATGCTGTTTTAGGGGCTAAGGAAGCAGCTGCTGAGATGATTACTGACCTAGCAGACGTGGTGGCGCCCGCACTATGGCATTACTGAACCAGCTTGCGGGAATGAACTTACCACCTAAAGGTGGGCTCCCAGCCCGCATTTGGTGCGATATGCTTTTGGGACAAGATCTATCCTTTTTCTCTTATAAAGTGTGTTTAAATTTTCCTGCTCTCTCCTTTCAAACTCGCCCTAGAGAACTGTACATAAGAATTAGCTATGTCCACTTCCATTCTAATGAATGCTTGCACAGCGTTGCCCTTGTCTACCAAATGTCTGAAGTCTTGAAAAACATCACAATAGTCCCAAGACTTTAATAGCAACTTTTCTTCACCTGATAATGGTTAGTTTTTCCCAGCTTGTTGGAAGTGTACAGCATAGTTAGTCATTTACCTCCAGGAGCGTACTCTATTAGGAAATACGGGAATGTGCACAAATGGCTGTAGTATGGAACGAGACAGTAGGGATGTCTTGTTGGTGAAGAGGAGTGTCAGAAACCCAGGCATCTTGCTCCAGTCTCCTCTCTGGGGCCTCCTTGGTCATTGATGGGAAAGGGGTTCAGGATAGGGGGAGATGGTTATGTGTCCTACACTGAGATTCTGGTCATGGTGTCCCTTCCTCAACTCTCTGAATGCGTCTAACCAGGGCCTCCAGTCAATTCGCTGCAAGAGTGAGCCTTTGGCTTCATCAGATATTTTATCATAATATACCTTAATCCTCTCCTCCATATGAGGAAGTATTTATTTACCCAAATACTCTTTATCTTTTGACTCCTTAGGGCTCCTTACCAAATACTCTTATCTTTTTTTTTTTTTGGAGAGTTTTTTGCTATAGGGCGTGTGCTCTCGCCAGACAGACAGAGACATAGAGACAGAAAGTGAGAAATCACCCCCCTGAGGGGATGGTCACGCTGCAATCCCTTCTCCTCCATTCTCCTCTTGGGATCTTGGGCACGCACGCACACGTGCCCGGCGTGAGTTTTAAGCCACTGGGTCCAGGAGGCGAACCACGGTCGACCACATGGGAATCCAGCGACATAGCCATTACGCTAACTGCTGGTTCCCCAAATACTCTTTTTGACTCCCTAGTCAAGATCTGAGAAAAATATGATGTGTTTCTGTCTGCTTATTTTTTAAATCTTCTTTCAGGTTCTTGACTTGCAAACAGCCATCGAAAACATTACTGCATCGTATAACAATGAGACTGTGACACTCCAAGACATCTGCTTGGCCCCTCTCTCACCCTATAACAAGAACTGTACCATTATGAGTGTATTAAATTACTTCCAGAACAGCCACTCCATGTTGGACCACAAGATAGGGGATGACTTTTTTGTGTATGCCGATTACCACACGCACTTTCTGTACTGTGTACGGTAAGTGGCAGAAACCGCTTCTGCGTCCCACCAATATTTGAGCACTTGTTATATTGCTAGACACCGTTCAAGTCACTAGAGGTCCAGTGGTGAGCACATAGAGCAAGACCCTGCCCTGCAAACCTTACATCCTACTAAAGGCAAGCAGAAAATGAACAAAATAATACTGAGTCATCGGAAAAATCATAATGTATTTTTCTGTGGTTTTCTCCTTTTTTTTTTTTTTAAGAGGTTTTTGCTATAGGGTGTGTGTGTGCACCAGTAAGACAGAGAGACAGAAAGCAAGAAATCTCCCCCAGGGGGTATGGCCACGCCGCAATCCCTTCTCCATTCTCTTGGGAACTTGGACACGCACACACACATGCCTGGCGTGAGTTTAAGCCACAGGGTCCAGGACTCGAACCGCGGTCGACTACATGGGAGTCCAGCGAGATAGCCATTATGCCAACTACTGGTCCCATTGTTCTGTGGTTTTCTATGCAAAGTGCATCATGACTTTTCCAACAACATGATACATATTGTCATGTCAGGTAGAAATGAGAGCTATGAGGGGAAAAATAAGTTCAGGCAAAGGGACGGGTGTACTGCTTCAGAATGGAGGCTTACACAGAGGCCAAGGAAAGGGAGCCTGTGGTTATCACGGGAAAGTGTTAAGCGGAGCAAGCAGCAGATGCCAACTGGGAGCTTTCATGGTGTATAATCCAGTAACAGCAGGTACTCAACCTTTAACACATCAAGCCTGGATCAGTAACACTCGCATACAACCCCCTACTCTCCCCAAGATATTTAAAGATAGATTATTGTGCTTGTTTCTCATCTTTCAAATATATCCTTCATGTCATGATAACTAATTGTTTTAATATGTAGCCTCCCTGTCAAGGAGCCAGGACAGGATTGGCATGCACTTACATTGGGTCGTCAGAAAAGTCATAACACATTTTTGCATAGAAAAAATACATCAGTGACTTTTCCAACAAGTCAGTGGATTGGAAGGCCCTGAAGCTGCTTCTCTTAGGAAGTGCATCTGTGTAATTGGGATTAGTCACCAAGGGAGGATGCTGTGCTTGGGTGACCGGTGAGGATATCTTTAGATTTGCCCTGTGAAGATATCTTTAGGAAGAGTGACACAGTGCTGACAGACCTGCCATCCCTAAGTGCTCTGGACCTGGCCTGTGGACAGCTATTCAGGTGGTTGAGCATCCACAGTGCCTCTTTTCATCATGGGAACAGAGAAGTATTCCTGTCTTTTGAGTGAGCTCAGCTGACTGTGTCTTATGAGCTGAGTGATTTCTCTTTTAGCTCTAGGGAACGTTGGTGACTCTCAAGTTCTATCTGTCTTACTGGAATGTTACTCTTTAGGCAGTTAGGTCAAAGAGTCTATTTCAAAGAAATCACCTCTAAAAACACACTCATAAAAAATAATGTATACCCTAAAACTGTTCTTGGTAGTGGTATGAGGGAGCCATGTATACTTTGAAAAAAAAAATTTTAATATTTTTTTTTATATTTGGAGAAAAATACAACTTACTTTCTATTATTTTACAAAATCAAAGTCAATAAAAGCTCCCCTCCCCAAACCTGTAGCTTAGGTTAAGAAAGCACAATCTAACATGGCTAACTCTGAATTCTGGCCATGGCAACTTGAAAAACACGCTGGGTGTGTGCGTGCCCCAAATCCTGACAGACTGGAAAAGGGGAGAAGAGATTGCAGCATGACCACAGCCAAGGGGGTGGTGCTTTCTCCTCTTTCTCATTGTCTCTGTCTGGTGAGCCTGTGCACCCTCTGACAAGAATTAAATAATCTTTTTTAAGTCAAAAATCTGTGGGGTGCAGTATGTGAGACTTGTCACTTGTCCGAAGGGGCGTGGTTTGCAGTGGGGTGAGATCCCTGCTATGAACAGCTCTCTTGGGTGCAGGGATTTGGATTTGGTTTCTCATTCCATTGTACATATCCTCTTTGACCCTCTTTAGCTCTCACTTCTTTCCTCATCTCCAGCTTTCCTGGATATTTTCACCTGGAAGTCTTACAGGCTCAGCCTGCCAGAACCAAGCGTAGACCTGCTGCTTTCCCCCTAGATATTTCATGGCTATGACACCACCAGTTACTTGAACATCATACAGTGTTCCTGAACCCTTCCTCATTCTCACCTTTCTCTTATAATTCTTGTGGGTTTTAACCTCTGGGTGGAATCTCAGATCCATGATGTCAAGGCTACATTAGGCTGTGGGATGAAGAGATTCTGTGCTTGTGGCAGATCACCTGACCTCCGAGGCCTACTGCCATGAGGGGCAGATCATGTGGGAGAACCTTCTAAGTGCCCAGCTGAGTTGTGATTGGTGGATGGCCCATCCTGAAGTGCTGCTTCTCTTTCCTTCGACCACCTATTCTCCAGTGCACTGTGGTTTCCTCCTCCTAGGGCTATAACACAAACTTGACTGACTAGTCTTTCTGCTTCCTGTTTCTTTCTCTCTTCCAGACCTTCTACTTGGCCTCCTGGTTATTTGCAGAACAGCTTGTGACATTCCTTTTCCCAGCAATCACTGACTGTTCCCTAGTGCCTACAGGATAAAAATCCAGATGACTTAACGTGACACTGAATCCTTTTTTTCACTGTTTCTCATCTCTTCCAGCCTTGCCTTCTCCCTTAGGAACACCCCCTTCATGAGCACTTCAGGCTCTAGGACAGGACTTTGTGTCAGTCCCCCAACTGCCATCCTCTTGCTCTCATCCCCTCAGGCATTCTCTCCCCACCCTCCCTTCCCTGTCTTACAATATTAATTATATGGAGCACCCTCTTTTCCTCCCCTCCTGGTGAATTCCCCCTTCTGTTGTATATAGGTCTCTTCCTTTTGGCAACAGTTTCCCGCTGGTCTGTTTGTTCCCTCTGTGTCTGCACAGCACCGTGTATGTGTTCTGTTGGGTGCATTGGGCTATGTTTGCATGCCTCTTACCCAGTGCTTCTGAGTTCCCAAAGGCAAGTGCTGAACTGTATTATTCATCTGCAGATCCTCAGGGCCCACATTGTGCTTAGAATATACTCAGCCTCATTAAATGTTTGGTATATAAATATTTAGGTTTCTGTGCTGTCTTTAGTCTTGTTCTAACTGGGAGATGCTTTCTATGCTTTTTGTCAGGGCTCCTGCCTCTCTGAATGATACAAGTTTGCTCCATGATCCTTGTCTGGGTACGTTTGGTGGGCCAGTGTTCCCATGGCTTGTGTTAGGAGGCTACGATGGTAAGTAATAGAAACTTCTACTTTTCCTATTAGATAAATAAATAGTCTTGGTTCTGTTGTTAGCAGTCAAGTGGTCGTCATGAAGGTCGTATAAGATAGGCAGTCTTACTAATTCCTGAATCTTAACTATAGGGTCTCCTTTGGCTTTGATTGTTTTGTTTTTGTTTTTGTTTTTGTTTTGTGTGTGTGTGTGCGTGTGTGTGTGCATGTGTGTGTGTGTGTGTGTGTTTCTGGATTTAAAAGTGGATTGTGTTAACCTTATTTAGGTTACATGTGCCTTTGAGAAGCTGTCCAAGGCCAAAGACATTCCCCTGAATAATGTAGTTTTGGACATATTGTTCCATTTCATGGAGTCCCTGGATCTTAGATTAAGAATCCCTATAATGGAGAAAGTACGTGCGCTGTAG
>NW_006160062.1:637896-643341 GCF_000334495.1 Tupaia belangeri chinensis
AAAGAAAGAAAGTTAGTGGACTTCTTTCTTCCCAATCCGTTAAGAAGTTGGACACTCTTGCAGTAGGAAGAACACAATTGGTTTGCTCTTTGCTGGTTCCTTTAGCACCTTGGAATAGATGGTACTAGAAAAGATGAGGTGGTAATTCATGTGACACTTTTGGCATCTGAAGTGTAATTACAGGTTCAGCTGGTTTTTCCTCATCCAGTGAAGAGGCCATCTAGGTTTTCTTTTCCTCACTCTGGCAGGGGAGAAACTGATCTGTATTTAAAATTTACTCCACCTCATATAACAAAACACCATTTCTAATCAGTGTGTAAAGGACAGTATCAGTAACTGGCTAGCCTTAGGGAGAAAATATTAAATTTGGTCTCTACTTTAATCTTTCCATTAGAATAAAGTCCAGATGGTCAAAGTTTGAAATGTAAAAAATGAAACTGTCAGGACCAGCAGATGACATAATGATTACATCCCTAGACTCCCACGTAGTCGACTGTGGTTCAAGTCCCAGACCCAGTGGCTTAAACCTCACACCAGACAAATGTGCATGCATGTCCAAAATCATGAGAGGAGAATGAAGGAGAAGGGATTGCAGTGTGGCCATTCCCCCTGGGGGCGTGATTTCTCACTTTCTGTCTCTCTGGTGAGTACATGTGCCCTATAGCAAGAATCTCTCAAAAATAAAAAAGAAATGAAACTGTTAAAGAACTAGAAGAAAATACAGGAGAGATTTTTTTTTATAATAATTTTTAAATGGAGAAGGCATTTTTAAGGAACCAAAAACTACAAAAGATAAAGACTGATAAATCTGACTATATAAAAAAAAATTTTTTTTAAGAATTCTTTTTATTTAACTTTATTTATTATTTAATTTGACCAAAGAGGGACAGAGTCAGAGAGAGAGAGAAAGAGAAAGCAAGCCACCAGGTCCGGGACTCAAACAGTGGTCAGCCATGTGGGAGTCCAGCGCCCTTAACCACCACGCCACCTGCCAGTCTCCTGACTATATAGAAATTTTAAATTCAAGTGCAGAGAACAAACATACAGATTTTTTTAAAGTAATGTATTAAAAGCTCTTGTGGAAAAAAGAAAATGTCAACGAACCAAAAGAAAAGTGGACGTATGAAAGCTAACAAATGAAGAAATACAAGTGTCCCTTAATTTGGTGGGGAGGATGCTCTGCCTTACTCCTGTTGGTAAAATGCATCTCACTTCATTCAGATGCATCCCACTTCATTCAGTCTTTTTACCTAACAAGTTGACAAAGCCCTAAGAATTGTTAAAACTTCATGTTCTTGAAAATAAGCTTAATTCTCCACTGTTGGTGAAAATGTAAATTAGTTACTAGAATAAATTCTAGGAAGGCAGATTTTTATCTCTTTTGTTATATCCACAGTATCTAAAATAATGCCTGGTACAAAGTAGGTATCAGTAAATATTTTGTTAAATAAAGGAATGAAAAATATTATACCCTTTTTCAAGGGCAGTTAGGGAGAACTGATCAAAATTAGAAATGCACATAGTTTTTAATTCAGTGCTTATACTTGTAATACTCAAGTCTACAAATATGTATTTTACACAGTAAAATTATTTATAAGTTATTCTTTGTAGTAATTTTTGTAATAACAAATCTGCAAAAAGGTCTGTCGGTTAGGGTTGGTTAAATTATACTGAAAATATTACACCACAGAAAAACAATAAGGAAGTTCTTTAGTTACTAAAATGGAACTGTCTCCAAGATTTAAAAAAAAAAAATTTAAGTACAATGTGCAGAACAATATGTTACTTTCTGTAAGGCAGAAAAGGGGTAAATTTGTGTGTTTGCGTATGTGCATGGTGTGTCTCTGGAAAAATTCAAAGGTGGTCACAATATGGGGAGAACTAAGATAATGAACTGGGAATTGGGAAATGAAAGAGAATTTTCACTGAAAACCTTTCTGAACTCTGAAATTTTATCATGCATGTACTGTGTAGTTTTTTTAAAAAAGTTACTGTCCCAGAATGGTAACTGTGCCTACTTCAGATAGCAAATCCTTTTTATAATCATATATATAACTACATACAGACAATTTCTTCTTTTTTTTTTTTTTTTTTGGAGAGGTTTTTTGCTATAGGGCGCGTGCACTCGCCAGACAGACAGAGAGAGACATAGAGACAGAAAGCGAAAAATCACCCCCCAGAGGGGATGGTCACGCCGCAATCCCTTCTCCTCCATTCTCTTCTTGGGATCTTGGGCATGCACGCACACGCGCCCGGCATGAGTTTTAAGCCACCGGGTCCGGGATGCGAACTGCGGTCAACTACGTGGGAGTCCAGCGACATAGCCATTACGCTAACTGTTGATTCCCCATACAGACAATTTCTGTAAACTATTTCGTTCTTAGAGCCCAGAGATACAGTCTGTAGCTCCTATGAGAAATTGGTCAGCCCAGTGTATTTCCTTTGTATTTTTCTAATTTTCTACACACTTGTAATTGGCTGTTTGATGTCACACTTTTTCTTTCTAGATCAAAACTATGGTAATGCCACTGCCCTTGTGATTACCTTCCCTGTCAATAATTACTACAACGATACAGAGAAGCTCCAGCGGGCCCAGGCCTGGGAAAAAGAGTGAGTTGCTCCCAGGGTATAAACAAATTGTCCTTACTTTGTGGGAAGTTGGATGCTTGCAGCAAGCACTTAAACTTCATTCTTTAAATTTTATACCATCAGATCTGAATTAATAATTCTTTTCACTTTGTACTAGTAATGCCAAGAAGAAGAAATCTGTAAGCAGATTTGCCTATAAACAGATGGTCTAAACAGTAATTCTTACACAAGAATGCAGAATTATGCAAAGATATTCTTTGCATGGTTTTCTAACAGCAAAAACTGGGAGCATATTGAAAATACTTTAGGAAAGGAAGAGTACAGTGGACTGTTAATGTGGTCCTTATAGACAGTGAGATAAATATGTGGTAAGGCTTGATTTACAAGTACATATTTTACACCTTAAAAATACTTATAGGTTGTTCTTTGTAGTAATTTTGTAATAACAGCACAGTATTTTATATTAAATAAAAACTACAATCAACATACTGGTACAACTACTACATGCACAGGTATAAGCTGTCCATACTTAGAAAAAATATCAAGCCAACAACCAAGAAAAGGTTAACTGTGTTGTTAGCCTCTAGGAAATAGAGGACTTAGGAGGGTGAGGAATTTTACCCTTCACTACTTTTTGATAAACTGTTCCAATGAAATCTGATGGATATACTATACAGTTCACCCATTTAAAGTGGCTTTGGTGTGCTCATATATGTATAATCATCACCACAATTTTAGAACATTTTCATTATTTGAAAATGAAACCCAATTCCTTTCAGCTTTCACCTACTTTCCCTCAAATTCTTACCCTTCCACCCACCTCTTCCTCCCATATTCTTATCCTTCCACCTATAGCCCTAGGCAACCACTAGTCTGTCTGTCTCTGTAGATTGACCTATTCTGGATTTTTATATGAATAGAATCATATGTGTGAACTTTTTTGTCTGGCTTCTTTTCATTTATCATCTTTTTCAGGTTCACCTATGTTGTGTCATGTATCAGTACGTCATTCTTTTTTATGTCCAAATAATGTTATATGGCTATACCATATTTTGTTTATCCATGAGTTGTGTGCATTTGAGTTGTTTTCATCTTTTACTATTACAAATAATGCTGCTATAAACACTCATATACAAGTTTTATGTGGATATAAGTTTTCATATCTCTTGGGTATATACTTAGTAGTATATTGCTGGATTAGGTCATGTGGTAACTGAGTATTTACTCTAAGAACTGCAAGGTTGTTTTCCAGAGTGGCTATACAACTTTACATCCCTACCAGCAGTGTATGAAGGTTCCAGTTTTTTCATATCCTCGCTAACACTCATTGTTATAATAACAAGTATTGTATAAAACATTACAAATATATATTTGCTATAAATAAATAGTATAACATTATTATGATAAGTGTTAGCGAGGATATTAAGAACTTGGAATTTGGTTTTAGCCGTCTTAGTGAGTATGAAGTGATATCTCATTATGGTGGTGTTTTTATTTTCTTCTTTTTAGAAATTTTTGCTATAGGACACATATGCTTGCTGGAGAAATAGACAGAGATTGAGAAATCACCCCTCAGGAAGGATGGCCACACTGCAGTCCTTTCTCCTCTCAGGATTTTTGGCACGCATGTAGGTATATGTGCCCAGTGTGAATTTCAACCCACCAGGTCCAGGACTTGAACCACAGTTGGCCATGTGGGAGTCCAGCAATGTAACCATTATGCCATCTGCTGGACCCTCATTATGGTTCTGATTTACATTTTTCTGTCCTGATGATTTTTTTTTTTTTTTAAGAATCATTTATTTAATTCTATTTGTTATTATTTTTTAATTTTGACAGAGAAAGAGAAAGGGAGAAAGCAAGCTGCTAGGTCCAGGACTTGGACTGTGGTCAGCCATGTGGGAATCCAGTGGCTTTAACCACCACACTGTCTGCCAGCCCCTCTGATGACTCTTTTGAGCATCTTTTTTTTAAAGTTCATTCATTCATTTCTTCCATGGGAAAGAGATACAGAGACACAGGCACCTCCAACAGTCTTTCCAAGTCTTGGCCATTCCAATCATGGGCACCTATGTACACAAGGAGTGCTCAGGGAGCCCTGAGATGCAAAACCAGGATTTTTCCCTAGTGTGTCTAGCTGTGTTACTACTGTGTCACCCCCCCCCACCCACCCCCCAGCCTCTCTAGCATCTTTTCATGTGTATAATGTACACCTTTCTTGGGGAAATGTTTATTCATGTCTGTTTGCCATTTTTAAATTGAGTTATTTATTTTTGTTACTGAATTATAAGAGTTCTTTAGATAAAAACCCTTCATCAGATAGATGACTCATAAATGTTTACTCCCATTCTGTGGGGTTTCTTTTCTTTTCTTTTCTTTTCTTTTCTTTTCTTTTCTTTTCTTTTCTTTCTTTCTTTCTTTCTTTTTTGGTCACAAGTACTACAAGTACTCATGTGCCCACTGGAAAGAGATAGGGAGATGGAAATGAGAAATCACCGCACGTGAATAATGGCCACACCACAGTCCCTTTTCTTCTATTCTCCTTTGGGGATTTTGGGCATGCACACGCATGCACCCAGCGTGATTCTGAGACCACTAGGTCCAGGATTCGAACCACAGTCGGCCATGTGGGAGTCCAGTGCCTCAACTACCACACTACCTGGTGGCTCCCTTTTTTGCTTTCTTGATGATGTCCTTTGAAGTATAGATATATTAAATTTTGATGAAATTCAATTTATCTCATTTTCTCTTGATGCTTTTACTTCTGGTCACATATCTAAGAAACTATTGCCTAATTCAAGAGCATGGAGATTTATGCCAAGTTTTCCTTAGAAATTTATAGTTTTAGTGCTTATA
>NW_006160062.1:643430-644122 GCF_000334495.1 Tupaia belangeri chinensis
ATTTTTATTATCATTATAATCTTCTTTATATTACATTGGATTACATATAACTTTACATTGTATTACATTGTTTTTTCAAAAGGGAATGCCATGCATGTCAGTCAGTACAGAGACATTAATCTCCCCATTTCAACATTCCATATCTTTTCTGTTTTCCCCAATCATTATCTTTATTATTCTAATTATTTTTATAAAACAGTCAATTGTTATTTCTCGTTTTGCTTGTAAAAATATTTTGCCCGTCATGAAACACTTCTCAGACCAATCCAGTTGAGAATTCTATACATGTCATCATCAACAGTTAATAAGCCCTATCTGTTTCTCACTAACGTCCTGTCTCTCTATTGCTCACTTGCTATCTTTCTCTATCCTCTTCTCTTCACTTACCCCATTCCACACTGTCCTATTCTCATTAAGTACCTTCACTTCAAGAATGGTAGAGTAGTTCCTGTTCTTCCCTGAGGCAATGCAGGGCTGGTAACCATCATCTTCTCAAGTTGCAAGTTCTCAGACCTTGTTTTCCGCTTCAGCTTGCTGATCCACAGGCCACACGCCGGCCCTGGAGAGGCAGCTGAACGCCGGGGCATGAGCCCCGAGGCACGGGCCCCCCGGAGGGGGGCAGGCCGATCGGCGGCGTGGCTGCGCACCGGGGCGTGAGCCCCGGGCCGCGGGGCCCCCCCAAAGGGTGGCTG
>NW_006160062.1:657747-662710 GCF_000334495.1 Tupaia belangeri chinensis
TTTTTTTCTGTCATAGGGTGCATGCGCTCGCCAGACAGACAGAGAGAGACATAGAGACAGAAAGCGAGAAATCACCCCCCAGGGGGGATGGTCACGCCACAATCCCTTCTCCTCCATTCTCCTCTCGGGATCTTGGGCACGCACGCACACGCGCCCAGCGTGAGTTTTAAGCCACCGGGTCCAGGACGCGAACCGCGGTCGACTACGTGGGAGTCCAGCGACATAGCCACTACGCTAACTGCTGGTTCCCCCAACTTTTAGATTTTCATTTAAAAGACTATAGTGAGAGCTACCATTCTTTTCCATTTGTCAGCATCTTAGAGAACATCTTAGAGAAAACTCATGTTCTCGACTGTTCTTGGCAAGAAACTATTAAGTAGATGGAAGTCCATGACTTGAGTGCTGAAAAGGCCAGAGAAGATCCTGTACTTTCCATGACATGGGGTGATGGACTCGACCTCTCTCTTGCCACTATCAGTACTAAACAAAGAAGTCTTCTTTACCTCTATGTTCTGAAAGAATTGCCCATAATTGACTACTCCATTAGGCCTAGAAAACAAATTCTCAAAGATGTCTTTATTTTCTAGAAATATCTCACATCCACAGATATATATTAAAATGATGGGAGAAATCAAAGAAGCTTCAAATGAAGTTTACATCAAGGCAAAACTCTATGAATTTTCCAGGTATAAAATTCAAGTCTGCTTCTACAATGGTAGCTGTATTTTCTTTTTTTTTTTTTAGAATAATTTTTGCTATACGGCATGTGCACTTGCCAGAGAGACAGAAAGACAGAAAGGAAGAAATCACCCTCCCAGAGGGATGGCCACACAGCAATTCCTTCTCCTCCATTCTCCTTGTGGGATCTTAGGCAAGCGTGCACATGAGCCTGTTGTGAATTTTAAGTCACCAGGTCTGGGACTTGAATCACAGTCAATTACATGGGAGTCCAGTGACATAACTATTACATCCTCTGCTGGTCCTGGTAGTTGTAACTTTTTAAAAATGTGATAAATATTTCAAAATAAACTAAAAAAGTGACTCACACCTTCTAAAAGACCTCTAAAAAGGCATATTTACATGAAAGGATATAAGACTACTTATGAAAAATAATATGGAAAAAATGTTTGAAGAAAGTGATACAAAGGTTTTCTTCTCTCAATGGCTTCTAACATTGTGTTATAGCTCCAATTTCAGTGCCTGGAACAGAAGGATCTTCCACAGGAGACTGTGCGGTGGAGTCAGAGCAAAACAGTGAACAAACATTTGTAAACAATGCTGATTTGGGGCGGTGGTGTTGATGCCACACTGAAAGTACTCAGAAGCTATTGAAGAGTCATTGAAACTAAGATACCTTGTTGAACATAATGTGCTGTGTAAGCTTATACTCAGAACCAGTTTCTGCTGCTGGATCCAGGACTTGAATTGCTGTTGACTATGTGGGAGTCTAGCAACGTAAACATTATGCCCTCTGCTGGTCCTGAGTTTCAACCTTCTTTCAGATTATCTTCCTGTATTGCAGTTTTGAAAGCTAAAATGAGTATTTCTCAGACCCCCTTAGAGCCACAGCTCTGAATGGGAATTTGCTTCTGCAAATTCAGTGCACTCATATAAAATCAGGAGGGTGGGAGAGGCTAACTTGCAGCCACTCTAGTAACTGCTCTGGCAAAGCAGAGCGTGAGGACAATGAGTATTACTGCATTACTGTTCCAATCACTAACACTGTGGGAGCTGAGGGCTGATTTAGCAATACTTGTGGTGGCAGTAAGAACAGCAACAGCAGCAATGGCTATAATAGAATGTTCTAGAAGACAATAGCTCAGTAGTTTCCTCATGCCCCCTTCTAGACCTGCTAGTTAGCCAGTTTTTTGCTCTGGGAGTGATTCTCCGAAACCCAGCCTAGATTCTGCCTTTATGTTCATGCTACAGATTTTATAAATACGTATTCCCATGTGTAAATCACTTCCTACTTTAAGACAAGAAGACTGCATGATAAAAGTTTTTAAACAAGTCAGGAACTATGTCTTTTCCTTCCCAACCTGAACAAGCAAAAGGCAGGGAATTTAACAGGGGCTCCAGAGTATAGCTGAGCTCCTCAGTAATGGACTTAGCCATTCTTGGCCCTGACTCATGCCAGGCTTGTGTCAGGAAAAATACTTGTCTATTTAAATCAAATACCATTTATTCAAAAGCTAACAGTGATCTCTAACCTCAAAAACTGACTGAAACAACATGTCTCTCTCAGGCCAAAATGGGTAAAAGCAAGAAATTACTTTAGCATAGACGTCACCTATGGTCCTCCTTCTCACCTTGAATAGAGCCATAAATTTGCCCTAATAGTCAGATCTTCCTCTCTTTTTTTTCTTTACTAATTAGTTACCTTTATTCTTACTTTAAAAAGATAAAGAATGAAAACAGGAGCCCATCTGTGTGCCTATTTTTCTAAGGCAATTGGTGTGTCTAAAGAATACATGAAAATTCAAAGCTAAAGGCTTCAGAAAAAGTGTTGCCCCAGATATTGATTAAAAATGGCATTTCCTCAAAACACTGTAAAGTCAAACTCCCATCTAATTATTCCCCATAACAAGACCTGCAATGCTCTAAAGAATCTAATTCTGCTTAATAACTTTTATCTTACACTTTAATTAATATTTATTAATTAACATATTTACCTGAGGCAGTTTAATGAAATACAGTTTGAGATGAGCCATTGAAAATGCACACTATGTTAGATCAAGTTCAAATTAAAACAGGCAAAATTTGTATGTCTGTGCTATTTTCTTACCTATATGTTCCTTTATAAATGACCACTTTTTCTTTGGTAAAATTAACAGTAGAAATTCATATTCTTTTAAATGTAATTTTTGAGATTAAATCTTTCAGAGCTTTAATAGATCAAATATTTAGATAAATCTATAAACAGAAAATCTTTATTCACTATGATAAAGTGAGGGCAATGAACTGTTTCAGATACTCAGAATTCATTTTACTGAAACAGATCATTTTATTTTTTCAAAATAAGAATGTATAAATGAATCAAACAATTGGCAATGGATCGCTATGCATGACTGTCCCATAACATGGATATTAATATCAGTAACATATTTCATAGTGATGATTGAATAATCACTTAAAGATTACATATAAGGAAGAAAAAAAAGCAATGCAATGAGACAGACAATCAAGGAATCAGTAGGTTGATCTTTCTGCAGGTTTCCATGTGCGTTGTTTTGACAGATCCCTCTTATACGTATATTTTTAGTTTCATTATTTTCAAGTTCAGAAACTGAGGTAAAAGAGAGGATTACTAGATTATTGAAGCTAGGGATCAAAACACTGCAAAGCAAGAATGTCAACACAAGTAGAACCTTTCCAAAGTCAGTCCTTTTTTCCTGTGCATTATACAAGGTTTTATTGCCGTTTTTATTATGAACTAAGTGTAATTTTTGACACATTGCTTATATTCTCTAAGACTGAGGTTCTTAATTTATAGGATAAGAGGTCAAATTCCATAAGAAAGAGATTGCTCTGTTTTTTGTTTTGTAAAGAATTATTTATTTAATTTGATCCATTATTATCATCCCTTTTCAATTTGTTATAGGGCATGTGCACTCACCAGAGAGAGAAACAGAGAGAAAAAAAAGAAAGGGATAGAAAAAAAGCAAGCCACCAGGTCCAGGACTTGAACCATGGCTGGCCACATGGGAATCCAGTACCCTAACCACCACAATACCTGCTTGTTCTGCGATTGCTGGTTTTATCATTTTTTTTTCATTTGCTATAGGACACATGCATCCTCACAGAAAGAGAAAGAAAGAGGCAGACGGAGAGGGAAAGGGGTGAATCCCTTCCGGTGGAACACGGTCATTCCACACTTCCTTCCCCTCCATCTCTCCATCTTGTCGTGATTCAGGGCATGCACATGTGCCTGGTGTGTTTTTCAAGCCACCTGGGGCCAGGATTCTAACTGGCTGTTGTGGGATCAGGCTACCTTAACCACAGCCAAGGCATGGGCCTGTTTTTATATTCTGAATTGAAAACATCATTTAAAAAGTAGAAAAAGTTTACTGCTCACTAGGAAGTCTGATAAACATCTATTTCTGTGTGTCCTGTTGGCTTAGACTTAGGAAAGCGCAAACAAGACAGCACCATAAGCAGAGCTGTACCAAATGGATGTGGCTTGGAACAACCAGCATTAGCTTAGATTTGGGAGAACATAACTTTTTAACTTCAAGCCATTACTGTGGTCAGAAACTGGATCAAAAAAACCTGCACATACCTTGTCCTCTTTTTAAAATTTTTTTATTTTATTTATGATACACTACAATGTATGCATGAGAAAAGAGAGATGAGCCCCCTCCATAGAGTCTAGGCATGCACAATCCCCTTCCTCCAGGCCTCCAGTCTATTGGATCTTGGGCAACTGCGTGCCCAGTGTGTCTCAGGCTGATGAGGCCAAGGGTTTGAATTACAGTTGCCATATGGGCTCCAGCTTCCCTTGAACAGGGCACTACTGCTGCATCACAAAGCTGACCCTGTTACTGCCCTTTTTATAAATGGAGTTAAACCAATGGAAAAACAAAAACTAAAAATGAGGAGAGGTATCTGATTTTAAAATGTTTATTGGATTTTTTTCTTATGACAGTTCTTTTTTTTATTTTTTTAATTTTTTATCATCATATCTTCTTCATATTACATTGGATTGCATATAACTTTACAGTGTATTACATTGTTTCTTCAAAAGGGAATGCCATGCACGTCAGTCAGTACAGAGACATTAATCTCCCCATTTCAACATTCCATATCTTTTCTGTTTTCCCCAATCATTATCTTTATTATTCTAATTATTTTTATAAAACAGTCAATTGCTATTTCTCGTTTTGCTTGTAAAAATACTTTGCCCGTCATGAAACACTTCTCAGACCAATCCAGTTGAGAATTCTATACATGTCATCATCAACAG
>NW_006160062.1:663261-667019 GCF_000334495.1 Tupaia belangeri chinensis
TCCCCCCGGCGGCCCTGCCTGTGCCGTCTCTCGAGGTTCTGAGTCAAGAGGTCACTGCTGCTGCTGCGCGCCGGGGGCATGAGCCCCCGGGGCCGTCGTCCGGCGGCCCCTTTGGGTTAATTCTTGTGTAGTTTATGAGGTAAAGATCCAGGTTCATTCTTTTGCCTGTAGCTATCCATTTGTCCCAGATCACTCGTTGAAAAGATTGTTCTTTCCCCCCATGGAATGCAGTTGGCATCCTTGTTGAAAGTTAGTTGACCACAGACACATGGTCAGTTTCTGGATTGTCTTTTCTGTTCCTTTGATCTTTGTTCATGTGCCAATACCACACTGTCTTGATTACTGTTGTTTCGTAGTAAGTTTTGAAATTGGAAAATGTGAGTCCTCCTACTTAAAAAAGTTTTGGCTACATTTGATCCCTTATAATTCCATATGAATTTTAGAATCAGCTTGTCAGTTTCTGCAAAGAATTTATCTGGGATTCTGAAAGGCATAGTGTTGCACCTGTAAGTCACTTTTAAAATTTTGTTCCATGAGTGTGTATCTTTATTATAACACACTTTGTGGAGAAATCTTTCTTAGTAAAAAAAGAAATAGGAAGAACATAAAAATTTTAAAATTTATTCTAAACCTGTCTTAAATGGTAGAAATTCTGTCATGTCTTGACATGTCTCCCCTTCTAGTCCCTGGTGTGGAAGATCCTAATGCAGGATGAAGATTAACTAGGCATGGCCTTTGAGTCGTAAGGGTTGGGAAGAAGTTTCTTCTTTAGCTGTGACTAAATTTTAGCATTTCTTAAAATAATACAAAATTTTGCATATTCTTTAGGTTTATTAATTTTGTGAAAAACTACAAGAATCCAAATCTCACTATTTCTTTCACTTCTGAACGAAGTATTGAAGATGAACTCAATCGTGAGAGTAACAGTGATGTCTTCACTGTTGTAATTAGCTATGCCATCATGTTTCTGTATATCTCCCTGGCCTTGGGGCACATCAAGAGTTGTCACAGGTTTCTGGTAAGTGTGTGTGGGTGGTGGTGTATGTTTATTGTGGGACAGAGAATGGAAGTACACAGTGTGATGTTCTATTTTTGCCTTTTTTTTTTTTTTTTTTTTTTTTTTTTTGGAGAGGTTTTTGCTATAGGGTGCTCACCAGAAAGACAGAGAGAGACAGAAAGTGAGAAATCACCCCCCAGGGAGGATGGCCACGCCACAATCCCTTCTCCTCTCAGGATCTTAGGCACGTACGCACACGCGTCCAGCGTGAGTTTAAGCCACCGGGTCCACGACTCAAACTGCAGTTGACCACATGGGAGTCCAGCGACATAGCCATTACACTAACTGCTGGTCTCTGCCTTTATTCTTAATTCATTATATTTAAAATTGCCTTAAATTCCCTGCGTTTTAATTGTATGTGACATATCTATTTCCTTCCCCTGTTTTCTTCAGGTCTAGTTTTTAGGTTTATCTTGAAGTTTAATTTATGTAGTCTAGTTTTTTCCTAATTTGTCCACTTCATCTATTCAGAATGCAAGTTCATAAATTATTTTTCTCTTCGCTAGAGAAAACCTTGAAATTTTTTCATATCTTCTCTCAAACTGGGAAGTGTACTTTTAACTTTGATTAGATAATACCCATGTAAAGAAGTAAAAATAAGAATGTTTTAGTAGTAGGACAAAAAAACCACTAACCGATGATCTTTTCCTCATCTCATTGCTCAGGTGGATTCTAAAATCTCCTTGGGCATTGCAGGAATCCTGATTGTGTTGAGCTCAGTGGCCTGCTCACTGGGCATCTTCAGCTACATTGGGGTCCCACTGACCCTCATTGTGATTGAAGTCATCCCGTTCCTGGTGCTGGCTGTTGGGGTGGATAACATCTTCATTCTGGTGCAGACCTACCAGGTATAACTTCCTGTTTACATGGAGCTGGCAGCTGTCCAAGCCCTGGTGTCGTTTAGTACTATTGAGGACCACATTTGTGAGTGTGGACAGAGACGAGGCTTTATGTCCTTTTTCCTATGTGCTTTCTTGATATCCTTGACTTGTGCACATTTTGGGACCAAGAATATCACCACTCACTTTGGTTGGTGGGGTATGTATGTAAAAGTGATAGTTTGCTTTTAAATAGTGACTTTTTTACATGTGTGTAAGAAGGACTAACATGCTTTTGGAAAATATTTTGGGTCTAGAAATGATTCTCAGCTGATGTGGAAGAATGATATGAGGAATATTCAAAAAGCATATGAAAAATGTGTGTTATTAGAAAACTGCACAAATTTCACAGTTTTTAACACCAATATAAACTTGGGTTTTAATTCCATTTTTTTCATTAACATTTTTTTTTTTTGAGAAGTTTTTGCTATAGGGCGCATGTGCTCGCAAGACAGACAGAGACAGAGAGACAGAAAGCGAGAAATCACCCCCTAGGGGGAATGGCCACGCCACAATCCCTTCTCCTCCATTCTCCTCTTGGGATCTTGGGCACGCACGCACATGCGCCTGGTGTGAGTTTTAAGCCACCAGGTCCAGGATGCGAACCACAGTCGACTACATGGGAGTCCAGCAACATAGCCATTACGCTAACTGCTGGTCCCATTTTTCATTAACTCTTTGAAGTCCCTTGGTATATTTGTTTTGTTCAAACTTGCCACTGAAAAAGTTAAAAAGTCACTACACACTCCACTAATGTGGGTCTGTCAGTCTTATAATCCTTCCCTGAGCAGAGACTAAGTGGCATGTGATAGTGTCATTTAATAGTCCAGCCACCTGCAGCCCTGTGCCCTGGGGTTTTTTTAGGTAACATGGCCCAGAATCACCTGATACCAAGCTCAGTGGTTCAGAAATACTCTGAATAAATTAACATGAGAACTTTTGGGAAGCCCACTAAAGTATACATGCTTAGAAGATATTAGTCATCCACTCATCATCTTTCTTCCTCATTGAGTTAACACAGTCAACAAAGAGGTAGCATTGTTATTGGGGAATTTTAGAATCACATATTTATTTATGTATTATTTATTTTTTAAGAGAGATGAACGCCTTCAAGGGGAGACCCTGGATCAACAGCTGGGCAGGGTCCTAGGAGAAGTGGCTCCCAGTATGTTCCTGTCGTCCTTTTCTGAAACTGTAGCATTTTTCTTAGGTAATTATGCTTTAAATTCTACCAATCCTATAGTTAAGCCTGGAAAAAGAAGGAGTAGGGCTTCTGAATAGGCCCATTGTGTTGCCTCCTTTTTTAAGCTTTATTCTGCAGTTGGAAAGCATCATTGAATGGCCACAAGGAAAATGGGTGGCAGTATCTCGGGTATCATTTTTCAGGTGTGTTCTTTCTCATATTAAGCTTTAGGAAATGTCCTGGATCTTTTAGTACTATTGAGGACCACATTTGTGAGTGTGGACAGAGAGGAGGCTTTATGTCCTTTTTCCTATGTGCTTTCTTGATATCCTTGACTTGTGCACATTTTGGGACCAAGAATATCACCACTCACTTTGGTTGGTGGGGTATGTATGTAAAAGTGATAGTTTGCTTTTAAATAGTGACTTTTCTACGTGTGTGTAAGAAGGGCTAACATGCTTTTGGAAGGTATTTTGTGTATAGCTGCTTTTTAAGTGATTCTCAGCCAATGTGGAAGGATGATAGGAATATTCAAAAAGTTTATGAAAAATGTGTGTTATTAGAAAGCTGCACAAATTTGCTTTTTTTTTTTTTTTGCCGGAACCGCCATCTTCCCGTAATTAACCAAAATAACGAACAC
>NW_006160062.1:667258-675051 GCF_000334495.1 Tupaia belangeri chinensis
TTGCCAAGAGAATCAATGTGCGTATTGAGCATATTAAACATTCTAAGAGCAGAGATAGCTTCCTAAAACGTGTGAAGGAAAATGACCAGAAAAAGAAAGAAGCCAAAGAGAAAGGTACCTGGGTTCAACTAAAGCACCAGCCTGCTCCACCCAGAGAAGCACATTTGTGAGAACCAATGGAAAGGAGCCTGAGCTACTGGAACCTATTCCCTATGAATTCATGGCATGATGGGTGTTAAAAATAAACTAATCTGTAGTCTATTTAAAAAAAAAAAAAAGAAAGCTGCACAAATTTCACAAATGTTTCCTTGAATTTTTACACTTACTTATTTTTCCCATGAGCCACAGAAATAGAGAGAGGAGAGAGCAGGAGAGAGAGAGCACTCCAACAGGGTCTTAACACTGCAGTCCATCCCGAACATGGACACGTGCATGCCAATGTACTCGGGGAGGTCTCAGAATTGAACCAGGAACCATTCCATTTGGGATTGCCTCACAGGGGTCTCATGTCACCATGCCACTGCCAGGCCCTGTGTTGTAGGACAGTGTCGAAGTTGGGGTTTAGGGCGACATGCTCAGAGCTCATCTCGCCCTTTCCCCTGTTTGGTACCTGTGCAAATGTCAGTACTTGAAAATGGCCTCCCCGGGAAGCCTCAGAATCCTCCTGCACACAACAGCAAGCAGCAGCTCCTCATTTCATGGCACTTGCCTGCAGGGTGTTTTGTTGTTGTCTGCATCGACAATCTTTCTCCACAGTACCCACAACTCATTAGGGAAGCAGTCTCATAAATAAGCAGAGGTTCTTGATCTTACCACAATACAAGAAGCCAGAATAAGTAAAATAAAATCAGCACTTTTATAGTAACTTCATTCTTTTCTTTTTTGGAGAGGTTTTTGCCATAGGGAGCGTGCGCTCACCAGAAAGACAGAAAGAGAGACAGACAGAAAGCGAGAAATCCCCCCTCCCTGGGGGGGATGGTCATGTTGCAGTCCCTTCTCCTTTCTCCTCTTGGGATCATGGGCACGCATGCACATGTGCCCAGCATGAGTTTTAAGCCACCAGGTCCAGGACTCGAACCACGATCGACTATGTGAGATTCCAGCGACATGGCTATTACGTTAACTGCTGGTCCCAATAACTTCATTCTTATGGATAATTGCCAAGTAGACTTACTGGTGGTTTTGTCTGCCCCATCTCTGCAGTGTAGTAAGAGAAAAATAACTGTCATCTCTAGAGGAGGCTGGATTAGAATCAGCAAGTCCAGAGAAGAAACAATTTGTGAGTTACAAACAGAAATGCTTATATGGGCTACCAGCTTGTCTCCTCAGGACATTGTAGAATATCATAGGTCGTAGTCTTTCAACACAGACACAAAAGAGTGCTCTCTTCTTCTTACTTTATTACAGGAAACCTAATGTAGTGTGATGGTGATAGTAGCCAAGGCCATGCGTCAAGGTTGGGATGACCGTGGTGGGATAATAGGCGCCATGGGGACTGTGGCACCACAGGTGCTCATGTCCCATCTAAAAAGACAGTTAACATGTGGCCAGTGTAGTGCTGCTAGGTCTCTTGTGTTGTGTGTGGTTTAGTTTTTTTTTTTTTTTTCAAGCAAAGTTGTGAATCTAGATTTTTGTGTGAAATACCATTGTTAAGTATGAGGAAATCTTCAAAAGGTTCATGGGAAATGTGTATTATAAAAAAAAAAAAAAGAAGAAGAAGAATGGATTTCAAAACTGTTACACCAAAATAATCTAATCTTGTACTTTAATTTCTTTTCTCCCCAAACCTTTTGGGGTCCCCTCATATTGACTACTTAGTTTTAAAAAGTTTTTAAATCCTGGGACCAGCAGTTAGTGTAATGGCTATGTCGCTAGACTCCCATGTAGTAGACCGCAGTTCACGTCCCGGACCCGATGGCTTAAAACTCACGCCGGGTGCGTGTGAGTGCATGCCCAAGATCCCGAGAGGAGAATGGAGGAGAAGGGATTGCGGCGTGGCCATACCCCCTGGGGGCTGATTTTTCATTTTCTGTCTCTCTGTCTGTCTGGCAAGCTCACGCGCCCTACAGCAAAAACCTCTCCAAAAAAAGAAAAAAGTTTTTAAATCCTAAAATGAGTCAGCATGGTGCAGGCTAAAGAGGACACAGCTGGTTCATGGGCTGCCATTCGGCAGTTTCTGAGTCTTGCCCTAGTATTGTTGACACACAACAGATAGTAATCTGCCTCTGACTACAAGTAAACTGGGAGACTAATATTGTTGATATCTAAGCAAATGGGAAATACCGTCCCTGTCTTGGAGAGACTCATAGGAGGCAGTTAAAGAAGTGGCTTAGAGATGGGACCAGCAGATGGCATAATGGCTATATTGCTGGATTCCCATGTAGTCGACTGCAGTTCAAGTCCCAGACCCGGTGGCTTAAACTCAGGCCAGGCATGTGTGCGCACGTACCCAAGATCCCAAGAGGAGAATGAAGGAGAAGGGATTGTGGTGTGGCCATCCCCCACTGGGGGGTGATTTCTCACTTTCTGTCTCTCTGTCTCTCTTTGGTGAGTCCACGTGCCCTATAGCAAAAACCTCTCAAAAGAAAAAAAAAAAAAGAAATGGCTTAAATTTGTGATCCTCAAATTTTAATGTGCTTAGGACTCTCAGGTGATGTGGTGGTTGAAGTGCTAGACTCCCACATGGTCAACCACAGTTCAAGTCCTAGACCTGGCGGCTTACTTTCTCTTTCTCTCTCCCTCCTCCTCTGGTGAGTGTATGTGAATGTGCCCTATACTAAATTAAAAAGAATAATAATGATAGTGTGAAGAAAGGAATCAAGGAGAAAAATAGAGAAACAAGACATTTATGGGACACAGAAATGTATGATTATCTGTTGATAACATGTATAATATCTTCAACTGAATTGGTGTGAAGTATGTTCATATTGGGTAAATTCACTTTACGAGCTGTAGTGACGTATAGTTATTGAATGTATAAAATAAAATAGCGATAAATAGATTTAAATTTTTAAAATACTCTTAAAAATATATCTTTTAAATTTTAATGTGCATAAATTTTCCCCAAAAGACTTTAAGTTCAGTAGAATTGGGGTGAAATTCCCATTGTGTCCTGAACGAGGATGGGATCAGGAAGCTACATGTTTAACTCCCCTAGTGATCTGGCATCAATTTGGTTCTCAAAAGCTCTGAATCTAAGGATTCCTCTCCCAGGGATAGCAGGATATCCTTGGAGACCCTGCAGCATGATTCCCGTGGGCTTCTGTCGCAGCTCCTTGCCAGGACAGAAGCACACACAGATAGAAGACGTGCTCAGAGCCATCTGCTATGGAGGAAGGTGACGCAGCTCTTTCCTGTCCCCTCAGGAGCACTGTCCATGATGCCAGCTGTTCACACATTCTCTCTGTTTGCGGGAATGGCCGTCCTAATTGACTTTATTCTTCAAATGACCTGTTTTGTGAGTCTCTTGGGGTTAGACATTAAACGTCAAGAGGTAAGTTGTTATCAGGATTATAGTCTGTTTAGTTTTAATCTAGAGTCTAGATAATGAAGCAAGAGATGTGACCTTTGTTTCTCTCTGTCCCCTCAGAATAATCAGCTGGACATCCTTTGCTGTGTCAGAGGTGCTGAAGATGGAACAGGCGTTCAGGCCTCAGAGGGCTACCTGTTTAGCTTCTTCAAAAACTTCTACTCTCCACTTCTCCTAAAGGACTGGATGCGACCAATTGTGGTATGAGCTAATCTATGATTTCTCTTTCTTCACCCCAGAACAGGTGGTCACATGCTTTCTAAGAAATCAGACAGCTTAGGAAGGGGCTTCTGATAGGTGTTATGTGTGTGTGTTTGTGTGTGTGTACACACAAACACAAAAGCAAATAAGTACAAATAGGTGACATGTTCTTCTCAGTCAGCATAAGCAAGAAGTTTTAAGTTTTTATCTTGAAATACTTACAGAGTCGCAGGAAGTTGCAAAGGTAGTAAGAGAGGACTCTGGTACACTCACCCAGTTCTCTCCAGTGGTACGCCTTACATAATTACAGTTCAGTATGAAAACCAGGAATTTACACTGGTACGTGTGCTGTGGTTCTGTGATTTTATCACATGTCCAGATTCTTGTAACCACTACTGCAGTTGAGATACAGAACGATGGGGCTGGCAGGCAGCATGGTGGTTAAGGGTGCAGGACTCCCACATGGCCGACCATGGTTCAAGTCCCACACCTGGTAGCTTGCTTTCTCACTCCCCCCCCTCCTTTACTCTGTCCCTTGCTCATCAAAATTTAAATAAATAAATAATGTTAAATAAAACAATTCTTGAAAAAAAGATACAGAACTGTTCCATCACCACATGGGTCTCATTTTTGCTGTCCCTTATACTGTCACCCACCTCCCTCACCATCACCACCACCTGCTGTCCCTAGTCACCAGCAACCATACAAAAGCTTTTATAGTTTATATACTGATGTAGCCAGTAGTGATCATCTATCACTTCTTCATTGGAAGAACATAGTTCCTAATAGTTGTAATACCTAACATTTATTGAACACGTAATATCAGTTGGGTACTATACTAAAATCTGAATTATTTCTGCGTTTTCTCATTTTATCTGCACAGTTGTCTGATGTAGTAAGTATTGTGTTTCTTGTCTTATTGATAAGGAAATAGAAGCTAACAAAGGTTAAGTGTCTTGCTCAGGGTGACTCATTTCTTAAGTTGCAGAGGCAGGATTTGAAATTAGGAATTGTGTCTCCACCTACTGCCCTACCGTGTTATTTAAACTCACTTGTCTATTTGGAGAAGTCCCACTTTTTATGTATGTTTAATATTTTTGTTTCTGTTCTTAAACTCAGTTTTACACTTAGTAATCCCTGTCTGATAATTCACTTTTCATTCCAGATAGCGATGTTTGTGGGAGTTCTCTCGTTCAGTATTGCAGTCTTGAACAAAGTAGAAATTGGATTGGATCAGTCTCTTTCAATGCCAGATGTAAGACATTCTCTTTTTTATTTTAACTTGTTAAGCTGATGAGAAATGAATTTTTTAATGCATGCATGTGGGATTTCAAGCTAATGCCCGCTTTAAAAGCAAGTGGTGACAGGTTCTCCAGTGTAGTGGGAACGGCCACGAAGTTCTGCCAACCCGGCCGGCATGGGCCACCTGCACTCTGAACTGTCAGACATCCTCTGGGGCACAGCTGCTGAGTGCAAGCAGCTGGTCGAATAGGAGGACCCCACGAGGTGTGCTCCTGATTGACTGGAGGCATCGACCAGAGGTCTCCTGGGCCCTCTCAACTCTCAGTGGCCTCATCTTGCTTAGTTATACTGTCAGAACGTTCATATTTCTCCTGTGCTCTGACTTTTCAGGACTCCTACGTAGTGGATTATTTCAAATCTCTCAGTCAGTACCTGCATGCAGGTCCACCTGTGTACTTTGTCCTGGAGGAAGGACATGACTATACTTCTCTGAGAGGGCAGAACATGGTGTGCGGCGGGACGGGCTGTGACAACAACTCCCTGGTGCAGCAACTGTTCGACGCGGCCCAGCTGGACAGCTAGTCAGTACCTCCTTCCTCCTGCACTTCACTGAAGCAATCCTGGGCCCTCCCTGAGGGCATCACTTGGGCCTGAAAATTCTCACTAAATTAGAATTTCTTGGAAGCATTGTTTTTATTCAAAATGTGTGTTTAATCTACATACCTGAGCAGGACCTTTTCGAGGACTAACTTAGCACCTAATACTTAGAAGGTTTTTGATGAAGTGCCAGTGTAGTTTCCTTTTGACTAGTAGCAATATACAGTGTAGAAAAGGAAATTAGGTTTTAAGAAAAGGTACTGAAACTGAAGACTTCCTCCCCGGGAATAAGCCAGTGATTGTTTTTCTCCTTTTCTCTAGTACCCGAATAGGCTTTGCGCCCTCGTCCTGGATCGATGATTACTTTGACTGGGTGAAGCCACAGTCTTCTTGCTGTAGAATCTATAATATCACTGACCAATTCTGCAACGCCTCAGGTACTTCATCTCCTCTTCCTGACATGTCCTGCTCTTCTGAACTACATTAACATGATCATCAAAACATCGCTTGGATTTCGCTTCAGTTTATGCCTTTAACTTATATGCTAGCGCTCAATCTTCTCCCCTTGGTTGTTTTTGCCTTCTCAGACTCTGAAAACTATCACGTTGTTCCTGTCTCAGACAAGCCCCCCTTCGGGCTGCAAGCTAAACAAGATGCATGTCAGGCAGGAGAGTCAGATTTCCAAATACAGTCTTGTCCTCCCCTGATTGCCTCTCAATTGGTATCTGGCCTTTCAGGCCACAGAGGCATGTTTTTCTGTTTATCACCAATGTGTTAAGGTTGTAAAAGTATGTGGAGAGCACCTTGGAATTTTTTTAATGAAAACATGGAAACCCTGGGCTCTGATAGTACCAGTGGAGGTCATCCTTAAAGCAGGAAACCTGCTAAGGGTAGAAAATGTATAATCTACTTAAGATGACAATGATATCTCTCTTAAACTGTGGATATCACACATGACTAAAGCTTTTGAATAAGAGAAAAGATCCAGGAAAATAATTTCCCTCATTTCTGTTTAAGTATTTCTAAATGTTTTTTAAACATCTGGAGTCACCTTCTAACGACTGGCTCCTCCCTGCCTGTTTCTGCTAGTGGTCGACCCTGCCTGTGTCCGCTGCAGGCCTCTGACTCCGGAGGGCAAACAGAGGCCTCAGGGTGGAGACTTCATGAGGTTCTTGCCCATGTTTCTTTCTGATAACCCCAACCCCAAGTGTGGCAAAGGGTAAGTGCCATTGAGCCATTTCAGATAAGTGTCCACCTCAATTTTAATCTGCAGTGGGAAATGAGAGGACTGGGGCAAAGACAGCTGTAGAGGAAAGGTCCTGTTCCCTACCCCACCCCGCCCCACCCTAATCCTTTTGTGAAAGTAGAGAAACTTAAAACACCTAGTTAAGGAAAGTCTTCATACTTTTTAACTGATTTCACCCTGGTTTGGGCATTCATTTCTTATGCTTCTCTCAGTGTCCTGGCCCCCTGGGTGTATGACTGGATGGAGTTTCCCACGCAAGTTACTAGGGAGGGACGGGGGGAGGGCTGCCACTCAGGTACCTCAGAATACAGATGAACTTGGTCTGTTCAGTTACGCCGGTGGGTACTTGGGACAGCAGCATGGCTTTGTCACCGTATCCCAGATTCAGGTTTAGATTCTTTTAGCCCCACCATGCTCCTTGCCAGCATATCCATATGAGGTTACGGGCTGTCTGCCCGTCAGGTTGAGCCAGCCACTTTACCCACAGAAGTAGGTTATCTGGCCAGAAATAGTGAAGGTGAATGGAAGTCTTCGGGTTGATTTGGAAGCTTTCATAGATAGAAGGTGAGTATCCACATTTATGTTAGGTAAACCCTGGAAACTCCTGTTTTCCCCAAGAATATGTATCTGGCCAGAGCCCTATCAGTTAGTTATGTATATCATGATTTTGCTTAGCCTTCGGTGTTCAGACTCAGGTGTTTCTCAAGGCAGGGCTTCTCACAACCACTGTTCTCTCAGGGGACATGCTGCTTACAGTTCGGCAGTTAACCTCCTCAACAATGGCACTGGTGTGGGCGCCACATACTTCATGACCTACCACACCGTGCTTCAGAACTCCACTGACTTTATTGATGCTATGAAGAAAGCTCGGCTCATAGCCAGTAACATCACCGAGACTATGGGAATCAACGGTAGTAATTACCGGGTCTTCCCATACAGGTAAAGCATGGACTTTTTTTTTTTTTTTTTTTTTTATGG
>NW_006160062.1:675239-682922 GCF_000334495.1 Tupaia belangeri chinensis
CCATTACGCTAACTGCTGGTCCCAAGCATGGACTTTTTTTTTTTTTTCGCTATAGGACACGTGCACTCTCCAGACAGATAGAGACATAGAGACAGAAAGCGAGAAATCATCCCCCAGAGGGGATGGTCACACCGCAGTCCCTTCTCCATTCTCCTCTCGGGATCTTGGGCACGCACGCACACGTGCCCGGCGTGAGTTTTAAGCCACCGGGTCTGGGACACAAACTGCGGTCTACTACGTGGGAGTTCAGCGACATAGCCATTACGCTAACTGCTGGTTCCCCCAAGCATGGACTTTTTAAACAAGGGTTGTCCAGGGAAGGGTCTGCACTTTGGGATGCCCTTGGTGGAATGCTGACCTATCCTGTCCTGAGCACAGGTGCAGTGTATCAGTGTGTCATGGCGCACTGGGCACCAGGGCCAGAATCCTGAGCGCCAGTCCAGGCCTGAGGGCCACAGACCCAGCCTTAATCTCTGTGCTCCCTCACTGCTGCCTGAGAGACAGCGCAAGGCAGGGGTGTGTGACATGCATACTATGCGGAGGCAACAAGTGACTGCTGGTTGCTGCAGACAGTGCCTTTATGTGGAATTTTCTTTTTATTTCCTCGTAAAGAAAGCATTACATATGCAATACCGAATTTGGAAAACATAAAAAAGTGGAAGAAACAACTTATTTTTCTTTTCAACCACCATCATGTTCATATTTATATTATAGGAGGACAGCCTACTTTTCTGTGGAATAAGTTCTCAGAGTGGGTGCACTAATTCCTGAGAAGGATTGGTTAATTTTGGGAGGGAAATGGCCTGAGGTAGTTCTCAGGATAAATTAGGCTTTGATTTTGTTTTCTTTTTTTTTTTTTTAATTTTTCTGAAATACTATGGAATAGTCTTTGTAAATGTCTATAAAATAGCACCAGTTGCGCTTACAAACAAAAACTTTATATAAAATGCACATTTTGAATTATTATTAGCCCTTCTTTGGATGTCAGTTTTCATCCAAGATCCTGGTGAATTACTTTAGACAGGTCTTGCAAACAGTCAGGTTTCCCGTAAAGGATGTCTCTCTGAGTTGTTTCTCAGTTTTGCGGTAGTGCAGGAAGGGTGGTCGAGCTTCCAGAAGTGAGACTGAGCTTTAACTAGCCTTCTCCCCTTCCTCCCCAGTGTGTTTTACGTCTTCTATGAACAGTACCTGACCATTATCGATGACACGATCTTCAACCTCGGCGTGTCCCTGGGAGCCATATTTTTGGTGACCATGGTCCTCCTGGGCTGTGAGCTGTGGTCTGCGGTCCTCATGTGTGCCACCATTGCCATGATCGTGGTCAACATGTTCGGAGTCATGTGGCTGTGGGGCATCAGTCTGAATGCGGTTTCCTTGGTCAACTTGGTGATGGTGAGTCCTAGGCCACTGTCAGATTGTCTTGGCCCTGAAGTGAATGGTTTCTTGGATTCCATACAGTTTCCACAGTGGGATTTGATAGCAAATCTGGCTTCGCTCTTGATCCACACATAGAGGTGGTGGGGTGAGCACTAGATAGAGTCGAGACAGGGCATGGAGGGGGTGTTGGGACATCTGGAAGCAGAAGCACATTAAAGGTAATTTCCTATTAACTCGGATTTCTTTTCATACCTTAGGGTTATACTTGTATGTTTCATGGTGCATTTGGCAGTGGCAGTGAGTTTCATGGTCTAGCCTGGGTATTTTGCCTAGTTTATTATTCTGAAGGGATTATATTGGGTTGTCAGAAAAGTCATGAGCGTTTTTGCATAGAAAGAATATGTCATGTAGTCTAGAATAGAAGCATGTACTCTAATGACAGCATGAAATTCACTTATTATTTAGAAGATTTTTCCCCTTCCCAGTGGATCTCGTGCCAGTACCTTTTGTCTCCTATGTAGCTGCCAAGTGCTTTTTTAATAGTTAGAATGGGCTTGAGGGTGTGAGCATTCGAGAGGTATTAGTGGGAAGTAGAAGCAGTGCACCTGTACCTACTGCAGGTCAGAACCCTGTCTCAGGGGAGTGGGCCAAGTAAAGCCATGACCATGTGCTGGCCTGATGGGGACAGAATTAAGAGATTTCAGCACCTTCCCCCAGTTAAAGCAAATGTGCTATAAAATCTGGAACATTGGACTCTATGCCTAGAGGATTCCACATGTTTCCTGATACAATTTAGGTCAATGTGTTGGGGGACTTTGTTATTGTAAGTGAAAAGGGATGCTTAGGTTTCCTGTAGCACTCAGAGTACCCTGGTAACATCGAGAAAGGTGTAACTGCTGAAGATTTTCAGCTGGAAGAGCCATTCTAAAGGAAGCCCTTTATTTCAGAGCTGTGGCATTTCCGTGGAGTTCTGCAGCCACATAACGAGAGCATTTGCAGTGAGCACGAAGGGAAGCCGCGTGGCCCGCGCAGAGGAGGCGCTTGCCCACATGGGCAGCTCTGTGAGTATCCCAAGCAGGGGCAGCACGGAGCATCCCACTCAGTGACTGAGTTTCTCAGAAGAAGAAACTAAAATTCAGTAGGTAAAACAGAATTTGGATTCCTTACTGAAAAAGTAGCTCCTAAGGGTTACAAGTATTCAGAGTTCATGGAAAAGCCACGTCTTACTACAGGCCTGAAATTCTGTAGAACTATCCCTGGTTGTGTGACTCATTTTTAGGAGGTGGTATGGCTGAGGCATGAAAATAACAAAAAGTTGGATTTGAGAGCTGGAAACTTTTTCTATTAAAATAAAGGTCAGCGCAAAGTGTTGATCAGTGAGGGAGCTACCACGTTCCAGAACCCAATGTGCAACGTGTCATTGGTGTCTGCAGAGTCTTCTTGGTTCATCTCTGTATCCTGGTTTAGGCTATCAGTTACTTTACCACTATAGGAAATACTGTTGGGGCCAGCAGGTAGCGTAGTGTTTAAGGTGCTGGACTTCAGCATGGTCGACTATGGTTCAAGGCCTGGACCCGGCAGCTTGAAACTCATGTTGGGCATGTGTGTGTGCCAAAAATCCTGAGAAGAGAATGGAAGACAAGGGATTGTGGCATGGCCATCCTCCCTGGAGGGGGGCGGTGTGTGATATTTTGCTTTCTGTCTCTACCTTTGTCTCTCAACGCACCACCCTATAGCAAAAATCTCTCAAAAAAAAAAAAATTAAAAATTAAAGAGTGAGAACTAAAACTTTTTGTTTTTATAACAATTTTAAATTTTTAAAATAGTTTTCATCTGGTATGATAAATATATTACAGAATAAGGATCCTTTATCCAAAATGTTTGGGACCAGAAATGTGTCCAATTATTTTGGATTTGGGGATATTTGTTTATACATGAAGTATCTTGGAGATGGGACCCAAGTCTAAATATAGAATTCACTTGTTTCATATATATACATACAGCCTGGGGGTAATTCTATTCAGTATCTGTGTATTCTACTTGTCATGTCATCGTGGTACTCACAGTTCTGGATTTGGAAACATTTTTAATTTCCAGGTTAGTAATGTTTAAACCTGTACCTCAGTTTAGAGATAGAAGACGGTATTTACACAGCATATACAGCTTTGACTTCCAGTAACCCCACTCAGGTTTACAAAGCAGCCAAAAGAACAATGTTAGGTAGAACATAACGCCACTTCTCAGTAACTGAAAGCTAGGATTCAGTCCCATGTTACTTTGGACCCTGACTATAAATAAATCCTTGAGGAAGTGTTCAATTATAATGGGTTGTTAAAAGCAGTTTCTAACACGCTTTCTTCTTTTAGGTGTTCAGTGGAATCACACTTACAAAATTTGGAGGAATTGTGGTATTGGCCTTTGCAAAATCTCAGATTTTCCAGATATTTTACTTCAGGATGTATTTAGCTATGGTGTTACTGGGAGCCACTCATGGATTAATATTTCTCCCTGTCTTACTCAGTTACATAGGTAAGAGTTCTTACTAACAGGTGGATTGGAAAGAGGAAGCACGTTACTTAAAATTTTCTTGAAGTGTTGTTCTACTGTATTTGAATTTGTACTACTAATAATATGATAGATAATACTGGGTAAAGAAGTTCTTTTTAAGACAGAAAAAAAAAAAATTCTTATCTAGGGTTTTACTATTATCCAAACTATCTCATTAGTAAACTGCTAACTATTTTCTGGGGACCTGACTTGTCTGCTTCACCACAGCCTGAGGTCAGACCTTGATTGCCTGTCAGCAGCAGGTGCAGGAGGCTCCTCCCCGCCATGGAGGGAGATGCCTGCCGACATGGCCAGCTGGTCACAGCCCAGCACTGCTGTGGAACAGCCTTTACTTGCCTGGTAGATGTACATGGCCCTGGGGTTGAGACTACTCTTAGGATCTTTTTACTTCTGTGGCCTCATCAACTGGCGCAAATGACCTGTGGTTGGAAGATCAGTAATCATTTGCTTGATTTTATAACCCTGCAGCTAAGCTGAAGGTTGAAATAAAAGACTGAGAAAATGAAGAGATTTTTTTTCCTCCATCTCTGGGGAATAGAAACTACTTTGTTACAACCTGGTACACCTTTTCTGAAGAAATAAAAAAAAAAAATTATTCTTTCTGTCATAGGACCATCAATAAATAAAGCCAAAAGTCGCACCACTCAAGATCGATACAAAGGTACAGAGCGAGAACGACTCCTAAATTTCTAGCCCTCTTCCTGAGTTTGGTGACTCTGAACTACGTCTGAGGGTTGATGTGACCACTGGACAGCAGCTGCATCACCAAGGCTATTTAACATCAGCAGCTTTGGACATAGCGCTTTTAAACTCAGGAATGTATGTCTGACTTGTGAAGCAGTATTACTAAATTGGACAGCAACCACAGGACGCTAAAGCCTCTCCCAGCTTCTTAGGAAAGAAACCTCATTCTTCAGCAAGTGGGAGGTGACACCAGAATGGCTGTGAACATGATCTGCTCAGTGACACTTTTTAATGGCCAGTCAATGCACTGTCTCCTGTTTTTAGGAGTAAGCCATCACACAAGTTCTATACCATATTTTTAGTAACATTTAAGGATATTGTAGATACACTTTATTAAAACATTTTGTAGTTTAAAGAGCTTTATTAATGCAATAAATTAACTTTGTACACATTTTTTATATATAAAAAAAAAAAACTAGCAAGTAATTTCAGAACGTGGTAGGCCTCATTAGAGCTTGGTCTCCAAAAACCTGTTTGAAAAAGGCAACATGTTCTTCACAGTGTTCACCTGTAAAGGAAAATACAGATTTCAACAACATTAGGTGTGGCAAGGAGAGAGGAAAACGAGAATGTAGGTCATAGGTGTGTCTACTGAGTTTTAACTTAATAAAAGTCATTGTTTTCTTAAACTTTTGGGTTGCCTGCTCTTTTGCTAAACTGCTACCTTTCACAATCCCTAGGCTAGTTGCCATCTGCTTTGAGTGACAAATGAAAAGTTAAAAGGAAGAGATTCTAACATGTCATTATGGTGATGACAATGGCACTGTACACTACAGACATAAAATAGTCAAGAGTCCGGGCCAGCCAGCACTGTGGTGGTTAAGGAGGACGAATCCCACATAGCCAACTATACACAGTTCGAGTCCTCAGCCGCCTGATTTCATGCCAAGCACATGTGCATGCATACCCAAAATTCCAAGAGGAAAAGGGACTGTAGCATGGTCATTCCCACATAGTGGGTGATTTCTCACTTTCCCTGTCCCTGCCCCCTTCCATTCTCTCTCTCTGGCTTTTCCCCAGGAATGCACACCCCATAACAAACTTTAAAAAAAAAAAAAAAAAAAGAATCTGATTAAAATGTTCCAACCCACCCACATGGTGCTCAGCTCACACCACTGCATGGAGGCCCAGGTTCACTTCCTAGGTCAGCCTGAACATGCCAAGTGCAGTTACACATGCCTGTAATCCTAGCTAACTGGAGGCTGAGGCAGAAGGAGGGCAACAAAGCAAGACCTTCTCAAAAATACTTCTCTTTTCCCTACCCTTCCTCTCTCATAAAAGGAAAAAAAAGAAAATTCTGTTCCTTTCCATCCTAAAGATGTTTTAGGGCCAGCCAGTGGTGTGGTGGCTAAGGCATCTGGATCCCACATGGCCAACTGTGTAGTTGGGGGACTTGGTGGCTTGAAAAAAATCACACCAGACACATGTGCACGTGTGCTTAAAATCCTGAAAGGGAGAAATGGAGGACTGTGGCATAACCGTCCCCCATGGGGGTGGGGGTTGCTTGCTAGCTTTCTCTCCCTGTCTAGCAAGTGCACATACTCTCTGGGAAAAAAAAAAAAAAAAACCTAGATTTTATAATTACCTGAAGATGAGGGAATTAGCCAGCATTTCCTGCATACAACTAAAGCACTGTTAATAAGCCCCAGGCCATTTAAATCCTTTAGCTGTCTTACTCCTGATATTCCAGAACAAATATTTCCAGATCAACTGTGTCAGACACAGGCTATGATGTTCAGACTGTCTGAATCCAGTCCTGAAGACTTTTGACCCAAAACATTCTTCCATCACTGTTGAGTTCCAAAGCACAACAGATTTCCATCAGCATACCAAATTCAGTCTACTACAGATAATGGGCTGGGTGGGCTGTTTTGAATTAAAAGCTAACTCAGGAGTCCTTACTAAAAAGCTTTGGCTTTGGGGCCAGCAGGTGGCATGGCAAGTAAGGTGTTAGACTCCCACATGGTCAACCATGGTTGAATCCGGACCTGGTGGCTTGAAAATCATTCCAGGCGCATTGAGTGCCAACCCAAAATCCCAAGAGGAGAATGGAGGAGAAGGGATTCTGGAGTGGCCATCCCACCCCAGAGGTGATTTCTCACTTTCCCCCTCTTTGTCTGTCTCTAGTAAGCATATACCCCCTTTGCCAAGAACCTTAAAAAAAAAAAAGGCTTAAGCTTCTTGCCCAGGGCACACTTGCTACTTTTTGAGTCTGTGTTTTTTTCATTGCTACTTTTCTCACCTGGTGTGAAATTGGGATTCCCTCGCAAACGCTGGTTTCGCTGTTCAAAAAACCGGAAGATGGTATAGAAAAGCATGTTGTCTTCAGTTTGCTTTGCAGCATCTAAAAATTTTCGCGCTGAAATGTTGTCATGGCCACCGATGCCCCGGATAAACCTTAAGGCAGCTAACACTTGGTGTTTGGAAAGCAGCACTTCTACAATTTCATCATTTGCTGTTGAAAGTCGCTGTAAGTAAGGAGAGAGAAGTCCACGTAAATGCAAGCAAGAAGAGACCTTTATACAGTCTACAACTTTGATTTATCAGTTACCTTCAACATATCCAGGGACAGTTGATGAGCAGGAGGATAAAAACTTTCTAGGGATAATAGCAGACAAGCCTGAAAGACAAATTTCAGACTAGCTTCAGATGGAAGGTGAAAACCAAGTTCCTGATACAACAGAAGTAGTCTGTGACACATACCAAAGGTTTGGAGTCACTGAGGACGTGGTACTGCAGGAACTGATGCAGCATATAGAAGAGGTTGTGCTGGACCAGCGTTTTAATAACAAGCTCGTGTAAGTAATGCTGAGGACAAAAGCAGAAAGGAGTAAAAAGTTCCAAACCAATCAACCACAAGGAACCAGAGGCTAGCTGCGGACAGCAGCTGTTCTAACCAAACAGAAGTTTGTCATTAGATGTGGTTTCACTGTGCAAGTAAAAGAACCCAACTTGATGTTACCCTTCTCATCCCAACCAAAAATAACCGGGGGG
>NW_006160062.1:682953-699785 GCF_000334495.1 Tupaia belangeri chinensis
GATGGCATAGTGTTTATGTCACTGGACTCCCACATGGCTGACCATGGTTTGAGTCCTGGTTCATACCCAGCGCATGTGCATGTGGGCCCAAGATCCAGCTGAGGAGAATAAAAGAGAAGGGATTGCAATGTGACCATCTCCCACAGGGGGTGATTTCTTACTTTTCCTATCTCTCCAGCAAGCACACGTGCCCTGTGGCAAAAAAAATCTTAATTTCTCATTTTCTGTCTCTGGCGAGTGCATGTGCCCTATAGCAAAAATCTCTCTCAAAATTTTTTTTAAAAATAAAATAATGTAGGAATATTAGGAAAGCCACTCTAAATTGAAGTAAGGTATGTAGAAACCTTTAGCTTAAAAAAAAAAAAAGTCATCTTCTAAGTTAAGGTACTAAGAGTGCTTTTAAAAAATAATATTAATTAATTAATTTTAATTTGACCAACTGAGACAGAGAAAGGTTAAGTGAAAAAGGACTTGAACCATGGTTGGCCATGTAGAAGTCCAGCACTCAGTCACCATGCTACCTGCCAGCCCTAGGTTTGTTTGTTTGTTTTTTTTAAATCCCTGTTCCTCTAACTTGGGACAGCAAATGCTGACTTGAAAGTACCTGTACTGTGATCTGAAACTGGTTGAGAGAGCGAATATACTCCATCAGCACGGCTATCACAAATTTATGAGGCATCTCCTACAGAGAGAAAAAGTGGTTTTGTAATACCCGAGCACTGTAGAAGGAATGGCCTGTAGCCCCTTGTTTATCCACTCCCCAAGATGCCTCAGTGTTTGACTTCACTGGTTTTGCACAAATCCCTCCAGAACCACCTGTCGATTACCATGTTCCAGGCCAGAGTAACATAGGCCAAACCATCAGAGCTAGATCCTCACCAAATAGCTCATTATTCTAATCACAGTAGTTCTGACTGTCCTCAGCACCCTGGTTCTGAGTTCTCTCAGCCCAGGAGAGGGTCAAGGGTTGTGCCCACCTTCTTCTCTGTGAACACGGACAGCACATGGGTGTACACGTCAGACTGGTCCACCACAGCCTGGGTCCGTACAGGCCTCTTGAGAGGTGGGTTGTTTCGGCTTTGCCCTGCTTCAAGTGCCTAAAATAAGTCACAAATTAGGATTTTGTTCCTTTTTTAGTGGGGGTTTCTTATCATCTTCTAGAAATGATGCTATTTACAGCCAACCCAGAAAGACTAATTAGTAGGTATGCAACAAAAGACACTTATTTCACTACTTGGATTAAACTGTTTCCTGTGCTGGCTTGGGACAGTGTAAAAATTCAGAGTGAGGCCAGCAAGTGGCATAGAGCTTAAGGTGGCTGGATCTCACACAGCTGACTGCAATTCAAATCCCAGACCCATGGGAACCAGCGGTTAGCGTAATGGCTATGTCACTGGACTCCCACGTAGTCGACTGCAGTTCACGTCCTGGACCAGGTGGCTTAGAACTCACGCCGGGCGCGTGTGTGTGCGTGCCCAAGATCTCGAGAGGAGAATGGAGGAGAAGGGATTGCGGCGTGACCATCCCCCCTGGGGGTGAGTTCTCGCTTTCTATCTCTATGTCTCTCTCTGTCTGTCTGGCAAGCGCACGCGCCCTACAGTGAAAAATCTCTCAAAAAAAACAAAAAAAAAAAAAAAAAAAAGAAAAGAAAAAAAAAAAAAAAACAAATCCCAGACCCAGTGGCTTGAAAAACACCAGACAGATGTGTATGCCTGCCCAGAATCCTGAAAGAATGGAAGAGAAGGGACTGCAGTGTGGCCATCCCCCGAAGTGGTGATTTCTCACTTTCTCTGTCTCTCTCTCTCTACCTCTCTTCCTCCCTCCATCAAGTGTATGTACCCTATAGCAACTTAAAAAAAAAAAAGAAAAATCCAGAGTGGTTATCTTAAAAAGCATGGTCATAGTTTCCTCTTCAGATATATTTTTAACCTCTTCAAAAATGTTAACTCCTTATCTATTTTTCTTAATGTTAGACCATGTGACATTTGTTATCTAATAAAAACAAAATGGGAGCCAGAGAGTGGCATAATGGTGATGTTAACCAGACCCACACAAGTAAGTCCCAGGTTCCTATCCCAAGGTCTCCCTCCCTCACGTGTGTACAAACATGCCCATGCTCTAGGCTGGCCGAGGCTGAGGTGATCATTGGCACAAAGACCTTGGGGCTGTGAGCCTCCCTCTCTCATTTAAGAAATGAATTTTTTTTAAAAAGGCTAACCACGTAGTGGTTAAGGGAGTTGGTACCACGTAGCTGACTGTGATTTGAATCCCAATTCTAGCAGTTTGAAAGACATACCAGGTACACGTGTGCCCAAAATCTTGACAGGAAGACAGATTGCAGGATAAGCATGCCCCATTTGGGGGTTACTTTCTCTTACTCTCTGATAAGTTGTGTGTACCCTCTGATAATTGGTCCTGTGGTTAAACCAGTCAGATCCTACACAACTGACCACATGGTTCACATTCCAGACCCAGAGGCTTGGGAAATGCTGAGTACATGGGCCTGTGTGCACAAAATCTCAAAAGCAAGGAGAGAGAGAGAAGGGATGGCAGTGTATCAACCATTCCCCATGGGGAGTTCTATCCTCTCTGTCTCTCTACAGCAAGTGTATGCACCCTCTACCATAAATAAATAAGAGAGATGGCTTTGTACATCCTTGTTTTGTGAAGCTCTGGTCCTATGAATGAATTTTTAGTTCATAAGCCATAGCTCCTCGAATGTTACTGTATAAGAAAGCTGTATGGGAAGGCCTTGACTAGCTTACCTAACATTTTGGAGTAGCTGATACCTACACAGGCTCTGCGATCACCGGGGGTGGTACTGCTTGAGAGCCCGCTTTGCTAAGATGATGGCAGCTGAGATCCACTGGGCCCTGTGGTCACTGTGGTGGTACCGCTTGAGAGCCCACTTTGCTGAGATGAGACAGACTCTCACACCGCTGGCTGTGAGAGTCTGTCTCGTCTCACACTGCAGGGACTGTGAACTGCCTACTCCCCCACGAGTGCCCCCATGCCCTTGGCATGCATCACACCTCAGTGACATGCTAACACAGCCTTGCAGGGGACAAGGAACCCGTCATCACGGTCTATGCAGCTTACCATGGTGTAACTCTGCTCAGCGTCCAAGTACTTCTTATACTCATGGTTGAGTTTATCGAAAACGGTGGCTATCACAGGGAGCGTCGCTCTGTCCGGCTCACTCAGCACTGGGAAGGAGACAGTGTTCACACAAACCAAAACAACTTGACATCATCTGCAGGATTTCAACTGCTAGGATCAAAACTACTCTAATATCAGAAGGTTATCAATGCAATCACACCTTTAAAGGACATTCTGAGAATTATTATTTAGAAAGCTGACCCCTAGAAATCACAACTCCTTCCTGGTTGCTAGAGAAAACAGCTATGGCAGACAGCAGCAGAGTCTTCAAGCAGACGTGCATACAGAAGTGTCTGGATTCTGAAGGTGTCTTTAAAGCCAGAGGCAGGGACCACCACGCTCAAATGTGCCTATGCTCACCCTGCTTTCCCCTGGAACCTTCCTACTCACTGGTCTTTTCTACCAAAGTCTCTACAAGTCATTTTGCTATTTAGCAGCCTTTCCAGAGGGTTAAATAAACCATCCCTCAAGTAAAGAATGAGGTCACACGTTATAGACAGGGCATACAAATGTGGCACACCCTGAGAAAGGGTGCTGGGCGGTACAGGTCTACTCCTGCAGCCAGACCAACGAGGAAGGACTTGTCACTTACTCTGTGAGCAGACAGACAGGATGACCATCTTGCATTCCTTTCTCTGGAGGAGAAAGTCCATCAGTCTTCCTTTGTCTGGAAGGAGGTTTACTATGGGCTGAAGTTTCACTTGGAGGTTCCAGAGGTAACCTGGTTTTCAAGAGGCAGCAGATTTAACACTACATGCAAACCAGAACAAAAGAACCAAAAAGTACCTCTCCTAAACATGCGTGTGGGAAGAAACTCCAAAGTAGGGTAAATGGCTTTTCCTTTCTGCCAAGCAGAGGCAGCACATGCAGGAACATGTCTGATGACAGAAGGCCTGACAGCCAGGCTGCCTCTGCACACTTGGCTGATTCTCTACAAGGAACCTTGGCACGCAGAGCTGCAGCCATGGGCTCTCCCTAATATGGCAGACAACAAGTCCTTAATTCCAAATGGTACCTTGCCCACGCCTAGTCCTCCATGAACATTTAATGTAAAAAAAGATGTAAACACATGGCACCAACTTAAGTCCTGTGCGTTGGTTCATCCTGCGCTGGCTCATTAGTCCAACAGGTAATGTCAGAGGCTCTCAGTGGGTTTTTGGAAGTCCTCCACCCACCAATACACAGGTGTAGCCACACTGCCAGGCAAGCAGAGCCTGGCATAACCTTCTCAACTGGGACTCCACAGCAGAATGAAATGCGACATAAAACATGGGCCCAACTGTGGTGGCATAAGCTGTGGCACTCCTACGGGAGGCTGGGGCGGCATGGGAGGCCTGGGTTGGGTGTTGAGCCCACCCTAAACACCCTGGGTATGGTGGCATATGCCTGTGGTCCTAGATAACTGGTCCAATCCTGGGGCAGAACTGTCGCATGGTGAGATCCTGTTAAAATACCTCTCTTACATTAAAAACTAAAATATCTGAGTGATTACCTTCTTCATTCTCTCAAGGCAGGTACACAGTTAGCGCCATTCTAGGTGCACAGGAGAGAAGTGGATTCACTCTACTCTATACAGTGGATACCCGCATATTAGAACTAACTCTCTCCTTGGGAATCCTTGAGAATTCCAGCAGGTAAGACCAGAAAGCAAACAAATGACTAATAACTAATGCAGAACGTTCTCTAACAGATAAAGATATAAAGTGATTACCCAGGAAGAGACAACTAACAGGCTGTGGGAGGCTTCACCAGCAAGGTGAGAAAGAGGCCCGCACAGAAAAGGGAGGGCCAGAGAGGGTGCTGGTGGGACACAGGACGGAGACACTGAGCAGTGAGGTCTGGCGTGGCAGACTGGGCTCACGGCAGGGGAATTTAGCTGTCACTTTAATAATGAAAAAGATAATACATGTCCTTGACCAAATGAACATATAGTACAGAACAGAGTATAACGGAATGGTTACATTGCTGGACTCCCATGTAGTCAACCGTGGTTCAAGTCCTGGACTCAGCAGCTTCAAACTCATGCTGGGCACATGTGCGTGCATGCCCAAAATCTGGAGAGGAGTCTGGAGGCGAAGGAACTGTGGCATGGCCTTCTCCCCTGGGGGGTGATTTCTTGCTTTCTGTCTCTCTGGCAAGCACACATCCCCTATAGCAAAAATTTCTAAAAAAAAAAAAAAAAAATCCCACTCCCATAGCTAAAGGGAGAAACCATTTCTCAGAGAGTCACTTTGAAAACATCACAGCCTAAGGACCAGCAGTTAGTGTAATGTCTATGTCGCTGGATTCCCACATAGTCGATCGCAGTTCACGTCCCGGACCCAGTGGCTTAAAACCACACTGGGCGCATGTGCATGCGTGCCCAAGATCCCGAGAGGAGAATGGAGGAGAAGGGATTGCGGCATGGCCATCTCCCCTGGGGGGTGATTTCTCGCTTTCTGTCTCTTTGTCTCTGTCTGTCTGGCGAGCTATAGCTAAAAACCTCTCCAAAAAAAAAAAAAATCACTGCCTACAACCATGACCCCAAGCTAACAACATGCCCATCATCCCCTCTGACCTACCTTGGCTGGCACTGATAATGATGTCAGGTTGAAACACAATCCAGGATGAAGAATCTAAACATCATAGGAAATTCTAAACCAGAAAGATGAAAACAAAAGGTAAACCCAATTTCAATCAGCCCCCACCCCTGCTCCTGTGTGGGCTGCCATACACACAGGGCCCCTGGATGGTAAGAAATGCTTCTCAGGAACGGCTCCCAGTCATTTCCAGCTGCCTTGGGAGGGGCGACAAGACCACTCTGTAAAGAAGGGGCAATGCAGCTGCATCGTGTGGCAGTAACACAGCACTCCATGACGCAGAATCACAAGGAAGGGTTGCTGGCTTCAGGTCCCATGCTCTCCCTGAGCACACTGGGCACACAATACCTGTGAGCTGGGATGGCTGAGCTGGGGAGGGATCTTGGTGTGAGGACCTTGCTGGGGGTGCCCACTTTTCTCCCCATCTCTTTATCTGTCTTGCTCTCCCATGGGAAAAAAAAGTAAATGAACCAAAAAGAAAAAAAAAAAAAGGCAACTACTTCCCTTTTCGTGCACAGTAACAATGCCTTTGAAAAGGATACAGAGTTTGCACGTGCACAGTGATAATGCCTTTGAAAAGGATACAGAGTTTGCACGGAACAGGGGACTGGCTGGTCACAGCAGCAGGACCTACAAACCAAGGAGACATGAGCATGACAAAGCAGCCAGAAAATGCACAAATACCAGCACTTAAGATACATCCCAAGGGGGATGGCCATGCTGCAATCCCTTCTTTTCCATTCTCCTCTCAGGATTTTGAGCACACACACACACACACACACACACACACACACACACACACCCAGCATGATTATCAAGTGGCTGGGTCTGGAACTCAAACCATGGTTGGCCATGTGGGAATCCAGTACCTTAACACTACCACGCTACCTGCTGGCCCTGAAGTCAATCCTTTTAGGGCTGTCAGTACATATTTATTTGACTGCAGTTATGGGAAGAAGCAGCAAACTGTCACGTTTCACAGATAGCATACAGAAGAGGAAGGGAGGAAGAGCTGAGAAAGAACAGTCCACGAAAACATCTCCAGGGCCAGCTGGTGGTGTGGTGGTTGAGGCAGCTGTATCCTTCGTGGCCAATCACATTGTTCAAGTCTCAGACCAGTGGCCTGAAAACATGCAAGGCTTCTTTTGGGCCAGAACCGCCATCTTCTAGTAATTCACCAAAATGACGAACACAAAGAGAAAGAGGAGAGGCACCCGATATATGTTCTCTAGGCCTTTTAGAAAACATGGAGTGGTTCCTCTGGCAACATATATGTGCATCTACAAGAAAGGGATATTGTAGGGACCAGCAGTTGGTATAATGGCTGTGTCACTGGACTCCCATGTAGTTGACTGAGGTTTGAGTCCATCACCCTGGGGGGTGATTTCTCGCTTTGTGTCTCTCTGTCTCTGTCTGTCTTTCTGGCGAGGGCATGAGCCCTATAGCAAAAAAAAACTCTCCAAAAAAAGAAAAAAAAAAAGAAAGAAAGAAAGAAAGGGATATTGTAGACATCAAGGGAATGGGTACTGTTCAAAAAGGAATGCCCCAGGGACCAGCAGTTAGCGTAATGGCTATGTCGCTGAACTCCCATGCAGTGGAACACGGTTCGAGTCCTGGACCCAGTGGCTTAAACTCACACTAGGCGCATGTGCATGTGTGCCCAAGATCCCGAGAGGAGAATGGAGGAGAAGGGATTGTGGCATGGTCATCCCCCTGGGGGGTGATTTCTCACTTTCTATCTCTCTGTCTCTCTCTGTCTTTCTGGTGAGCACACACACCCTATAGCAAAAACCTCCAAAAAAAGAAGGAATGCCCCAAAGATGTTACCATGGCAAAACTGGAAGAGTCTACAATGTTACCCAGCATGCTGTTGGCATTGTTGTAAACAAACAAGTTAAGGGCAAGATCCTTGCCAAGAGAATTAATGTGTGTATTGAGCTTATTAAGCATTCTAAGAGCAGAGATAGCTTCGTAAAACTTGTGAAGGAAAATGATCAGAAAAAGAAAGAAGCCAAAGAGAAAGGTACCTGGGTTCAACTAAAGCACCAGCCTGCTCCACCCAGAGAAGCACACTTGGTAAGAATCAATGGAAAGGAGCCTGAGCTACTGGAACCTATTCCCTATGAATTCATGGCATGATGGTGTTAAAAATAAACTAATCTATGGTCTATAAAAAAAAGAAAAAGAAAAACAAGCAAGGATCATGTTCACGCATGCCCAAAATCCCGAGAGGAGAATGGAGAGGGAATGTAATGTGATCACCCCATCTCCTCTTGGAGAGTGCTTTCTCATTCCCTGGTACTCTCCAAACACATGCATTCTACAGAAAAAAAAAAGGGGGGTGGGAGACTGTCAGGGCTCCATTCACAGTGAGTTTTGGAGTCTGTTTTTATTTTTTAAAAAAATATATGCATTAAGGAGGGAGAAATTTACCTAGATAATTCAAAAATCAAATACTAAGATAATTCACTGAGAATGTTTTAAATAATAGTAATTTGTGGTTCAGTGATCTAATTAGCTCAATTATCCAAAACACAGTCGATCCAGTCACATAGAGCTCATCTGGGAAGCAGACCACCACAAAACCTCACAACAGGGACCAATGACAATGACCAATGGACCAATGACACACAGTGCACACAGCATCAAGCGGGCAGCCCCACCAGCTGACCATGATTCCCAGTTCTGTTCCAATTACTGGTATGGTGGGAAGGCAGGTGATCAGAAAAGGTGGTCCTTTTGAAGAGACCACTGAAGGCAGGAAGGAACCTAGTTGGACCAGCAGGAAGGAGCTAGTAGGACCAGCAGGAAGGAGCCTAATCGGACCAGCAGGAAGGAACTAGTCAAACCAGCAGGAAGGAGCCTAGTCAGACCAGCAGGAAAGGGCTAGTTGGACCTGCAGGAAGGAGTTACTCAGACAAGCTTCAGCCAAGAGCACTTGCATTCTGGACCCACAGCGAAGGCGTGACCTGAGTACATGGCCCTCAGCCTAGCTGCCACCATGCTCACTTGCATGTTCTTGGGGAGAGCCAGCGCTTTTGTTTTCAATCCTCTAGATGAACCTAGTGTGTAGTTAGACTGAAAGCCACTTGTCTAATAGGCCAAAACTGAAGGGAAAAAGCATCTAGCTCTTTCCAGAATTGCTGATTACATCTTTCAAAACAGCCTACTCAGTCCCGAATGCACACCCACCTGAGAGCAGCAAGGGTGCACAGGGTACAAAGATGCATAAGCCTGCCAGGGGGACTCAGGGAGTGTGGGCTAAAATGGAGTTTTGGGGTTTAATGACCTTTTAGTTCTTTTTCCTGTCAGGAAAAAAATCACTTTACAGCCCATACTCCCTGAGACCCCCAGAGATTCAAGAAGTGCTCAAACTCCTCCTGATCTTTGTGTCGGGGCTATTACTTTGACCAGGCCTGGAATCTGCCTTACTTTAACAACCAGAATCTCACTGCCTTCTCACTGGTCCTCTACAACTGGAGCAGAGCTGGAGGTTTTCCATGTTTAGAGTCACATTTCCCCCTCATTCATCACTTAGGCCAGCAGGTATAAGGTAATTATTTGACACAATCAATTCTTCTTTTTTTCTTGTAATTTAGCTCTAGGGTGCATGTGTTCCCCGCAGAGACAGAGAAAGGGAAGGAGAGAGGGAAAGTAAGGCAGCACCCTTTAGATGAATGACCATACCACAATCCTTCCTTCTCTACTCTCCTCTAAGGAACTGGGGCACACATGCCAGACTTGAACCATGGTTGGCCATGTGGGAATCCAGCATCTTAACTACCACACTACCTGCTGGCCCCTAAACAGCCAAATTTAATTTGAGGGTTACAAGGTTTTTGTTTTTGTTTTTTGGAGAGGTTTTTTTTTTTGGCTATGGGGTACATGCACTCATCAGAAAGACGGAGAGAGAGACAGACAGACAGACAGACAGACAGAAAGCAAGAAATCACCCCCCCAGGGGGGATGGCCATGCCACAATCCCTTTTCCTTCATTCTCTCGGGATCTTGGCCATACACACACACTCGCCCGGTGTGAGTTTAAGCCACCGGGTCCGGAACTCGAACCATGGTCGACTACATGGGAGTCCAGTGACATAGCCATTATGCTAACTGCTGGTCCCAAGGTTATAAGGCTTTAAAACATTCAGCTTCACTGGTGCAGCAGTAACACAATGCTCTGAGAGGCTGAATCCACACAGGAAGCTCTCAAGCTCACACCCCAAGGCCTTCTTGTAGACACACCAGGCATGTGCATGCCCATGATCCACACTGAGGCTGGGGGTGTACTGTGGCATGAAGACCCTATTGGGATGCCTATCTGTTTCTCAATCTCTCTCTCTCAAAAGAAATAAAGACTTAAAAAAGAAAAATCTCCCCATTTCAGTGGGTAATCACAACTCTCCATTTTAAAGCTCAGGAAAGATAAATCATCCTATTTTCTTCAAAGGAAGATCCATCTCACCTACAAAATCCTGCTCGTGACAACACAATTTTAGCTTTTAGAATCAGTAGGAGTTGATGATGTTTAAAAAAACAGAACTAACTGCTCTTCAGAAAAGTCAAAAGAGGTCTGAGAGTCAGTATGCACTCCCCAAAGACTACAGCAAGAACACAGCTATAAGGTGTGCTGGCAGCATGGCCCCGCCCCCCCAAGCTCCACCTACCTGCCATGGGGATCTGATAAGGCTGAATGGACCGAGCTGGAAGCACAGGGTGATGGAAGGTAACGGTGCCATCAAACTCCCCCCTTAACTTGATGTCAAATATAACCGATGTCTACAGTGAAGAAAGAGAAAAGACTGGGGCCCGAACAAATCATGGTTTGACCTGTCCCATCCATTGTGTCGCAACCACTATTTCAGATCAGTTTAAAAGTCTGTTTGCAATCCACACCCACAGGTTAGAGCTTACTGAGGAGGAATTTGCCATTAACATCACAACTCTCTGACATTTTTATCTCCTCTCACAAATATTTCTTGCATTTATGACATGCTTCCTCAGACAAGCTCAAAGTGATTTCAGCAGATCTTTTTCACTTTAACTTGAGGCATCTTAATCACATATAAGCTGTCACCACCCTCTGGGAAGCCATGGGAGGAAGGTGGCTTGTCTACCACCAGGTACCCTACTAACAGCCTCAAAAATACAAAACACTTTCTAGTTTTCTCGGGCCACATAGCCTGAAAGTCACTGTCAACCAGCACTGTCATCCATGTTCACAAATGCAGATCAGGGTTCATGCCTCGTGTCATACAGTGGCTCACCCCGTGAATGTTCCAAAGGTCAAATCTCGTGTCTTTTTCTCTGAAATACTTTTAATTACCCTTAATAAAAACTAACAGCAAATCACTTTTTTCTAGAGTGTCAGGCCCATTTCCACGTGGAAGACCAAACTTTTAGCACTAAAAGCACTTTCTAGGGGCCAGACTGTGGCACAACAGTAAAATACAATACTCTGTGAGGTCAATCCTCACGGAAAAGGTAGGAGTTCATATCCAAAGACCTCCTGAGTACATCACGCATGCATGTGCCCATGATCCAGGGCTGGCTAGGGCCGGGAGGAGGGGAGGATTATGGCATCCAGATCATGTTGACAGTGCTCTCTCTCTGTCTCTTAAGCTGATGGAAGAAAAGAATATCTTTTAAAAAAGAGAGATAAAAACACTTTCTAGTCATTGATTAGGATATCTTGCCAATTTCCATAATACTTTAAAGCCATCCTACCTTGTACAAATACAGATTAGGAGCCCACACACAATGCATACCTCTGTGTCCTGATGATGAACGACAACCAGGTTGTCCACCACATTTAGGGCAAACTTTCCTGTCCTGTTTAACTTTAATATGTGCATCTTTTTACAGGCTCCTTCTCTGTAGGCCAAGAGAAAGGTCAAGAAGGTATAGATCAAAAAGCTCTAGTCCATGTTTTAAAGTGAGGGCGGAGGGACGAGAGCACTGCGTATACCGTGGTAGATGATACAGGACCACCTCCGCTCCTGTACTGTTGGAAGTCCGAGAATGATGCCTCAAGAAGAGAACATAAAGTTGTCCGTATCTAAGGGACAGAAAGACGGAGTCACGGCTGGTTGATTAAAATTCCTCCATTCTAAATTCTGAATTATAAGACCATAGTTAAATATATTAGGAGATACTCACTTAATGGAATATTTTGTACCCAACAAAAATATTTACAAAGAATCAGTCAGACAAAGCCTATTATAATGTTAAGTGAAAAAGAGAATGCAAAACAAAATATAGTTTGATCAAAGTCTTATATTTTAAGAGAGTTTTGCTATAGGGCCCTCACCGGAAAGACAGAAAACAAGAAATCACCCCCCCACCCCCACCCCCAGGAGGGATGGCCATGCCCGAATCCCTTCTCCATTCTCCTCTCAGGATTTTTAGCACTTAGGCGCACATGCCCAGAGTCCCAGGGGTAGAATGGAGGAGAGGGGATTGCAGCATGGTCATCCTCTCTGGGGGATGATGTCTCGCTCTCTCTTTCTCCATCTCTCTCTGGCCCTTCAGCAAGTGCATGTGCCCTATGGCAATAATATCTCAAAAAAATTGGGTTTTTTTGGAGAGATGTTTGCTATAGGGAGCGTGCGCTCGCCAGAAAGACGGAGAGAGACAGAGAGACAGAAAGCGAGAAATCGCCCCCAAGAAGGGATGGCCATGCTGCAATCTCCTCTCCTCCTTTTTCCTCTCGAGATCTTGGGCATGCACGCACATGTGCCTGGTGTGAGTTCAAGTCACCAGGTCCAGGACTCAAACCTCAGTCAACTACATGGGAGTCCAGCAATGTAGCCATTAGGCCATCTGCTGGTCCCCCCAAGTTTTTTAAATTGAGATAACTGTTTTTCCAAATAAAATATACCTTCTTATATAAGTAATTCAGTTCTATGTTTATTACATTTTAAAAAGTCTATTTTCTTATTTAGAGTAAGTATGATTTATTTTAGCCAAAAAGAAATCCTTATGAAGTTTCAACTCACAAAATGAAAACAAAAAAGTAAAACTTAGATACTTAAGAAGTTGGTTCAATGTTCTCATTTTATCATTTACCAGACTACAAAGGCAAAAAAAAAAAAAGCTTCCCTAAGATTACAAAGCATATAAAAAATCCAAGAATGCCAAACAGCATGTAGTTCCTGTATTTGTAAAATCTAGTTGCTACGCCGGGGCGCATGTGCGTGCGTGCCCAAGATCCCGAGAGGAGAATGGAGGAGAAGGGATTGCGGCGTGGCCATCCCCCCTGGGGGGTGATTTCTCGCTTTCTGTCTCTCTGTCTGTCTCTGTCTGTCTGACGAGCGCACGCACCCTATAGCAAAAACCTCTCCAAAAAAAAAATCTAGTTGCTAAACAGGCAAAGTGAAGTCTTCATTATGTGTTCCATCCAAGGGCCCCCATCATAAGAAAAGGTCGTAACTGCTGTCCTTAAGACACACTCCCATTACGTGTAGTACTGGAGACAATTACAAGGAATTCTGTCAAAAACATACATGGTGGCCATTGCGATGTCTCTTTCAGAAAGGCTGAGTTTACTTGACTTAGGTGCAGCTGGTAATTCAATCTCAAACTTGGGCAGCTTCGTCATAGTGCCAGCCTGTTCAGGAGAAAAAAACTTTTAGGAAAAGTTTACTAAACCCCTTGAATGTTTTAGCATTCCGTGCGTAAAATCAAGGAAGGTGTACACACACTATGCCTTCCCAGCCCATCAAAGGTCCTGCCCGCCGTGCACTTTCCTCACTGAAGTGTCTTCACAAAATGAATCATTCTGGGGAATGGACAGAATGGCACCCTGTGCCCTCTAGTGGTCAGAAGTGGTGAGGTTATTGTCAGAGGAAGTTGCCCCTTTAAAATGCTTGACACATTAGCATGTTAGAGGATGGGGGAGTCGGCTGAAATCAAAATCTTTTTGGTGTTTGTTTGTTTGTTTTTTTCTTTTGAGAGAGATCTCCAGGAAAGATAGAGACAAAAAGAAATCACCAATCCCTTCTTCTCCTGGGATTTTGGGCACTGGGCATAAGTTTTAAGTCGCTGGGTCTGGGACTCAAACTGCGGTCCACGACATGGGAGTCCAGCGACGTAACCATTTTGCCATCTGCTGGTACCAGAAATCAAAATCTTTTTAAGGGGAGGTTTACTCTTACCCTAAAATAAAAAGGCTGCAGCACATTTTCAAGGACTGTGGTAGACAGCAGAATCATAGCACTCTCAGGACAATACATGTACCAGTTCACATTGATATTCTGGCTTTTTAGCAGCTTCAGACTCCGTTTCTCTGGTAGCACCTGAAACAAAGTTCAAGAAATTGAATCTTCATTTTTAAAAACTGCAAAAGTAGCAAAGTGATTAAGGGAGCTAGATCTCACATGGTCAATACTGTTCAAGTCCCAGCTCTAGTGGCTTGAGGGACACACCAGGGATGTGTGCATGTGTGCCCAGGAACCTGACAGAATAGAAAAGTGAAAGAGAAGGGATTATGGCATGACCACACCCCTTGGGAGGACTTTCTCTCTCATTTCTGGTGAGCCCTATGTTAACAAAAATAAATAGTAAAATTAAAACAGGAGGGACCAGCAGGTGGCCTAATGGTTACGTTGCTGGACTTCCATGTAGTCGACCTCAGTTCGAGTCCTGGACCTGGTGGCTTAAACTCACGCCAGGTGCATGTACATGCATGCCCAAGATCCTGAGAGGAGAACAGAGGAGAAGGGATTGCAGTGTGGCTATCCTCGCCCCCCCGGGGGGTGATTTCTCGCTTTCTGTCTGTCTCTCTTTGTCTTTCTGGCAAGCGCATGTATCCTCTCCAAAAAAATTAAATAAATAAAAACAAGAAAAAGCTCAGTCTGGTAACACTCAGTAGCATACTAGACTACAGCGCTGGAAGCTATGTGGCCAACTGTGGTTTAGATCCCCAGCTTGGTTGAACTGAAATGTGCCAGGCATGTGCTTGTGCTCAAGATCCTGCCAGGTGTTACCAGACCTTGTCAAGGGTGCTTCTCTCTCTGGGCATGCTACCATGATACATATACATACACATACACACACACACACACACACACACACACTCCAGGAAAAAAAAGCAAAATGCCATGGGGCCAAATAGTGACAAAGCTGCAATACAGGTACATCTACATGTGAAGGTCGCTGGCTTGGTTCTCAGGGCCTCCCTGCACACATGCCTATGATACGGATGGCTGAGGCTGCAGGGTAGGCTATGGTGAGAGGAGGCTAGGTGTGGCTATTTCACTTTTTCTCTCTCATGAAAGTGAATGAATAAACTTAAAAACTGAAAAAGAGTAAAGTGTCAAAAGGTACAGTACATTTTCAAAATTAACAGCAGAAAAAACTAAAATAGTAAATTATTATTTGTACCTATTACAGCTGCTATTTAACTAGCTCTATGCTTCTCTGCACATCTGTCTTAACTCATTTCATCTTTGCCACAACCCTGAGGCAAGCATCATTAGTCTGATTTGACAGGTGAGAAAATTAGGCTCTAAGAGGTTTGGGAACTGCCAATTTAACAAAGCAAGTCTAGTCTCAGCAGGATATTTCACTTCAAAGTCCATGTTGAAGCCCCCACATGCTCAGGCACCAAACTCTAAAGAGCAAGGAGCAAAAAAGATCTTGTCCATCTTGGAAATGATCAAGGCAAACCAATATCCTCAGGGCTCTGTGTATGAAGTCAGCCACTGCCCAGGCTGCCCGGAGTTGCCTTCTGCCTGGTCTCCATTTCAACTCCAGTCTGCCCTGGGCCCAGGAGAAGCTTCCTTTCCCTAACAGAAGTGTCCATGAGTTTCTGCACACAAACGTAGCAGTTTGCGGTCACCACACATTTTAAACATACTCTAAATACTGTGATACACTAAGGAACACTGTATAGAGCCCCCCCAAGACACTATTGAACACTGCATCCAAGAACTGATATAGAAATCAGGGTCCAGGAACATGAATCTCCTGATAATTTAGGCATAATAAAATAAAATGACTGAGTTCTTTCTTTCTAATTTATTTCTTTAAGATCTAAAGACCATCTCGGGGAATTTAAGGTACACTTTTCTACCACGTATAACACAAAGGTGTACTTATAAATGATCGCACAGGGAAACCCTCTGTAAAGCAAGCTCTACCTTTCTACACTATTGTATGTACAAAATTCTATTTCTTTGTGTATGGGAGTTGTCTAAAGTTCGCTTTAAGCTTTCTTTCTGATGGCCATTACAAACATTTTTATGACAGCCCTACTGCGAAGCACCATGGCATAACCACGGTGTATTTTGTACACACGGGTATATCATCTCCATCCATAAAGTCTAAATTACACTGCTCTGACTAGGTCAACAAAATTAAAAACATGAGAGAATCCCAATTTCCTCTACATTAGCTCTATGTAGAGATCTCACAAGCATTCTCAATAGGCCAGGCGGTTAGAATATATGAACAGATGAACAGGCAGATACATCAAAGGACACACTCAACAATGTGAAAAGGCTACGTACAGACTGGAAAGAGATATTTGCAAACTATGTATGTGATAAGTTGTTAATATCCAGAATATTTCAGGAACTTCTATAACAAAACAAAAAAAGCAAATAATCTGGTACCGACAGAAGGTGTAATGGTTACGTCACTAGACTCCCACGTAGTCGACCACAGTTCGAGTCTTGAACTGGGTGGCTTAAAATTCTCACTAAAACGCGCACTCGTGCGTGAGTGTGTGTGTGTGTGCACAAAATCCTGAAAGGAGAATGGAGGAGAAGGGATTGCGGAGTGGCCATCCCCCCGGGGGTTGATTTCTTGCTTCCTGCTCTCTTGCAAGTGCACATGCCCTATAGCAAAAATCTCTCTTAAAAAAAAAAGCAAATAATCGGATTTTCAAATGGGCAAAATAACTTAACTACACATTTCTCCAAAGATAAAAATATTCACAGAAATGCATATTATAGGGAACCAGCAGTTAGCGTAATGGCTATGTTGCTGGACTCCCACGTAGTCGACCGCAGTTCGCATCCTGGACCCGGCGGCTTAAAACTCACGCCGGGCGTGTGTGCGTGTGTGCCCAAGATCCCGAGAGGAGAATGG
>NW_006160062.1:699800-700260 GCF_000334495.1 Tupaia belangeri chinensis
AGAGGAGAATGGAGGAGAAGGGATTGCGGCGTGACCATCCCCCCTGGGGGGTGATTTTTCGCTTTCTGTCTGTCTCTGTCTGTCTGGCGAGCGCACGTGCCCTATATTGAAAATCTCTCCAAAGGAAAAAAAAAGAAATGCATATTATAAAAAAGCTATACAGAAATTTCAATTTTTTTGCACCAAAATAAACTCATAATTAAATTCCATTTTCCCATAAACTTTCTGTATTTCCCTTATACAAGGCCAACACACACATAAGAAGATGTTCAATATCCCTAATCATTAAGCCAGTCCCACAGCCTACTTTCCCATATGAATGACTGCAATTCAAATCCCAACTCCAGCAGTCTGAAAAATAAGTCAGGGGGACCAGCAGTTAGTGTAATGGCTATGTCGCTGGACTCCCATGTAGTCGACCGCGGTTTGAGTCCAGGACCCGGTGGCTTAAACTCACACC
>NW_006160062.1:700291-709600 GCF_000334495.1 Tupaia belangeri chinensis
GAAAGGAGAATGGAGGAGAAAGGATTGCAGCGTGGCCATCACCCTGGGGGGTGATTTCTCGCTTTCTGTCTCTCTGTCTCTCTCTGTCTTTCTGGCAAGCGCACGTGCCCTATAGCAAAAACCTCTCCAAAATAAGAAAAAAATAAATAAAAGTCAGGCACATGTGCATGCATGTCCAAAATCCTGACAAGAAAGAAAAACAATTACTGCATAACCATGCCCTGTTGGGAGGTGCTCTCTCTCTCTCTCTCTGTGTCTCTTTCTCTCTGTTGCTCTCTGGCAAGCACATGTATCACCCTGTTGGGAGGTGCTCTCTCTCTCTCTCTGTGTGTGTCTCTGTCTCTCTGTTGCTCTCTGGCAAGCACATGTGCCCTGTAGAAATTTTAAAAAAATCCCTAAGTATCAAAGAAATGCCAATCAAAACCCCTATATCATTTCATACTCATTAGGATGGCCACTATCAAAAAATTAAAAAATAGCAAGTGTTGGTGAGGCCGTGGAGAAATTAGAATGCCTATATATGGTTGAAGGGACTGTAAAATGCTGTAACCACTACAGAAAACAGTATGATAATTCCCCAACAAATTAAAAAATAAAATTGCCAAATGACTTGGCAATCCCACTGCTGGGTATATATCAAAAAGAACTGCAAACAGGATCTTGAAGATCTATCTGCACAATGTTTATAGCAGCATTATATACAATAGCCAACAAGTAGAAACAACTCAAGAATCCATCAACAGATGAACGAACAAGCAAATGTGGTATACACACAATGGAGTACTAGGCAGCCTCAAAAAGGAGGAAACCCTATCACATCGTATAATATGGATGAACCTGGAGGGTATTGTGCTCAGTGCCACAAGCCAGTCCCAAAAAGGCAATAGAAACAAGCCAGTCCCAAAAAGGCAATACTACATAACTCCATTGATGTGAAGTATCCAAAGCAGTCACTCTAGAAACCAAAAGTGAGATAAAGGCCGCCAGGGGCTGAAGGGAGGAGAAAAAGAGAGTTGTTTAATAGTTACAGAGTTTCTGGGGCCAGCAGGTGGCGTGGTGGATAAGGGTGCTGGGTTCCCACATGGCCAACCATGGTTCAAGTTCTGGACCTGGTGGCTTGCTTTCTCACTTTCCCTTTCTCTCTCTCTCTCTCTCTCTCATCAAATAAAGAAAAAAAATAATAATAACAATAACAGATGGAAATAAATAAATAATTATTTAAAAAATAATAATTACAGAGTTTCAGTTTTACAGGATGAAAAACTTCTGGAGATGTTTAACAACAGTGTGAACACACACTTTAAAAGGGTTAAAATGGTATATCTGAACAAAATTGACCACCAAAAAAAAAAATATTTTTTGTAAAGGTAAAGATACAGTTCACAAAAGAGGAAATACACATAAATAATACATGAAGGAAAAGATACTTCCCTAGTGATGAAAATGCACATTTAAATGTCTTTCTAAATATAAATTTTAGCCAAAGTATGCAAAGTAGAGAGCCCTATATTGCTAGCAAAAGTACGAATTCTGGAAGAAATTTGGCAGTAACTGTCCAGCATTTTAGATGTCATACCTGTATTGCAATTCCCCTTGTAAGAACTGCCTCATCCAAGAATATAAAGAAACATGTCCAAACATGTTCTCTGAAGAACTATTTGTAATCACAAAAACAGTGAAGACAAGCCACATGTCCATTAACAGGGAACTGGTTAAATAAACTGTAGTACAGCCACATAGGAGAATTCTACTCAATAAGCCTAAAATATAGAAAGATGTCCAGGATACACTGCTATGCTAAAAACAGCCAGTGGCAAAAGTTTGTACAGAATATCCCCTTTGTACAGAGAGGGGACAGTTTGTATGTGCTTAAAAAGAAATGGAGGATTAGGTATCAAACTCTTCATGATGGTTACTTGTAGGGATTATGGTGGACTTTTATTTTCCATATATCGTGGTAATATTTAAGTGGGGTTTTTTTGTTGTTGTTGTTTTGTTCTTTTTTTTAAGAGAGGCTTTGGTTATAGGGTGCTGCACTTGCCAGAGAGAAAAAAAGCAAGAAATAACCCCCCGGGGGAATGGCCATGCTGCGATCCTTTTCCCTCTATTCTCCTCCCAGGATTTGGGGCATGCCCGCACACGTGCCTAGCATGAGTTCCAAGCCATCAAGTCTGGGACTCAAATTCCGCTTGGTCATGTGGGAGTCCAGTAATGTAACCATTCTGCTTGGTCATGTGGGAGTCCAATAATGTAACCATTTCATCATCTGCTGGTCCCAGTATTTAAGTGTTTTTATTTTAAGAAATATTGCTTGTAATAAGAAAAAAAAATAAGAGTGAAAATCCAGAAAGAGAATAAAGCTCTAGAATCTCAAAGTATCTCTTCTGTGCAGAGAACTTTCAAACAGCAGAGAACTTTCTCCAGCCAACATAAACAATAAATCTAATACCTGGTAAAATTCAATTCCTTGATCTGTTATGAAGACAATTTCAGTAGAACTAGTCCAGCAGAATCCTAGTATGTTGGCATTCTTGGTCTGAAAAGAATTAGAGAAAGATTTATTTTTAATAAGAAAAACACGTATAACTCTCTACACAAGCTTAAAATGCTCTCTGCTGCTTATATCATTCTTTGATTAAAGTTATTCAGCTGATTACTCATTAACAAATCACATTTTCTTTCAAACTCACCTTTCCCTGGTTTTTGCCCAAAACATTTCATTAAACAACTGCCTCTTAATTCTACTCAACAGAAACAGAGGAAGCCTGAGTTGTGTAAAAAGGTAACAGACATCAACTTCCACCTTTAGGAATCAAAGTACTGTTGTTATTCTTAAATGAACTGTATAAAAAACAGCATTTCAAAAATATAAAGGCCCAAAGTTTTTCAGTGAGTGCTGACCGAATAGGGCTGAAGGCCCTGATTCTACACACCCAGCTCACTTAATGACGAGCAGGGTTAAGACGAGGGGCTGTTTCATGCTGAGCAGTTTCAGAGCTGGGAGGGGTTCAGTTATCTGGAAAAAAGTTTTCCTTGGGGAGCCCACCATGACCTCCACTGAGTAAAAGAGACAGATGCAGAAAACCACAGCCATCTCCCAGCAGCTCACGCTAGTTTCCGGGATGCCACATTGCCACTTGCAGCTGAGCTCCCTCTAGCCTAGTTTATTATATCCGGCAAATCTACTTACTATGGATTAGCATCTATACCTAGAGAAAGAAAGAAAGCCCAAGGACATGACAAGGACAACAAACTGAGGAAAGAAAACATCATCGGAAAAGGGGAAAATGTTCTCTTCAAAAACCTCCAAAGGAGGCGGCTATGAGGGAACCCAGAGCAGATATTCTGATAGGCTGCCGGTCGAGGGAGAAAGCAGCAGAGTGGGGCAAAAGCAGCAGCCACCAGTACTGACACTGCTGGGAGTCTAACATCTGCCATCCACTTAATCCTCCCACTGCATTTTACAGGCAAAGAAACAGACTTTCTAAACTTAGAAAATGGCCCAGTATCTCACAGCAAACACCCAGCAGGTCCCAGCATTAAAGCACAGCTGAACTCCAAGTTCACACTGTCCTGCCACACATGATACAACGCGTAACACAACCACAGCCCCACACCAACCGTACCTTGCACTCTTGTGTGTATTCCAGCTGAGAATTATCAGGGATAAAATTACAAAAGTCCTGAAAGAAAAAAGGAACACACAAAGAGAAAAATTTGGGTTGAAGAGCATACTGCCAACCTGCCTCGGCATACTACAAGATAAGAAGACAAGCTGAGGGGGTGTAGAGAGGGGTGTCAAGAGAGGTTACAAGAGTCAGGGAAGAACTTTTAGAGGTAATGAATACGCTCACTATCTTGATTATGGCTATGATTTCACTGGTCTATAAATGTAGCAAAACAAACTGTACACTTAATATGTGTGCAGTTCTTTGTATATTGTATGTTACCTCAGTAAATCTGTTTAAAAAGAAGAGGGGAGCAGCAGAAGACGTAATGGTTACATCGCTGGACTTCCATGTAGCCGACCATAGCTTAAAACTCACACTGGGCGCATGTGCGTGCGTGCCCAAGATCCCCAAATGAGAATAGAGGAGAAGGGATTGTGGCATGGCCATCCCCCCTGAGGGTGATTTCTCACTTTCTGTCTCTCTGTCTCTCTAGTGAGTGCATGTGCCCTATAGCAAAAATCCCTCAAAAATAAATAAATAAATAAATAAATAAATAGATAAAAGACAAGTAAATTTTAAAAGTGATCAGAATAAGTTTTGCCAAACCCCAAAGACAGAAAAGATAAAAAGACCTATTTGGATACTCTGCCTCCTTAGTAGAACAGGTTTATTGTTCCATTTTGTTCCAAAAAGTTAATTCACTTACTAGAAGTTTAAAAACTGATTTTGAAGGTTCATTCTTCAAGTGGTTGATGTCAGAGACATGTGTTCTGCATTTTTATGAGGCATCCTCAAAATGTTAGCAATAGTGGGTGCCAGCTGGTGGTATAGTGGTTAAAGGCGCTGGATTCCCACATGGCCAACCACAGTTCAAGTCCCAGACCTATGGCTTGCTTTCTCCCTTCCCCTTTCTCTCTCTCTCTGGTCAAATTAAAAAACAATAATAACAAATGAAATTAAATAAATAAATAATTCTTTAAAAATTAAAAAAAAAAGTTACCGATAGTGATGGGAGAAATTAGTACAAGATTCTGTTGATCTCTCTCAACAGCTTTTTCTCTGCTTTAGAAATGGCAATGGTGAATATTTATAAGAGCTAAAGTGCCATGAAGCTGCTCCAACTTTGATTATCTGTCCCTGTTTTTTTTTTTTTTTTTTTTTGGAGAGGTTTTTGCTAAAGGGCACGTGCCATGCTGCAATCCCTTCTCCTCCATTTTCCTCTCAGGATCTTGGGGCACGCACACACATGCACCCGGCATGAGTTTAAGCCACCGGGTCAAGGACTCGAACCACGGTCGACTACATGGGAGTCTAGCGACATAGCCATTACACCAACTGCTGGTCCCAGATTATCTGTCCCTGTTAAATGTAGCATTCAGAGGGACCAGCAGTTAGCGTAATGGCTATGTTGCTAGAGTCCCATGTAGTCAACAGCAGTTGAAGTCCCAGACCCAGTGACTTAAACTCATGCCAGGGCACGTGTGCGTGCGTGCCCAAGATTTCCGAGAGAACAATGGAGTAGAAGGGATTGCGGCATGGCCATCCCCCATGGGGGGGTGATTTCTCGCTTTCTGTCTCTCTCTTGTCTTTCTGGTGAGCGCATGCACCCTATAGCAAAAACCTCTCCAAAAAAAAAAAAAAGTGGCATTCAGAAATGAGAGAAGTGAATAAGGCTAATTCACCAAGTAACCAAAAATACACCTCACATAATCTGTTGGTAGCTATCTAACAATACAAAACATGTATGAAGTTCCAAATCAGGTTTTTTTTTTAAAAGAATTATTTTATTTAACTTTATTTATTTATTTATTTACATTTGACCGAAGAGAGACAGCGTGAGAGAGAGGGAGAAAGCGAGAAAGTAGACCACCAGGTCCAGGACTCGAACCACCATCAGCCATGTGGGAGTCCAGCACTCTTACCACATCACTTGCTGGCCCCCAAAATCACTTTTTTTCCAAAAAAAAAAAAAAAACAGTTAAGTCCAAAAAATGTCAAACTAAGGCCACATTTATTTACCCAAACGTCATCTCATTTTCAAAGGTTCAAATACAATGGAGCATATCTACAGCATTTACAACAGTAAGACAAGATGCCTTTAACCCTGGAATTTTGCCATTTTCTTTCTTCTTAATATATTTCTAATGTCTTCTTCTCTGTCTTTTTTTAATTGCCAAGGGGCATGTGTGCTCACAGAGACTAAAAGACAAGAAAGAGAGGGAGAAAGCACTCCACAAAGGCATGGTCATGCTGCAATCTCTTCTCCATTGCTCATCCTGCTGGGGGTTTGGGCATGCACACACATGCACTTGGCCTGCTTTTCAAGCCACCAGGGCTAGGACCCAAACTACAGTCGGCTCCATGGGATCTGACTCCCTTAACCACTTGGTTATGAGGTCAGCCCTCTAATGTCCTTTTCTTAATGTATAATCAAAAGATCTGTCTTACCACAGTCTTTGAGGTCCTCTGAACAGCCAGGATCTTATTTTCCAAGGAAAACTTAATGCACTTCACTTCTCCTTTGTCATCCATTCTTCAGGAAGAAAATGTAAAAAGTAAAACTAAGTAATTGATTACTAGCTACTATTTGGAAAACAAAAGACAAGATAAATGTTCAGCAAGTAGCAAATCCTACTTTAAAATGAAAATTGTATATCTAAAGCTATCACATGCAACTGGCAACATCCTGCTAGAGAAATTTCCAATTATAAATAACAAGTGATTAAAGAATTGCAATCATATGTACTTAGAGCCAGAAAATTATTTTAGACATATGTAAATAAATATATACCCACAAAATAACCTTCTTCACAAACTACCGCCTTCTCTCTCACAGGCGAGCTTCGGGAGAGAAAAGCATACTCCTGCAGCTCACATCCCGCTCACTCCACCACCTCTGAGAGGCAGCCGACAGCTCCACTACAGTGTCTCACAGCCACCTCCAGCAGCGTTACAAAGTGAATCCGAGGAATGGATTACAGAGGGGCTCAAGGAAACTTTCAGAGGTAAGCCATGTTCACTATCTTGACTGAGGTGATGGTTTCACAAGTGTATGCACACATCAAAACTCACTGTATGCTTTAGCATGTGCAGTTTATTGTGTGCCAATTATATCTCAATAAAGCTGGGTGTTTGGGCCCAGCTGTGGTAATGCACAGATAATACCCCTGCTTGGGAGAATGGAAGTTGTATGGGAAGCCTGGGTTCTGTTCCCGACCAATCTGAACCCCCAGGGCACTTGCTTGTGATCCTAGCTAACTGGGAGGCAGCGACAGGAGGAGCAGGACACAATACACTATCAAAATAATCATCTCTGTCTCTCTCCCTTTCCCTCCCGCCCCCACTCCTTCTTTCTCTTTCATCAAGAAAAATTAAAAAAAAAAAAAGCTGTTTTTTCTTAACGTAAACTTTAAAAAGTTAAATTCGGTTTCTTCTTCCTCAAACTCCTTAGTCTCCAAATTAGGATCATCCATCCCCTGCTCGCTCTCATTTTCTACACCTAATTGCCCACCGTGTCTCACCAGGGACCTCCCTAGGCACTCCTCGACTGCCCGTGTGACACCATCTGAACCACCAGCGCTCTGGTCTTTACACCACGTAGCTCAGATGACTGACACTGAATCTCATGGAATCCCTGATCCGAACACTTTCAGCCAACCCAGCCTCAATGCTTCCAACATCATGACCTTTCCAAATGCTGACGTAATCATGCCACATCCACCTTGTAAAGTTTCAGAAACAAGATAAAACCCTAAATCCAGAGCAGAACATGTGCCTGTGGCCACACCACCACCACTTCCCCTTGCCCACCTCGGCCTTCAGTTACATGACCCTGGTGTCCCCAAAACTGCAAATTGCCTTTGCCACTGCCGTCTTCTATCCAGAGGACCCTGTTCTCCACCAAGAAATCATCCCATTCAGACTTTAAAACCCTGCTCGAAGTTCGCCCCATCCCTGGGGCCTTCTCTCAACCTTCCTGGCCAGTGGTCTTCCCTAGCCTATCCCGTGGTCAATGTCACATCCCTTCTGTGTTCCCATATTCTGAACAGGGCTGGATTACAACACTTGTCACAGCCAACAGTATCTGTCCCTCGCTTGTCTCCCACACTAAATTTATGAGCACTCTATTCAAAGCCCTCACATCCAGTGCCTGGCACAGGGGTTTCAATCTGTGCTACCAAACAAATAACAATAAAAGAAAGAAATCGATCCATTTTCTACATGGAAAACCTTTTCCCATTAACACAGGCCAACTGTGAACCTTCTTTTTTTCAGTTACCACTAAGTTGAGGGCCTACACTGTCCTTTCCCCTATGGTATTCACAGGCGCTAAGGTGGCCAGAGAGTTTACCGTCCGAATAAACACGCTTCTGAAAGTGAAAGGGGTTGCTATTGATCCTTACACAGTTCGACTTGCGTAACCTGGGACATCCAGGCACCTTAAGGATAGCACCAGCCAGGATTGTATTACATTGTTACACGAGAAACAATAAATCTCAGCCATCTGAGATTGCCTTGCAATCATATGTACTTATAACCAGAGAACTTCACATTCTGAAAGACCTGGGCTAAATGAGGAAATGAAGGGTCTCCCTCCCCCGACAACAAATCAGAAATGGGCATCCTCAAGGCACCCACTTGCTGGTTTCAAGTACCAGGAAGTAGACACCCTACGTTAGGCGTATTTGAGTCCTGCATCAACTGCTCCACACACTTCACTCTGACCAAGGTACGGGAATGCACACCTAGACCCAGGGCAGGTTGTCTGCCCCCTCTCCCTACAGACAGGCATTCTATCCCAGCACACACACTTCAGACCTCTTACAAGAAGTGACATGATTATGAAACCATCTTCTGAATGATAAAAACATCGTTCTGTTTACACGTCAAAATTCTTCCCCAAATGTCCACAGCGTTACCTAAAGGAGATGGGATTCCTGTCATCTGGGCCTTTCACCACCACCCCTGTCGCTCCGCCAGATCGAACAGCAAAAACCTGGGACGGAAAGACGCAGCGTTAACTTTGAACTTTGAAAGGTTCTAGGCTCCCAGAGCAACTGATGGGAGATTCTCATTGCTATCCCCACCCTTACGTCAAGGAAACTAGCATGGCACATATCCAGGTACCGATGCTTGCCCCTTCACATGAATCACAAGAAACAGGAAGGCAGGGACCCAAACAAACTGCCACCACTCCCAGCGTTGTCCCTAATGCCAGTCTCCAGGTTCCTTTCAGGGTCAGTTGTGCACCAGCGCCGCTGATACAATTAAGCTCCGTCTTTTCTCCCTTTACAAGATTTGCAGAAAAATGAAAATCGCAACGTCTAAATCCTTGACTGCGAGCGTAACTAGGGACAAAAACAAAAGGCGTGTGGAAAGGATGGGCATGCTAACAGCTGATAACAGGAGACACAGGGAAACCGGGTCGGTGGCACTGACTCCAGGACTTGCGGGACACCTGGCCGTGGTGGAGACCGGTCCCTCGGCCCACCCAACAGGGAAGCAGCGAGCGCCAACTCCTGCCCCGGGACGGGAAGGGAGGCCCCCGGCCTGGTCTCGCCGGCACCCGGCCAGGCACGCCGACGACCCCGGGCGCCAGACCGGGCGAGGCGCGGCCCCGGGACTGGCTGGCCCCCGG
>NW_006160062.1:709932-718992 GCF_000334495.1 Tupaia belangeri chinensis
GAAGCCGGGGCGGGGCGGGGCGGCAGGTAGTGGCGCGGCCCGCTCTTCGTGCCCGACTCCCTGTGCGCGATCCCGGCGCCCTTCCTCTGCGTGTCCGGGGTTTGCAGCCTGCCCGAGTGCCTGCGTGTGCCGGGGCCGCCTCTGGGCTGGAAAGGCACACCTTTGCCTTCCGGAAGGGCTGGTTCCTGCTCCTGGGAGCTCAGTAAGGGGGGCGAGTGGGGGCTGCAGTGAGCTCGTAACTGGAAACCTAGTGAGGACGGTTGGTCAAGCCCTTTATATTTGGTAAAAATAATAATAACAGATGACATAAAATGTATCATTTTAGATTCTGTTTAAAGTTCAGTAGTGTTGAGCATATTTATATTTTTGTGAGACCGATCTCCAGGACATTTTCATTATCCCAGATTTAAACTCTGTCCATAAAACCCTTCTTCCCATCTTCCCCACCCCAATTCGGACTCTGAATTTGACCACTCAGGGTACCTCGAGTAAGTGGAATCATGCAGTATGTGCCCCTTTGTAACTGATCTGTTTCACTTAGCACAGTGTCCTCAAGGTCCGTGTGTCGTAGCACGTGCTCGGGTTACTTTCCTTTTTAAGGCCCAGTGATACTCCACTGGATCTACCTTCCACCTTTTTGTGTATCCATTCATCCATGGGTGAACATTTGAGTTGCTTCCACCTTGTGGCTGTTGTGAGTACTACTACTGCTGTAAACATGGGTATACAAATACCTGTTGATACTCTGCTTTTAATTCTTCGTGGTATATATTCTCTTGGATATATACCCAGAAGTAGAATTACGGGGCCATATAGTAGTTCTGTTTTTCAGAGAGCTGTTTTTGAGTAGCCTCTATTGCTGAAAGGTATGAGATGGAGTTAGAGAAGTCTGGGAAAGGCAAGTTAGGGAGATGAGAGACAAGAGGAAGAAAGGGGTCACAGGTGATGCCCAAGTTTCTATTCTTAGCCAGGGAGAGAGGAAAGATGAAGAACTCTATTTTGGACATGTGAATCCAAGGAGAAATGGCACATAGAGACACATGGATTCATCAAAAGAATGACAAGGCTAGACAAATAAGACTGCCAGTGCAGCCTAAACCTCACCCACCCAGGGTCACTAGCAACGCATAAAAATACACTTGGAGGACCAGCAGTTAGCGTAATGGCTATGTCGCTGGACTCACATGTAGTCGACCGTGGTTCGCGTCCCAGACCCGATGGCTTAAAACTCACGCCGGGCACGTGTGCGTGCGTGCCCAGGATCCTGAGAGGAGAATGGAGGAGAAGGGATTATGGCGTGACCATCCCCCCAGGGGATGATTTCTCACTTTTTGTCTCTCTGTCTCTCTCTGTCTGTCTGGTGAGCACACGCGCCCTACAGCAAAAACCTCTTAAAAAAAAAAAAACACTTGGATACAGCTGTCCAGCCACACCTACCATCCCTCCATTGCCAGGATGTTGAGCCTTTGTCCCTTCTTCTCTACTCTTCTTTCTTCCTCCTCTCATCAACTTCAGTTCCATTTCCCTTCATTCCAGTACTATTTTTTGCCAGTGCCCTTAACATCTTTGCTCCTCTGTCCTTGTCACACTTGTCTGGCAGATGTTCAAACCCCAGGAAGACTCAGTTTCCTGCCTTTTCTGTGCTTGTGGCTGGAGGAGTCACACAAAAGGGCAGAAGGCATTTCTAGAACTTTGAGCGCACTTGCAGGAAAGAGACAGAAAGGGAAAATGAGAAATCTCCCCTGGTGGTGGAGTGGGATAGGAAATGTTCCTCTGCAATCCCTTGTCCTCCATTCTCCTCTCAGGATTTTGGATATGCATCCACATGTGCAGCTTGGGTTTTGAAAGCCACCAGGTCCAGGACTCAAACCCCGGAGCTATCTGTGTGGGATCCAGCGCTGTAACCACCATGCCACCTGTTGGCCCAAGGCTCAAAAATTTTAAGTGTCTAATACCAGTTTGAAAATCAGCACTGGGGCCAGGAGGCGGCATGATGGTTAAGGCGCTAGATTCCCAGATGATCCACCATGTTTCAGTTTCAGACCTGGCGACTTGCTTTCTCACTTTCTCTCTTTTTCTTCTCTCTTTCTTTCTCTCTCTCTCTTTGGTAAGTTCACATGTCCTGTAACAAATTTAAAAATAATAACAACAATAAGTAAAATTAAATAATAAATCTCTAAAAATATATTTTTAAAAAAAGAAAGAAAATCACCATCAATGACAGACCAGAATTAGAACTAGATAAGAATTGTCTTCCCAGGTCCTATTCCTGACCTTCTGGCTTGGATATGTGTATTTTTAGTAGGCCTCAAGTGATTCTATGCAACCAAATTGTCAACGGTTCACAGACATGTGTGGAGATGGCTACTGAGTCTAGTAGTGAAAGTTAAATCTTATTATGAATAAACTTATAGTAGGCTATTAAAATACAGGAGTTCTCATGGTTCATCAACAATTTCTGGTTTATCCAGAACCTGGGAATATGTGAAGAAGGAATAAAAATGAACAAACTAATCATGGTTTCTGTCTTTGTTATTTGGTGAAAGCCAAATTCCTGCACCTCTCGTGAAGGTGCTGGAAACCATCCACAGGAGCTAGACTCAGGAGCTGCGATCCCAGAGACAAGCCCATGAAAGGGAGGCCAACATTGACTGCTGCTTTGCTCTTTTAAGAACTTCCTACGTTGAGAGCCAAGGCTTGAGAGGCTGAGTAGAAGGGGAAAGATAAGACGCTGAAATGCTGAGCAAAACGTTTTAGATGCATTCCTGGCTGGGTGCTAAAAATTGGAATGAGAGTCTCCTGAAGAGCAGTCTTGATAGACACTGGTCTTTGCTTCCCTCTCTCTCTCTTTCTCTTTCTCTCTCTCTTTAAATACTTGCATTTTATTTCAGGCTAAAGCTCAACTCTGAACTAAATGCCACGACAGTCCCACACCATAGGCTGGTGGTAAAAGAGCCCACAGACAGGACAGGATGACCAGGAGAGACACGTCTTGGGATGGCCTAGGAGCAGGTAAACTCAAAACAGGCAGCTGCAGACCTGTAGTTCAGATTATGGTGGATTAGGGTCTCCTGCCTGCCCTGCCTGCCCTGCGGGTTCGTGAATCAGCAGCAATTTCATTAGTTTGTTTTCTTCTCCCTTATGTTACTGTTGGCCCATGTTTTCCAGAGTCACCGAAAGCTCAGTGTAACTCCTGCTTTTTTCAGATAAGCAACGTTATGTGCTTGTTTTCTTCCTACAGTAGTTTAAAGGTGCTTCTGACAGTTTCTAAGATCTAAAAATAACGTGGGCTTTTCTGTCATTGTGAATTTTGTTTGTTTTTATTTTTATTCTTTGCAGACTACATAGCAGATGTCTGAAAAGATATGCTCCAGAATTTGTTCAATGTTTCTCACTGACTGACAAGTTTTCAGGTGAATTTTATTTTCTTTGAACTTTCTAAATTCCTTTTGGATTTAAAAATGAGCATGAATAAATTTTTTAAAAATATGATATACAGCACGTATGCTCACTGGAGAGAGACAGAGAGAAAGGGGAAATTAGAAAACTCCCCAGGGCCATGCCACAAGCCCTTCTCCTCCATTCTCTTCACAGGATTCTGGGCTCGTACACACATGTGCCTATTGTGTTTTCCAAGATGCTGAGTCTGGGACTCAAACTGCACAGTCTACCATGAGGGCTCCAGCCACCTTAACCACCATGCCACTGGTGGGCCAAGTGTGGGTAATTTTTATTAAAAAAAAAAAAAAAAAACCCTCTTTTACAGAATATTTTACCTATATTTACTGGAAAATCTTGATTGCTGTACATATTACTGTTTTGGCACCTGCTTTTCATTTCATAAGTATTTTATATTTGAAAGTATGTGTCTTACATATTTGTATTTGCACATATATGTGCATATAAAAAGTGCCTGGAATAATGTGGTATTAATGGTAATAACATTAGTAACATTAATGGTCATTTAAATATGGGAGGTTGTCTATATCATGATGAATTTCTTCCTTTTTCTACCTTTGGCATGGTTTAAGTTTAAAAAAATTATCTTGATAATCAAAAAAAAATGTTTAATAGGGTATAGAAACTATTATTTAAAAAGTCCACTAAAGTTAACTGATCCAACAAACCATCTCATTACCCGCTATATGAAACTCATCATGAGACTGTCCAGTTCCTTTGTAAGCCCAGGGGCCTCCCAAAGAGCCTGTTCCCTTCTTAGACAGCTATTAAAGACTTCATAAAATTGAACCAAGGCCCTGGAGCACAACAGTTAAGCCCTGTGTTTAGGGAGCCAGATCCCACGTGGCTTACTGCAGTCCAGATTCTGGCCCTGATAGCTTGAGAAGCATGCCAAATATGTGTGCATACACGTTCAAAATCCTCACAGGATAGAGAAGTGGAGGAAAGGAATGCAGCATGACCATGCTCTCTCTCCCTGTGTCTTTAAGGATACACATGTTCTCCAGAAGTTTACAAACAAATGAACAAACAAACCATTCATATAGTAAAAGTATATTTGAGTTTCTACTCAAATGTTTCTGGAATTGGGCCAGCTGGTAGCATGGTGATTGACACTTGGATCCCACAGGGTTGACTGTGTGGTTCAAGTCCTGGACCTGGTGCTTTGAGAAACACACCAGACGTGTATGTGTACCCAAAATCCCAAAAGGAGAAATGAAGAGAAGAGATTGCAGGGGGAGGGAGTGGGAAGTATACATTCTCACTTTCGCGCTCTCTCACCAGTGAGCACACATGCCCTCTGGCCAAAAAAAAAAAAAAAAAGCCAGAAATCCTTATAATGCTTAAGATACAGCAATGAATAAAAAAGACAAAAATTCCTTCTCCCACGCTTAATGTTTAGTGTGTGGAAACAGATAAACATGCCAAATAGGCATAAGTTCTATGGAAAAAAAAAATCAGGAAAGAGGGAAAAGAGAGTTGTATATTTTTAAACACGGTGGTAGCCAGCCTCCAAGATGACCCTCCATGATGTCTGCCTGGTAGTCATGTTCTGTGTAGTCCCCTCCCATCCGGAACAGCATTGACTGTGAACTAATAGGAAATTACTGGGTCATCAGCAAAGTCATGACACATTTTTTTTTTTTCTTTTTGGGGGGGGAGAGGTTTTCGCTATAGGGCGCGTGCGCTCGCCAGACAGACAGAGAGAGACATAGAGACAGAAAGCGAGAAATCACCCCCCAGGGGGGATGGTCACACCGCAATCCCTTCTCCTCCATTCTCCTCTCGGGATCTTGGGCACGCATGCACACGCACCCGGCGTGAGATTTAAGCCACCGGGTCCGAGACGCGAACCACGGTCGACTATGTGGGAGTCCAGCGACATAGCCATTACGCTAACTGCTGGTTCCCATGACACATTTTTGTATAGAAAAATACATCATGACTTTCTCTACAACCCAATACATAAATGGCACAGTGTGGCTATTAAGGATAGGCCATAAAAGATGCTGCAGCTTCTGCCTTACTCTTTCTTGGACCAATCACTGGGGACAGCCAGCTGCCATATCACAAAGACACTTAAGCAGCCCTTTGGAGAGGATGCCCTCTCCAAGAACTGAAGCCTCCTGCCAACAGTCATCCAGGAACTGAGGCTGCTGTGTGAAGGGCAGAAGCTGGGAGAACAGTTAAGAGACTAACTTGAGGCCCAACCATGGTGGCACAGGTGGTAGCATGCCAAACTGCAATGCTGGAAGCCACATGGCAACTGTGGTTTGTATCCCTAGCCCAGTTGCCCTGAAGCAAGTCAGGCACATGCATGAGTGTCCAAGATCTAATGAGTTGGAGGACTGGAGGAAGGGAATGGCAGTGTGATCAGACCTTGTGAAGGATGCTTTCCCCACCACATGTGCATGTACATTACGGTATCATGAAAATTTTTAAATTAAAAAATTTTAAAAAGAATATATTTTTAAAAGGTAGAGAACTTGAACCATGGAGGCAGCAGTGAATGCAGTGAGAAGTAGTCAATTCTGTGTATATTTTTATGGAATAAGGAGTATGAGTGAAAGTTTGAAATGTCTAGCAGACATCAGAGATGTCAGATGTTGTATGTTAAAAAACTGGAAAATGTTGCATATCTAGGTTCCCCTCCCAACTCATTATTACTTAGGTGGGCACTGTCTTCATTCATTCTTTCAAATATTCCTTGAGCACAATCCAGATGTTGGGGATCCACTGAAAAAACACAATGCTTCCTGCTTTTACAGTGGCATCATAGCTGTGTGTTTCACCTACATTATCGTTTACAAAAGTCAGTGAGGCAGCTTGCTACAATTATTTTTATTTCAAAGATTAAAAACAAGAACTAAATATCTAATTGGAGGACTTCTGTATTAAAAAATAAAATGATTTAATGGTCATGTTCAATAGTGGGCCTTGATTGGATTCTGGATGCAAAAAAAAAAAGAAAAGAAAAAAAAAGAAAAATCCAAAACAACCAACCTCCATAAAACATTTTTTGGGAAAATGTGACTGTGGACTGCATATTAGACAGTATTACTGAATTAATATCAACATGTGGAACATCCTTAAGAGATCCATACTTGAAATATTTAGCCATGAGGTATCACGTCTGCAATGTCCTTTAAGTGATTCAGCAAAACAAAAGATATAAAGAAAAAGCAAATGTGATAAAATGTTAACCAGTGAATTAGATAAGAGTATATGCATGTGTGCCCCAAAACCCAAGAGAACAGAGGAAATGGGATTGTGGGCCATCCCCCTTGGGGAGGCTTTCTCACTTTCTCTCTCTCTCTCCCTCCAGGAAGCACATGTGTCCCACAGTAGATTTTAAAAAATAAATAACAATTGTCTATAATCTACCATATATCTTTCCAAATCCATTTCCATTAAAGTGAGGCAAAATATTCCTATTTCCATATTTTATATATTTTCCATATGTGTTTGGGTCTTTATTTGGCAAACCAGTACTTTCCACTTTCTTTTCTACTACAAGAAAAGCTTACTTTCTAATGTATAAGAATGGAAAAGTCTATTTATAATGTAAAGTAGACCACTTGAGAGTGAAATTTAAATATGGGAGGATTGAGGGGGAAAGCCTGCTAAAAATAGTACTGCTCAGTTTTATACAGAAAAGGTAACTAGGTGCCAAGACCTAAGTAAATGTAAGGAAAGGGAAGAAACCACACAAAGAACCAACTCTAAAATGATCTCTTTGTTTTAATATCTTAAAAACTGTGTTCACAGCACACTCCAAGAGAGTTACACAGCAATAGTCTGCTGCTGTTTTTTTTTTTTTCAAAAAGAGTGTATCCGGAAAAAAAAGTCTTAAATGGTTAATAGTTTCAGACATCTGTTCTCTGAAATTTCTGTAAAGCCAATAAGCCATCACCCATCATCTAAATCTTTCTTTCAGAGTAGTAAACCTTTCAGAAAATGTAATGAGCTTCTACCCAAATCAACAACTCTGAAAAACTACACAACAGAACCAAAAATATTTTCACACATTTGGCATTTTTAACTACTGTTAAAAGAGAAGCTTTCAAATGTAGTGTTTAGATTTTTACTTTTATTACCAGACAGAAGATTTCATCTTTAGTGGTTCCAAAGTGCTTCCACAATAGGAGGAATGATTATGTTGTAGTTAATAAATGTCAATCCTAACAAAGTTAGTGTACTTTCTAGGACAGTGCTTCCTTTTTTAAAAATAAATAATGTCCAGCCAGTACCAAAAACTATTATAAGTGAGGCCAGATAGTTCAAATTGGCTGATTTGTTTGGTACCCAAGTTGTCACATACATATCTTTCATACTTTGATTAAGTTAGTTTGCTATATTTTTCTCAAAATAACCAGTATGTATATAGTTTCAGTGAAAAGTGAACTGAATTTGTATCACTGACTTCATTAAAATATGTCAAACATGGTGAAGTCTTAGATTCTGTCCTTCAGATAACTCACATCTTTATTATAAATGTAGAGCAATCACACCATGAGTTATAACCTAACCGTTTCACCTAAATGTAGAAAAGCTGAAAGTTAAATTAAAATATAGAAAATTAAGAAGTTTCTCTTTCAGAAACTTATGATGCCTTTTCTTAGATATGACCATGGAATTCAGTTCATTTTCATGATGTACCAATAAAAAGTGCATTGCTTATGTCTACTCCTGCCAGCCATTCTGAAACCAAATTTCCATTTATAACACCTAAGGAGAAGAAATGTTCCTTTAGAATCATGACCATAGTCTGGAAAAAGAATTGAGAAGGGCTAATTTTAGGCCAATAAAATATTAGCAGAAAGACACAACACCAAACAGGGAGGTGAATAAAGCAAATAGGTTGAAATAAAATCTTCTCATGTAAGCACATCTGTCCTTTCCTCCCATAGTTGGAAATGTTCCCTAGGTTTTAAAAACATTTTATGCCATGAGTCATGTACAATTAGGTCTATTTCAGCTAGATAACCTGTAGCTGTTAAAGAACTGTATTATCCTGTACGGAAGATGAGAGGTAGTGACATTTTATTCTCTCAATGCTGAGCTAAAAATTCCACACATCTGGCGCATGGGTTACATGGGGAAAAAAGCACAGAAGCACCACGGTACACTCCTCATGTTCTGTATCTCAAGTCGCCCGGAACTTCACTTGCTGTTGGCAGCTGACAATCACCGCTGTGTTGACAATGAGAGCAGTGGGGATGGTGCTATTCATCGTATAGGACTGGCGGGCCTCCATCATCTTTCAAAAACGAAGCAGCTTTCCTTCCATTCTTCTGAACATGATCTTCGTTCATTTTCTCCAAAGCTTCTATCTACAAAATTATGCATTGAATTCAATTGTCAAAAACTTACTTCACAGAAACCATATTTTAGATTGAGTCAGTAGTTTCACCCTTTTATAACTAGATCATAACTAACGATACTGGCTTTGAACTGGAATTTGTGTGTGTGTGTCTGTACACAGATATTCACATATACATGTATGTTTTCTGGTTTTTTTTTTTTTTTTAATTTAACTTTAGTTACTCTTATTTAGTTTAAATTGACCAGAGAGGGAAAGCGTGAGCAAGAGAGAGAGCA
>NW_006160062.1:719109-800166 GCF_000334495.1 Tupaia belangeri chinensis
CTCACCAGACAGGGAGAGAGAGAGAAAATGAGAAATTACCCCACAAGGGGGATGGCCACGCTGCAATTCCTTCTCCTCTATTCTCCTCTTAGGATCTTGGGCATGCACCACACACGCCCAGCATGAGTTTTAAGACACCGGGTCTGGGACTTAAAACACGGTCGACTGTGGGAATCCAGTAAAGTAACCATTATGCCATCTGATAGTCCCTACATCTATTTTTTTTTTTACTTGATTATATTACCAGGACCAATATTTATTGTCTTTATGAAGCTAGTAATTGGAATCAGATATATCTGATGGTGTACTCTACAAAGCTTTCTGGGAACAGAAAAAAAAGTCAACATTCAACAATAGTAGCACCTACTTACTGAGCAACTATAGTGCCAAAGGCTAAATTTACCATCTTCCTATCATTCTTTGGTTTGGTATATGTTAGAAGTAATTAGCTGCTATTTCACTTTGCAGTTTTTGCTCAATTTAAAGAGCTCTTCACTGGAGGAATTTTTTATGGTTCTGTACATCTGATTATTATAATGACTGGGTATTTCTAAAAATAACCACTTCCTGTTTTTGTGGTTTTTTTTCTGGGGGGGCATTTGCTATAGGGCCCATGCACTCACCAGAGAAAGAAATCAACCCAATGGGATAACCATAATCCCTCCTCCTCCATTCTCTTTTTGGGGATTTTGGGTATGCACGTACAGGTGTCTGGCATATTTTTCAAGCTGCTGGATGCAGCACTAGAACTGCAGAGTCAGCCAAGTGGAATCCAGCTGCCTTGACTACATCACCTGGATGGTCCAAAATGGCACTTGTAACTTTCTATGTTTGCTTAAGGGTGGGGACCACGTCGTACTGTTTTTTATATCACCCAATGTTCCCCAGTCACCTTCTTCACCCATTAAATAGGGGAAATAAGACAATATTGGAAATAAGTCATTTGTCCATCTTAACCAAACTGGGATCTTCTTCAAGAAATGTTTCACTGTGTGTTTAAATTATAAAACCTGGCAAAGACTAAAACAATGTCTCAAGAAAAGAAAATTCTCTAATTTTGTTTTAGGGGTAGAGAGGATACACTGAGCTCTGGGTTTATGGTAATCTACTCCATGCATCTTCCATTACTACAATGTAGAAAACAGTCATATATCACTTACCTCAGCTAAGAAATCAGCCTCATTATCTGCTGAGATGTTTAAGCCTGAAACAGCATTGAAGAGTTCTCGTTCACCAAGGGCTTCCTTCACTCCTCCTTTCTGGAAGAACTGATAAAGAAATAAAAAAAAGTCAGTAAAAAGTATTTGCAAGGTTCCCTGATGACTAAAAATAGGGAGAATACTTGTAAGATACTACTGAATTCCTTTCAACCATTGATTTTTCTCTTCAAGTTTATCTATACTCAAGTTCTACATACTTTTTGTCCTTACATATTCATTCTGTCTTCTGGATTTTAGTTTGTCATTCTACCCCTTCTATAGCTATTAAATATGAGTGCTACAAACAACTGCTTGCCCTTGCTTTGACTATGTAAATACAATTATTCACTAAATCTCATGAATTAAAGTTTTTAAGCAGGCTCATAGGTTACTTCCAACATGAAGTTATTCTCTCCTTTATTATTATTTTTTCTAAGTTTAAGCCTTGAGAGAGAGAGAGAAGCACCTTCAACAGCACCTTACGCTATGATCCTGCCCCATGCCTTCCAACCCAGCCAGGCTCATGGGCACATGTACATGCCTAGCATATATAGGTTGATCCAAGAACCAAACCCTGATCGTCCATATGGCTTCCAGCACTGCAGAGGGTTGTGCTCTTGTTGCACCACAGTGGCTAGGCCTTATTCTATCCTTTAGAGAAGGTCATTCTTATCTGAACCTATTGCTAACAACTTGTTCTCCTTATAAATGTTAAAAAAAATATGCCCCAACTCTAGGCTTACTGAGTTCCTGCCTCTCTAATAGTTTTCCTCTTCCTCACAGTGCAGTGATCAGACAGCATCTCAAGACTATCCTCACTTTAACAGCAATAATGACAGTAGGCATGTAGGCTTATTATGTCCTGGCTTCTGGGATATAATAAGCATTTAATGTTAACTACTTAAACATTAGGTGCCAAAACAAAAACTGTGCCCTTGGGAATTTTGTCCAAATGTGAGACATGGTATCAAATTCTTGCTGAAGATGAAATCTGACAAATTGATCTCTATGTCCTGAACTTGAAAGTAGCCAGTATCTTTTCCTTCAGTCTCTAAGAATATTGTCATCTGATCTTAGGAGTGAGAAAAACATTTGGCCTTGTTACAAAAAGAAGGACATTGATTTACATCCCTACCTGTGATACATTCCTGCAGTCACGGAACAAGAACTCCAGGCCATGAGGGTGGGTTGGTTCTACTGACTGACTAACGTCAATCAACCAGACCTGTTGAAATACAGAGCACATGCTAATGTATTTACAGTCGATCATCTATATCAGGTTACTGAATCTGAACGTTAACAAGACATGCTCCTTACTTTTCCAGCATGCCACAGCATGTTGTACTCACTGAGGTCGGCATGGACAAGTGTACATTCATTATATAACTGCTGCATCAACTGTAAGGAAGGAAGGCAAACATTTAGGAAATGAAGAAACAATTCTTATTTCCTATACAACTAAAATGTGTGCTATCAACCAATATTTTCCAGAAAAACAAGGTAAAAAAAATGTATTCTCTTCTTATTCTGTATAAGCTAAGACTAGATTTTCTGTTTGTTTGTTTTAGGTACAGCAGGGGAACCGAGAGACAAAGGAAGGGCTCTGTGATACTCTGCTTCCTTGCCCTGTGACAGCAAGATCAGGAGGTCAAGAGGCAGACCCGATTCCCTCACTGGAAAGATAGCAGCCCTGTCTGTGGTTAATTACCAGGGCCTCTCAGTAAGCCACTTCCCTTTATAAAAGGATAAATGTTCCACTGAGACCTCTCTGGAGTATATACAATTCAAAGGTAAAAAGTACTTCCTGCCACACAGAGAGATAATCCTTTCTTTTTCCTTTTTGGAGGTTTGTTTTGTTTTGTTTTTGTTTTTGTTTTTGCCTTAGGGTATGTGTGCTTGCCAGAGATAGTGAGAGAAAGTGAGAAATCATCCCCTGGGGGATGGCCATACTGCAGTCACTTCTCCTCCAGTCTCCTGGGATTTGGGGCACATGTGCCTAGGATGATTTTCTTTTTCTTTTCTTTTTAATTTATTTATTTATTATTATTATTATTATTTAATTTGACCTGAGAGAAAGAGAAAGGGAAGGTGAGAAAGCATGGCACCGGGTCCAGGACTCAAACTGTGGTCTGACATTTGGGAATCCTGCACTCTAATCACCATGCCGCCAACTACTGGCTCCCGTCATTATCTTCTTATAAGACCAAATCTGCTTCCCGCTAATTTCTCAATAATAGGAAATCCCTTCACTGTTAGAGCCATAACATTCGAGAAGGCATACAAACTAATGAGATACCACATCTGATGCATGTAGTAATGCCAAATTTTATTTATTTATTTAACGAAGTTTTGTGAAAAATAGGTTTATGTTCTTTGTCACTAATGCTAACAGTGAAGGCTTCCCTTGCCCCATAAGTCTGTAAGCTTTCTAAAACTACTGTAGATGCCCACATATTGAGAGAAAAACAATTCTTCAATGTTAACATTCCTTCACAAAATTCAGTTTATCATTGTTATATCATCTTGAAATAGTACTACTTAAGGTTTTCTTTTCTTTTCTTTTCTTTTTTTTTAAATTTGTTGCAGGGCACACGTGCTAACCAGAGACAGACAGACAGAAAGACAGAGAGGGAAAAGTAAGAAAGCACCATCCCAGGAGGATGGTCACACTGCAATCCCTTCTCTTCCAGTCTCTTCTCAGGATTTTGGGCAAACAGGCCCAAGTGTTTTACAAGCCACTAGGTCAGAGTTGGCCATATGGGATCTTGCCGCCTCCACCACCACACTACCAGCTAACCCCAAAGAATTTTGTTTTTGTTTTTGTTTTTTAATGAGTGAGGAAGAGAAAGAAAGAGGAGGAAGGAGAGACAGAGAAGTATTTCTGACAGGGTCTTGCCATTGCAATGATCTGTCTCAGCCTCCTAGTTAGGCAGGATAACAGGCCCACACCACTGTGCCTGGCCTGTTTAGGTTGGTTCAGAATCCAAACCTAGACCCTTCTATGTGTTCCCAGCCTTGCATAACTGCACTGTGCCACTTGTACACTGTAGCTGGGCCTGAGGAAAATAATTCTTTTTAAGTACCAGAGATTGCATGTGCTTGCCAGAGACAGAGATGGAGAAGGAGAAAAAGCAAGCAACTCCCAATGGGATGTGGTCATGCTACAATCCCTTCTCCTCCATTCTCTTCCTGGGATTTTAGGCATGCACACACACGTGCCCAGCATGATTTTCAAGCCACCAGGGCCAGGATTTGAATAGCAGTCAGCCGTGTGGGATCCAGCTCCCTTAACCAGAAGGCTAAAGTGCCAGCCCACTTTATTTATTTTTTATCCTGATAGCATCCTTACATGCATGTGTATGTAAGATTTGAGGAGAAGAGAGAGGTAACCTCAATAAGGTCTCATCATGCCACAACTCCCCCCACCCCCAGTTGTCCAGCTCCTCAGGACCCTGGGTGTGTACATGCATGCACCCAGAATGTTTTAGAAAACCCATGGTTGCAAACCCACAGTTGGCCATATGGCCTCTAGCATTACAGAGCACTTGTTATCACTGTGCCATAGCAGCTGGGCCTAGAGGAAATAATTTAAAAAGTTGATATGTGAATGCTGTTAAAGGTACAACTTACATGAAGAGTTTGATAGTAGGCATCTTGCATTTCTTCATTACTGAGTTTTACTTCTTTTAATTTAGGAGCTGGAACTTGATCATGACCAATAAAAGACATAACTAAGATGTGTTTCTTGAGCAGTACAACTGTTGGACAAGGAATTCCAGCTCTCTGCATTCTATACAGAAAGAAACAATTAAGAATGTAATGATCAAAAGGAAAATATATGTCACTTATTCGATAAATAGCTAACCGGGGCCTGTAATGAGCTGGCTCTATGTTATTCTCTGGTGATATGGGGATACAAAGACAATCAGACACACTGTTTGCTCATGAGAAACCCATGTACTGGTGGAAATGGGAGTTGAGTACAGTGCATCATGACACGTGCATTGCCAGAAGCATGGGCAGGAGCTACGGGAGCACACTGCATTATTAGAGGAAGAAGTGGGAATGGGAATTAGCCAGAGTGAGACAGTGCAAGGAAAAGCACAAAGCATTCAAGGGCATGGTCCATATGGGGAATGAAAATCAACCAACTAGCTGGCTTTTTGAGTAGAATGAAGAGCAATGTGAGTTGAAGCCACAGAGACAGACAAGCTCCGTATCATGAAAGGTCTTTGAACCTTATAATAAAGACTATGGAAAGCTATTGAAGAATTTTAAGAAAGGCTGGAATAAGATCAAAGTGGTATAAAAAGGAGATTGGAGGGCAGCAAGACCTCTTAGGAAATTATTCTATTGGAAAGTTTCATATCCAAGAAGTCTGCAACTAATTACTTTTGGAAGCATGTATCTTTAAAAAGAACAAACTAAAATTAATCTTTCAATAAATTAAGGTAGTGGAAAGATTTATTAATGAGGATTATTACTCAATTTCTTGGTTAAGAAAACAAAATCCTTGATAGAAAATAAACTGCATAGAGAATTGAAAAACAAGTCTAATAAATTAAAGCAAAATGCAATTTCATTGGATAACAGCCTATTTTTATCAAATTAACAAATTAGATGTAATAAACATTTTTTAAAACAAAAATGGAAGTGATTATTTATGATAGGCCTAATTAGAAGCTGGAAATTTCATTCTTAAGAAAGACAATTTAAAAGACAGCATTTAGGTATACAATAAAATGACAGGCAGAAAATGCCTTAGTTCCCCCCAAACTTAATGAAGAAAAAAAAAAAAGAAAATGGCTTTATCATCCTAAAAGAATGAGTTTAAGTTATATACATGGCCTTTCATTATTTACATAAATGAATTTTTAAAAAAGACACAGATTTTTTTTTTGGTCTTGATATAAAAATGTAATCACCCAAGATTATGTCTAGCACAGTGATTTCCTTTACCTTGTGAGATTGTGCATTTCTTTTTCTGCCCACATGCGGATGATCTTACGTGGATTTAGTTTACTGAAGCGATCTTTAAACCTGAAATCATCTTTAATATATTTGTCACGATTCTTAAACTCATTAAGGGTTGTTTTAAATACCTTGATGGCACATTCTGTAGGTATAACTTTACTATCTTCCTTTTCATCCTCCATGCTAAAGGGAAGAAGAAAAATTAAGTCAGTGCGATTTGCCAGTTCATAAGCAAAGCAATTTCAAAATAAAGGTTCTATAAACACTACATAGATCTGTTGATACTGAGTGTCAAGTTTTGTTGTTTTTTTCTTTTAAGCCTTCAAGTTTCGGACCTTAATAAAAATTTAGGTTTTGGTTTGAGTTTTTAAATAAAATGTATTTTCAACACCTCTAATATGATTTCTTCACTTAATGACAATGGAGTCAAGCTTGAGAGACAATGGAGATATACACATTTTAAAATAGGCTACAATACACCTGGGATGGGCATTGCGGCAGTATCTACTGATAAAATGTTCACACCCTGCAGATTTGACTAGCAAAGAGGGAAAATTACATTTGTTCTACCTTTAAAGACAAACAAAACTTAAAGAGTCTGGGCTTTTAGTAAAACATACAAGAAAAAATAATTCTTAATGTTAAAATGAAGTTTTGAGATGGCTCTGGTGTTTAAGGTAGTCAGATTCCACATGGCTGACACCACAGACTTGAAAAGTATGCCAGGCACATGTGTGTGCATGCCCAAAATCCTGACAGAGTGAAGAAATGGAGAAGGGATTGCAGGATGACTATGCCATGTTCAAGGATGCTTACTCCCTCTCCCTCTCTCTCTCTGCCTCTCTTTTGGCAAGTGCATACACTGGCAAATTTTTAAAAATAAAAATTTAATAAATAAAAGAAATCAAGAAACATGCTTGCTATAATAGCCAGTTCAGAGGCCTAAACAATGCAGAATCAGATGTTCCTCATTCAATGAAGACTTCCACTGTTAACAAAAAGGGAAAAAAATACATATTGGTTTTTGCCCCAGCAATTTTGTTAAGAATTTAAGTTAAGGGGGACCAGCAAATGGCATAATGGTTATGCTGTTGGACTTCCATGTAGTCAACCACGGTTCAAGTCCCTGACCTAGCAGCTTAAAACTCATGCTGGGTGCATGTGCGTGCATGTCTATTTCCACTATGGGGTGATTTCTCATTTTCTGTCTCTCTGTCTCTCCAGTGAGCACATGCACCCTTATAGCAAAAATTTCTCTCTTAAAAAAAAAAAAAAGAAGAAGAATTTAGGTTAAGGATACATTTGTAAAAGTACACCAACTTATATGTACAAGGATATTCCTTTATATTCACACAATAAAATGTATTATTTTTAAAAAACAGAGTGGTAGGACTGGCAAGAGGCATGGTGGTTAAAGCACTGGACTCCCAAATGGCCAATCACCATTCAAATCCTGAACCTGCCAGCTTGCTTTCCCTCTTTCTGTCTCTCTCTGGTCAAATGAAAAAAACAGTAATAGGAGCCAACAGTAGGTGTGGCAATTATGTCACTGGACTCACACATGGCTGGCCATGGTTGGAGTCCTGGATCCTATGACTTGAAAATCACACTGGGCCTGTGTGCATCTCTGTCCAAGAACCCAGAAAGAAAATAAAGAAGGGATTGGGGCATGGGGGGGTTAGGGGGTTTGATTTCTCACTTTCTCTCACTTTCTCTCTGTCTCTCTCTCTCTCTCTGTGGTAAACACACATGTCCTAAGGCAAAAACTTCTCAAAATAATAATAATAATAGTTAAAAAAAAAACCAGAATGGTAAAAGCTAGTAGTACAGAATATTAATAATAATATATTAATTTTAAAAATTCCTTGGGCCAGCAGGTGGAATGGTGGTTAAGGCGCTGGATTCCTACATGGCAGATCGCAGTTTGAGTCCCAGATCCAGCGGCTTGAAAATCACTCCAGGCGCATGTGATGTGTGCCCAAAACCCTGAGAGGAGACTGGAAGAGAAGAGATTGCAGTGTGGCCATCCCCTCTGTAGGGTCATTTCTCACTTTCCTGCTCTCTGTCTCTCTCCAATGAGTGCATGTGCCCTATGCACAAAAATACTAAGATCCCGAACATAGATCTTAATTGTGCACAAACAACAAAAAAGGAATAAAAACTTTTTTATAAGAATTATTTTAATATTTACTTACTTACTTATTTATTTAAATTTGACCCGAGAAGGATAGAATGAGAAAGAGAGAGAGAGAGCCACCAGGTCTAGGACTCGAACTACAGTTGGCCATGTGGAAGTCCAGTGCCCTTAACACCATGCCATCTGGTGGTTAAGAACCCCAAGAAGACTAAAAACTGTTAAGAGTAGGTATCTCTGGAGAAAAGATCTACAGGAAGAGGGTAGGTGATATGAAAGTTACTTTATACCTTTTTTTATTTTTAATTTTGCTAGAGGGTGCATGAGCTTGCTAGAGTTAGAGAAGTGAGAAACACCCCTATGGGGAATGATCACACTGCAATCCCTTCTCCTCTATCTCTTCTTCCTTTCAAGATTTGGGGCACACAAGCACATGTGCCCAGTGTGTTTCCCATGCCACTGGTCCATAACTCAAACAATTCAGTTAGTCACACAGAATCCAGCCATCTTAACCACCATGCCATGAGCTGTTCCATGAACCTTTTTTAAAAAAGTATTCATGCTAGAACAAATGCATAAGATAGACAGATAGACACCCTCCATAGCGCTCAGTCATGCCCCAATCCCTCTCCTCCAGTTCTTCAGTCTGCGGGAATCCCAGGCTTAAGCATGGTCCCCTGACATGTTTTAGGCCGACTGGCAGACATTCTCACCACAGCCAACATGTGGCCTGCAGTTCTACAGTTAGGTACATAACCTGATTACACCCACTTTATATCTTAATCCTTTCTGTAGAGTTTTTTGTAGACAGGTCATCCTTACGTGATTCACCCACTTCAGCCTCCTGAGAACATTTGTATACCACCGTCCCTGGCTTTTAAGCTAGGCTAGGAATTTTAAGCTAGGACTCCCATGGAGCTTCAGCCTGTCGAATAACAGCATCAACCAGCACGTGCTACTGCAGCTGGGCTGTTCTATAAGTTTAATTTACCACAGTAAGCATTCTTTCATTTTAAAATAATTGGTGCCATTAAATTTTATGTGCCTTGTCTCAGGGCTCCCACAGCTGAGATTTAAAAAGAGGAAAAGAAAGCTTAAAATAGGAATAAATAAGGTGTTTATTAAGATTAATATATACCAGGTATTATCAAATATGATAATGATTTATGCTCATAAAAATCCTGAGGAGAGGTGCAACTTTAAACTGATGTTTAGTAACTTGCTGAGATCACACTGGAAATGTTAAATTATTTTATTTTTAGTGAGAGAGAGGTTTTTGCTATCAGGTATGTGTGCTCACAGGAGAGACAAAGAGAGAGACAGACTGAAAGCGAGAAATCACCCCTCAGAGGGGATGGCTATGCCACAATCCCCTCTCCTCCACTCTCCTCTCGGGATTTTAGGTGCACACACACATGTGGCTGGCATGAGTTTTAAGCCACCGGGACTCAAACTGCAGTTGACAATATGGAAATCCAGCGACGTAACCATTACATCATCTGCTGGTCCCTAAACTATTTTTATCTTAACATTCATTTTTATTGTCTTCATTTTGGAATTTACTAATATAATTCAATATATAATTATATGTGTATGTCTTATCTAGAAAGGGATACTAGTTAAATAACTTTTAAAAATCAAAGTGATGGGGCCAGCAGGTGGCACAGTGGTTAAGGCATTGGACTCCCACATCGCCAATTGCGGTTCGACATGGTGGCTTGAAAATCATGCCAGGTATGTGTGTGTGTGTGCCCAAGGTTCCAGAAGAATGGAAGAGAAGGGATGGCAGTGTGGTCATGCCTCTGGGGGGTGAGAAACAGAGAGAGGGAAAGTGAGAAAGCACCCTCGGGAGGAAATCCCTGCTCCATTCTCTTTTTGGGATTTTGGGCATGCACACATATAGGCCCAACATGTTTTTAAGTCACCAGGTTTGACAGTTGAACCACACAATTGAACCACACAATTGCCACAAGGAACTCAACCACCTTAACTACTACACCACTAGCTAGCGCAGAGTCTAGACTTTCTACAATGACTCTTTTAAGATTACTCTGCCTGCCCCCAACTGGACTGGTGAGAAATGTATTCATGATGGAACATTCACTTTACAAGCTAAGTGACATATGTGACTGAATGTATAAAAGAAATTGAAGGGACCAGCAGTTGGTGTAATGGTTATGTTACTGGACTCCCATGTAGTTGACCACAATTCGAGTCCTGGAATTGGTGGCTTAAACTCATACTGGGTGCATGTGCATGCGTGCGTGCCCAAGATCCCAAGAGGAAAATGGAGGAGAAGGAATTGCAGTGTGGTCATCACCCCTGGGGGCGGTGATTTTTCTGTCTGTCTTCCTCTGTCTTTCTGGCGAGTGCATGTATCCTACAGGAAAAAACCTCTTCCCCCAAAAAAAAATTGAAATAAAAAATATTTTAAAAAATAAAATAACTCTGCTTGCCAAGCAGCATGGACTTTGATTTTGCATAAATCCATTCATCTTGGAGAGAAGAGACCATGGTTTTATTTACATGATCATATTTTGTTCACTTACCACCCTCCATATGCATGAAAGACAACAGATTCCTTTCCTGTACTAATACACCCAGTGATGGTCTCCAACATTCCAGAGTTGACCATTTTATACATAAGTAAACGTGTCTTAGGATCAACTGCTTTTTCCTGAAAAAGATAAAGCACTATTAAGTGAAGATAACTGTTAATCATAAAACATTTTCTAAGTCATTTCTAATAGCTAACATTCTAAATAGTTTCTCTTTTTAGTATTTATTATTTAGCATACCTAGATGTTTATAGCAGGCTTTTAAGAGTACTATCAAGATACAATTCATTCCTAAAAAAATAACTCTAAATGTCTCTAAAAGTGACTACCTAAAAGAAGCATAAAAGTAAACACTAGCTTACTCAAAATCTTATTTTATACCCAAAGTTTAAATAGCTCTCCTAGCATTCTTATCATTAATTTTTCCATAGACTTAATAAGTTAGTTTATTCTCAAGTTATTAAACATTAGCTTCATTAATACGAAACACTAGAGACTTTTAAGTCACAAATACGTCAATAATAATAGGAAACAACTTTTTTCTTTTTGTAAATCCTAGAATAGTCACCTGCAATGGAAACTACGCAGGTTGAATTAAAGTTCTGAATAAGTGAGTAATAAACTTATGTTAAATCTGAAAAGTCAAATAGCAAAGTCACTTGGCTTGTATTTATATCATTGTTTTAAAATGCCAGTCTTATGAAAAAATAACATAGAAGAGGTCTCTTTTCTCCCCCCACAGTTTTCTAATATGAATCTTTCCATTCAAGATAAAAAAAAAAAAAGAATCCTTACTGCAGTAGAATGTTCCTTTTTCTCATGGAGGCGGGCACTTCGACGTTCTTCTGAGTAGGCATGTTGTTTTAAAGCATTGAAAACATGGTTTGATAATTTTAAATCCATTCCAATTCCATCTCCTACTTGAAACCCAGGTGCAAACTGCAAAATGAGACTAAGAATTAGTCTCATTTTAACACTTGAGTACTTTAAAATGGAGTAAAAGCAGTAAAAACAAACAAAAAAAGGAAAAGATCACTTTCACTCGAACAAGTTTCCTACTAAATAGTGATCATACTATGAAAGCAAATCCATAGTTACTACTGAGAAAAAAAAAAAATCACTAACAAACCCAGCAGAAAGAGGAGCAACACTTTTTTTAAAATGATAACCCAAAGGACAGTGTTTATTCTATGCACCAAAAACATCTAATCACATCCAGAACTAAAGTCTTTCAGCATCTGCTTCGTATCTTGCTTTTATATCAGCTGAAGGACACAATATTGCATGTTAAAAGTTTCACCAGACCTTCCCAAAGAAACACAATTTCATAATTATTTCCCAGGACTAGATTAGTATAGCAAGTTATGCCCACAGCATTACAAATGTGTTCTAAAGCTGTGCAGACTGATATGGTAGCCAACACCTACATGTGGATATTTAAATTAAAGTGCACTAAAATTAAACATTTTAAATTCAGTTCCTTAGCCATACCACCCAAATCTCAAGTGCTCAATAGTGTAATGTGTAAATGTGGCTACAACAACAGCACAGATAATAGCATCTCCCTTATCACAGAACTGGACAGCCCTGTTCCCATCTGGAATGTTTCTAGGAATGATACAATTTTATAATATATTTAGTTAACCAGTATTTGTGTCCTAAAGTCTGTCAACTATTTTCTGCCAATGGTTTCAACATTTTTAAGCAAGTCAAGGTAAAAGAATGACTGAAAAGAGAGAGAGAAAAAGTGAGTGAGAAACCAAGCCACCAGGTTTGGGACTGAAACTGCTATTGGCCATGTGGGAGTCCAGCACTTTAACCACCACATCACCTGCTGGCCCCCCTTAAATTACATTTTATTTCTGATTTTGTAGTTTTCAGGCACAGTTAAAATTTTCAAAAAGTATAACAGGGTATATAGTAAAAAGTATTTCTCCCTTCTATTCCTATGTCCCAGTCACCACTGTCATCTCTTTCTTGGGTAGGGGTGCCATGTTATGAAAAATATATGCTCAAGAATAAATTTTCTTTTCATAAGAATTATTCATTTTAGAATCAATGTAAGTCAAATTAGATTTAAAAATATTACAGAATTTTTAAAAAAGGCTGAAGGAATCAGCAGATGGCGTAATGGTTACGTCACTGGACTCCCATGTAGTCAACCATGGTTAAAGTCCCAGGACTGGCGGCTTAAAACTCACACCAGGCGCATGTGTGTGCATGCATGCCCAAAATCCCAAAAGGAAAACAGAGGAGAAAGGATTGTGGCATGGCCATTCCCTCTGGGGAGGGTGATTTCTAGCTTTCTGTCTCTCTGTTTCTCTCTCTCTCTCCAGCAAGTGCATGTCCTATAGCAAAAACCTCTCTACCAAAAAAAAAAAAAATTTTATTCTAAGGCACTCCATGTTCTCATTTGTGGCTGAGATTTTGTGTCATTCTTATATTGTGACCTAAAACATTTTTAGAACAAAAGGAAAATATTTTTACAAATTTCAGATATTGTATATAGACTTCTATGTTTTAAAATTTTATTTAAACAAAATTCTCAGTTCAGAGACAGATATTTTTTGTAACTTACATTTTCCATTCTTGCTGTATTCTTTCTCCCACATACTACTTCATCATGTTTGGTGGTGATGTCTTTTCCTTTTCCAATAAAACCCTTTTTGGGAGTAGGAACTGGTTTTGCTAAAGGGGATTAAGACAAGCCAAGTATATAAAAATAGCAAAGACTAAATTGCTGCGTTAAACACTGTCTGAAAAGACATTTGAATCTAACAAAGTAAATTAATGAATGACATTTAAAGATAAACATAAAACAAAAAGTGTTCATTGGAAAAATGAGTCTTCTGATATCCCCATTCTAAATTCCCTCAAGGTAAAAGTATCAATACCTGGTATGTAGGGATCATCACGAGTATCCTGCCAGTCAACCTCATCCTCAGAGCTATCACTGTCTTCATAAGGATGCACTTTTCGATAATTTTCAAAGGAAATGGAAACTTCAAAGGCAAAAAGGTTAAAGACTTATTCAGGAACACATTATAAATATTTTCTACCACCCAATGGAGTTGTCACAATAAGGTCATAGTACCTTTGCTATCTCCATTGAATTTTTTTTCTTCACGCCTAAGCTGTGCATCATATTCTCTGTCAAATTCCATCTGTAGCATTTGAGCCAGCATTAGGTCACTGGAAGTGTCAATATTTTCTCCAGTAATATATGGTCCTTCAGCAACACTATTCAAAATAAGGTGATATAAACTAATATAATGTGCTTGTGTAAACAGATGCTACCAATTATGGGGGTAGACCGTCCCTTTTTCATATGTCTTCCAAACCATTCTCTCTCTCCTGCCCAACTAGCCTGATACCAATAGCACTACTGCTGCCAGTACCCTAGTAGGAGGGCTAGGAGAGAAAGCTGAAGGGTCTATAATGAAAATCCATACAGAGACCCAGAAGTCATTCATTCTGTGTTCTAATCAAAGGAGCATTCAGTATGAAAAGATAAACTACAAATACTTGATCAAAACTGTACCTCATCTAGTTCAACTGTTGCATTAACATGAAATAACTAAAACAGAGTAACAGAGTTTTGTCCAAGAAAATACTAAAAACCAGTCATGGAGTCAGGACCAAAATCCAAGTATCAGTGGATATGGTTCTGTTTCTACTGCATTGCTTTTCTAAATGTTTCTTAATCACTTGTCATGATAACTACTAATCAAATCCTAAAACTTAATTATAGTAAGTGCTAGATATGTACTTTGTAAATTATACTTACTCAATTTCAGGAAAAGTGGCAGCTTCTTCTTCTAATTGTAATTCTTTAGCCAACTGTTCACTCATTACATCAGCCAAAGAACAAGAGATTGTATTTTGAGGAGTAGCCCATGGACACTATTAAAAAAAAAAAAAAGTACAGTTCAATTCATAATAATGAAGTAAGGTATCTCCCAACTTAGAAATAAGGTTATTTTGGGACCAGCAGATGGCATAATGGTTATTAAACTGGACTTCCACATAGTTGACCGCAGTTTGAGACCCAGACCCAGTGGCTTAAACCTCATGCCAGGTGCGTGTGTGTGCATGCCCAAAATCCCGAGAGGAGAATGGAAGAGAAGAGATTGTGATGTGGTCATCCCTCCAGGGGATGATTTTCTTTCCTTTTTTTTTTTTTTTGGGCGGGCTGTTGCGCACTCACCAGAAAGACAGAAAGACAAAGAGACAGAGAGATAGAAAGCAAGAAATCACCCCCCCCAGGGGGTATGGCCACACTGCGATCCCTTCTCCTCCATTCACCTCGGAATCTTGGGCATTCATGCACACGTGCCCGGTGTGAGTTTAAGTCACCGGGTCTGAGACTCAACCCGCAGTCAACTGCATGGCAGTTCAGTGACACTGTCATTAATAGCCATTACACTAACTGCTGATCCCCCCGCCCAGGGGATGATTTTCTCACACAGTGATTTCTTGCTTTCTGTCTTCCTGTCTCTGTGTCTCTGTTAAGCACACACACCCTATAGCAAAAAATTTCTCTTAAAAAGCTTTAAAAAAAAAAAAAGTTGGTTGTTTTCTTTTTTTTTTTTCCTTCCAGATTTGCTAAAGGGCTTGAGTGCTCACCGGGGAGAAAGAGAGAGAGAGTAAGTAGAAAATAACACCACTCAGTCCTGGAGAGAGATGGCTGCACTGCAATCCCTTCTCCCCTATCCTTCTCTTGTGACTTGGGACATGCACACATACATATGCTGCAGGATTTTCAAGATGCCAGGACCAGGACTCAAACTGTACAATCAGTCATGTAGAATCTAGCCACTTTAACCTCCTCGGCACCTGCTGTCCCCAAAATAAGGCTATCTTTTGAGAATTAAAATAGTTAAAAACCCAAATAAAAGCTATTGCAGAAATCATTTCAACAGTAAAAATATCTCCCAGCCCAAATCTAATCAAGGATAAATGTAACCTAAAACAGCCAAAAGTACTAGCCTCCTTGGAGGTATGTCCTTACAGGTGAGGGGAGGCACCAGCTATCATAACATCATCCCAGTGCAAGTTCATGTACCTCCCTTGTTCCAATTCCTTGCTCAACGAGCAAACTTCTGCTTAAAATTGGTCTTCCCAAGTAGCTTTTCTTATAGGATAGACTATACCAACAAGTTCAGGTCAAAGCTTACTGAGAAGTTATATCTCATTCTAATTTACGCAGTTAAGTTTTCTAAGTGTACAAAGTGTGCATCAGCCCCACCCAAACATCCTGCGATATGCTAAAACTAAAACAAGAATGAACAACAGAAGTCATACTTAGAAGTGTATTTATGAGCTAAGAAACAGATTCTTGAAACAACTATAGCAGAGGAATATTCTATAAAACCCAGTTAGCCTTCCTCAACAACATCATTGTCTCAGTCTTCTTAAAATACAAACTATCCATTTATTTCACAATTCATAATTTTTGAGGGGACAAGCTTTACTTAGCAGCAGCAAATGATTACATTTTATGGTCTAGTGGTTAAGATCATCAGTACTAAGTAAGATGCTGGGACCAGCAGTTGGCGTAATGGCTATGTCACTGGACTCCCATGTAGTCAACCGCAATTCGAGTCCAGGACCCGGTGGCTCACAACAGGCGCATGTGTGTGAGGAGATCCATTCTCCTCTCAGGATCTTGGGCACACCCAGTATGAGTTTGAGCCACCAGGTCCAGGACTCCAACCATGGTTGAACGACATAGCCATTACACCAACTGCTGGTCCCTCCCCACCCCCCCTTTTAAGAGTTTCCTAACTAATCTTTCTACACAAGATAATGGTTTCTCTAAAATGCAGATGGATTCCATTTCCTTATACCTAAGTCTTTTAAGTCTCAGTTTCCCACAGCCTTTAGGATAAATCCAAACTCTTTCCTTAACTATTATCGAATGTCTAACATATCACAGAACACAGTACGTGATGACATCTGTTTTTAGCTAACACACAATTTAACAAAGTTTAACCATAACCAGCCTTCTAGCTGGTCCAAGGGCCTGTTGGCATGTCTCTCAGAAACAAATGGGCAATTGACCCTTGTTCAGTGTATAGGTGAAGCCTAAGAGTAATAAATGAAAACTATATTTATGCCTGAATCAGACTAGTTTTATCTAGTCTCCACCTAGAGACTGGACTGAGATTGAGAAAACACTACTGGCCCCTAGCACATACCTACATTTGTCTGTTGCAGAATTGTTCAAGCATTATGTAAGGCCAAACTTGGAGAGAAAAGGGAAGTTTCTGAAAGGACTCAGAGTTTATAAATAATTGAGTGCTCTCCTGGTGAGACTTTTGAGGTCCAGAGTCTTGACATGCTCTGTAATCTGGAGAACATAACTAATCTTTTGACCATGATTCTGCTGACTTCCTTCAGTATCCTCTAGATAAATACAATACTATTTGGCCTAGAAATGCTCTGTGTCTCATTAGCCACCTCAAAGTCCAGGTTCCAAAATGCAGGTGACTGTATTCTCTCTATCTTAGAATTCACCATCACATTTGACAATGACTAATAGTAGCATAACAGACTACATTTGAATATTCACTATATTTAAGTCACCTGGTTAAATATATATAACTTACATAAGGTCATAAAACAGTAACTGTAATATTATCCCCATTCTATAGATTTAGAAACCAAGATACATAAAAGGTCTTTATCTTTAAACTCAAAGTAACTCAGTAGATGGAAATACTAAGATTTGAACCAAGGCAGTAAGACTCAAGAGGCTGCATTCAGCATTTTGTTATACTGCTTCCCTCACTATCTTACCCTGGAATGTCAGAAGCAAACTAACCTACTGTCTACAACATAAAATCCTGATTTTCAGCAAAGAATGCTCTTCACAACTTTCCCTTATTTATTTTTCCTGTCTCAACCATCTGGCCTACATTCTAGTAACATCAATTACAAGCCAAATATGGCATGCTTTTCCCCCTCCACGCCTTCGTGTCCTCTCTCTCAGGGATTTTGTCCTCTTCTCTGTTTACACCAATTAAATGGCACCTTCTTTATAAGGCTGTCTCACTGTCATCGGAGTTGGACCTTTTCCTTTGTGTTCCATCACCACTATGCAAACACTGTTAGTGTAGAACCCATCACTGTAACAGAATTAATGCATCAGCCACAATAGAGCATGAGGCTTTTAAGAGTGGGGCTTCTCATCCTCAGAGCCCAGCACAGAATGTGGACTAAAAAAGGCATTCAAGTATTTACTGACTAGTTAAGTGTCAAAAGGAAACACTGAGCTATTTAATGGAACTGCCAGGTTGTCCCTAGGCTGTACATTATAATATCTTTCTATGGCTCTATTATTCTAAGGTCCTTCCCTCCACCTTGCCCACCCACTTCTGAGGATGCTAGTCTTTTGCCATCTGTCAAGTAATTCTGCTAAGGTACAGTATCAGTTAACAAGAGGCAAAACTGGCAGGCAATGATTTTGTTACCTTGAGGCACAGATATACATACTTCCAAAAGATTGGATCAGAAAGGGAAATGTAGAGACCACAAATAGCACCAAGATACCCTAACTGCCCATTCCTACAGATTGTGCTCCCCAGTGCCTTAGACTCTAGAGCTATACTTCCTGTACCTGACCAGCTCAGCTGGGCCATACCACACTGAGGCAACTTCCTTGATGAGGTGAGTAAATAAAGATTTCAGAAAGGTTGCCACTCCCATACTTTGAAATCAAATTCGCTCTTCAAACCAGCCATCGGAAGCCCTCCATGACATTTTTCTGGGCTGTAAGGGACAGCATCTAGGCAGGGGGGAGCAATTCGTTTCAGGCCTTTAACACAGCCACAAGTGGTTCACCACCCAGAAGCGGGGTTTAGAACATTCACTGGAGGCTTCTCCTACACACAGGCACCCAGGGATACATGCAGAACAATCTCCATCATCTTGTGGTTCTTCAGAAAAATCACTCTTTGCTAATAAAGAAATTATATTAAATATTAATAATAAATCCAGGGAAACTTCATAATCTTGCTCTGTCCTAAGTATCTGAAGTCATTTCTCAATATTCTGTTTATCAATATAAACTCCCCACAGCAACAAGATCTGATAGGAAACCCCATGTAATGCTAGGGTTGCAGGAGAATGAGGTATCCTTCCTTCCTTCCTTTCTTTTTGCCAGAGGGCACATACACAAATCAGAGAAGGTGGGAGAGAGAAAGCACCCCCTTCACACACACACACTCCCAGCATGTTTTTCAAGTCATGAGGGCTGGTATTAGAACCAGGGTTAACCATGGGGCAGGCCCTCTAGATAGTTATTCTACTTAAAAGGATATCCGTCAAACACAAAACCAGCTCCCTGATTCTGTTTTTCCTGGTTGCTAAAGAACCTTAAGACCCATCGTGTTTCCTCTCCTTTGTGAAACTGCTACCACCGAGTTCTGTTGCTCAGGGTCCTTCACTGCTATCACATTCTCCCATGCCTGGCTAGCTGCAGATTAGAGGGTATCTGCCAATATGCCAATCCTTTCCCTCCAGCTTCTAAAGAAGCTAAGTGCCCCTAGTTACCTGTCCACTTATTAAAAAGATTTTTCTGAGCTGCTCCAATATTGTAGTAGTTAAGCACTGTACAGAGGAAGCTGGAACCCACATGGCTGACCAGCATTTGAGTCCCAGTCCAGCAGTTTGAAAACACATCAGACATATATATGAGGGTGCCTAGGATCCTGACAGGATAGAGAACTGGAAAAAAAAGGACTGTTGTGTGACCAGGTTCTAACGGGAAAAGTGCTTTCTCACTTTCTCTCTCTCATAGGCACGCAGGCACACACATTTTCTTTAAAGAAAAAAAAATGCTATTATGAAGAAAGAATGAAGTAAAACGAAGCACAGCAAAAATGAAAAAGGTGCCTAATAACAAAAACTCAGTCCTCTATTTGAAGCGAATCAAGAGAAAACCTATATGAAGTTCCCTTTTTCTAACTATGTAGGTAGAAGGGGAAAATCTAGGCAGAATATTTGAGTAATTTTACATCTCAAGGCAAAAGCCTCTGGAAAAAGTGATCTAGGTCTATACAACAACATTAATAAATTTAAAAAACAAAACTTTTAGAATAATTTTTGATTTCCAGAAAAATTACAAACATAGCAGAGTTCCCAAATACTCCATCTCTATTTTCCCCTCCTATTAACATCTTGGATTAGTATTGTACATTTGTCACAACTAGTGAACCAGTATTGATAAGTATTATTAACTAAAGTCCGTATTTTATTCATATTCTCTTAGTTTTTCCATAATGTCCTTTCTCAATTCTAGAATCCCACCCAGGATACCACAGTATATTTGGTGGTCATGGCTCCTGTTGGCTTGAGTTTTCAGACTTTCCTGCTTTTGATGACCTTGATGATTTTGAGGAATACCAATACTCTGGTTTTTTTATAGCTCTCTATCCAACAGAGCTATACACTTCATCACTTTGGCCTACACAAATTGTCAATTCTCCCTTCTTGGAATGTTCCTTAAAAATTCTTGTCCATGGGGACCAGCAGATGTCATGGTGGTTAAGGCACTGGACACTCCCATGTGGCAGACCATAGTTCGAGTCTTGGACCTGGTGGCTTGCTTTCTCCCTTTTACTTTCTTTCTCTCTCTCTCTCATTTTCTCTCTCTCTCTCTCTGTGTCTCTCTCTGGTCAAATTAAAATAAATAAATTAATTAATTAAATCAAATTAATAATTCTTTTTTTAAATAATTATTTTACTTAGGGACCAGCAGTTAGCATAATGGTTATGTCACTGGACTTTCATGTAGCTGACCACGGTTCAAGTCCTGGACCCGGGCACGTGTGTGTGCGTGCCCAAGATCCTGAGAGGAGAATAGAGGAGAAGGGATTGCGGTGTGGCCATCCCCTTGGGGGGGGTGATTTCTCACTTTCTGTCTGTCTCTCTCTCTCTTTCTGGCCAGCGCATGCACCCTATAGCAAAAACCTCTCAAAAAATTATTTTATTTAACTTTATTTATTTATTTATTTAAGTTACTTAGTTAGTTTAATTTGACCAGAGAGAGAGAAGAAGAGAGAGAGGGAGAGAGAAAGTGAGAAAGCAATCCACCAGGTCCAAGACTCAAACCATGGTCAGCCATGTGGGAGTCCAGTGCCCCCAACAACCATACCACCTGCTGGCTCCAATAATTCTTAAAAAAAAAAAAAAAAAAAAAGTCCTCGTCCATAACAGTAGTTTGGCATTTTCTAACTGGCACCCTAAGACCAGTTAGGACCCTCTAATGTGGGATCTGCAAGGTCAAAATTTCATAATAGCATTAAGACATTCTTAGTCTTAGTTACTCTCATTCTTTCAAGAGTATGGAGTTTCCAATTCTACAACAGATGTAATGAATCATCATTATCCTCCATCATCATCATGACTAGTGGAAAGTGTGCTAATACACTGTGTTTTCTGAAATTTTCTTAGTAGGTTTAGGATACAAATGTACTTTTTTTTAAGAGAGATTTTTGCTATGGGGTACACGTACTTGCCTGAGAAACAGAGACAGAAAGTGAGAAATCATCCCCCAGGGGAATGGTCATGCCACAATTACCTTTCCTCCAATCTTCTCTCAGGTTTATGGGCACACACGCACATGCACACAGTATGAGTTTTAAGCCTCCGGGTCCAGGACTCAAATTGCAGTAGACTATTTGAGAGTCCAGTAAGATAACCATTACACTATCTGCTGGTCCCTAAGTGTACATTTTTACAGAGTAACTCAGTTTGTTCTCAGTAAATCTACTGTGCTCCTATTACCTATCTTCATTCATACCTGCTATAACCTACATATCTGTGAGCATGGATTTTCCACATACACTTCAACAGAAACATTACAATAGATTGAATGAAAAAAGAACATATAAGAATCCATGTATCTTCTATTTAACCAGACATTAAAAAAAAGCTTAAATGTAAAACAATGCTGGGACCAGCAATTAGCGTAACGGTTATGTCGCTGAACTCCCATGTAGCCGACCACGGTTCAAATCCCAGACCCGGTGGCTTAAACTCACGCTGGGCATGTGTGCATGTGTGCCTGGGATCCTGAGAGAATGGAGGAGAAGGGACTGCGGCATGGCCATCCCCGCTGGAGGGTGATTTCTCTCTTTCTCTCTCTCTGTCTCTCTGTCTTTCTGTCTTTCTGATGAGTGCATATGCCCTATAGCAAAAACCTCTCAAAAAAAAAAAAATACTATTTACTAAGTTTTTTTGTTTTGTCTTGAAAAATAGGGTTTGTTTTTTCTTTTTAAGGTTTATTTATTTATTTCTGAGAAAAACAAGCATCCTCAACTGGGTCTCACCCCACAATTGTTCCCACAGCTTCCCAGCAAGCTAGGATAACAGAAACACAAGCTTATGCCCAGTTTTCAGTTCAATCCCCAAACCAAACTCCAATCCACCACATTGTTTCAGAACCACACAGTATCATACCACAGCTGGGCTGAAAACAGTTTCTTTTTAATATAAATATATATTATTTTAATACAACTATGAGATTACTTAAATGAATTTTTATTTTTTCAGTCTTAATTTCTGATTTAACAAATATCAATAGATTATAGAAAACATAAAAGTTCTTTGGGGGTCCTCAATAAAAAAATAGATTATAGCCAACATAAAAGTTCTTTGGGGGTCCTCAATAATTTTTAAGAGTATAAAGAGGTCCCAACTAAAAAATTTTGAGAGTTGTTGGCCCTTAACCTTTTTCTCCATTTTCCAAGACCTTCTTCAAATTTTCACTTCCTTCACATAGGCTTCTATCAATACAATTATTTTAGTATTCCACAAGGTTAGAGAAGGTGTTAAATGATATTTGCAGCCTCTTTCTATTTTCCCATCTTCCCAATAAGACATCAATAAACCTTAAGAGTAAGTTTTTGTTAAATGAAAGAAATGAAATGTTATAGCTCCAGAGATGTCACTTAAATGAAAACATGACTGATAAAATATTTTATTATGGACTTAGTTTTCTTAAGAGGAATTTGTTCAAGTTAGGATGTATCCTAAGCAGAGTTTGTCTCATTTGGCATTTTCACCAGCTTTTACAGATGTTTAACTGGAGGAATTTGACATGTAGAATATTTATTAGTCTGTCCACTGACTTTGTCCTTTTATGTCTACTGATATGGACCTTGTAAACAAGGCCTTCACACAAAAAATACACAAAATAGGTATAACCATGTTTTCCAATGGAATACATTAGATTCTTCCTATAACTGTATGTGAACTGTCATGAAATGATTTTTTCTTTACTTAATAGTTAATTATTTACCCCTTTGTCAATTAAGACCAGACCTGCAGATCCGACATTAGCAAGGGACCTTTCAAATGGAACAAATGTTGTGTTAACATGCAGAGAACAATTATGAAGCTAAAAAAATAAATAAATAAAAACAGATTCCTAAACAACCTTAATCCAAGGAACACAAAGTTTCCATGGAAGCACTCTTGATCTCACGCAAATTCTCAATAGAGCAGCAGGTCTTTTCATCCTTCTAATGAACCTGTGAGAAAGAGCAGCCCGGGAACCAGAAACTAAATGTGAAGTAACCATTTTTAGTTTGTCATTCTAGGAAAATGTGTAAAGATGAAGGCCCAGGCAGAAAATGAAAATTCATAACCCTTTACCATATGTTGTGTACCCTTGATTATTAGTGTCGGGAGAGGAATGATGCCCCTTGGTTTTATCTTTTACTACTTAAAACAACAACAACAAATTACCGAACTGGGATAACCACATTGTCAAACCTAGGAAACAGCTTCCTGAACCAAGTTTCGGTCTGGTTTTCTGTGCACTGGGTTGACTCACTGGGTCCGTGAAAAACAAGACCGTACTTGTTCTCCCTCGCTGTCAGCGCCTGTAAGCGAGTCCTGCTGCGGGGATTCAGAAAGCAAGGCGCTGAACTCACGAGGGACCCCGACCCACCCAGGGTGGTCTGTGAGAGCCATTGCCGCCTCTTCCCACTCCCTACCACTGCCGCAACGCCACGGGCTGCAGCCCCTTGCTGAGGTAGCCAGAGTCGCGCCCCAGAACTTCCCGAGTAGCCTATGGAGTCACCACGCCCGGGCCTTCTGAAAGAACCAGCCCAGGTGAACAAGGCAGGTACGCCAGTCCCGACTAACACTCACCTTGCTGGGTCCCCAGGCCGCTGCGGGCCCGGGATCGGGTGATGCAACTTCGACTAGATCCATTGGGGGGAGAAGGCAGCAACCGGGACAGAGCAGAGAAGTGACAGGACGGGAAGCAAGCTCCACCGAGGAGATAAGCGGGACAGAAGCGACCGGCTGCTGGTGCCGGAGCTAAGGTGACAGATGGCGGCGGGGCCGGCCGCGTCCGGAACTAGACTTCTTCTCTTCCGCCCTCTCCGCTAGAAAACTCGCTTCCGATTGGCTGCATGCCCCCTGGCTCCTCCTTAAATCTCCTGGCCGCGCCCCCAGACGGACAGCACTTCCGGCCTCTGCCCGCTGGGCAGAGGGCTCTTAAGCCCGAGCGGAGGCCTGCAGCAGGGTAAGAGCTGGGTGTGGCCTTCTCTGGCTCAAGCTCTGTTATGTCCCCGCACCTCCTCCCCTTCCCGTCTGGCATACCCAGACAGCTGCCAGATCTGCTTACACTAGATGAGACTGCGCTGGCTATAAATAACGAACCAGGCTTTGTTCATTCACGACTTCCCGGCAATTCTAAACTGGGGTTGAGAGACAGAAAATGGCAGGTTTGGAGAGGGGAAGGGACTGAAAAAGACGGTCGGATTTTGTTGTTACAGCAGGTGTTGTTTGGGGACAGGGTGTAGAATGTGAACAACTTGTAAAATGTATTATATGACATTGAGCAAAAATGGGACTGCCTAATAAAAGTTTTGATTCTGTATTGGAAATTCTTATGAGGTAACCAGGTAAAAATAAGCATTATGTCACTCTGTCCATGTACTGCTCAAAGTATTTCAAGTCTTTAGTCCACAAAATAATCCTGAGTGGTAAATATTTTCATTTTACTGAAAATGAAACTGAGGCATGGAAAGGTAAGGTAACTTGCTCAAGGAAATACAACTAATAAGTAGCAAAATTAATAAACAGCAAACACAGGCTATCTGGATCCAGACTCTACAGTGCCTATATGCTGATTACTCAGAAATTCTAGAAACAAGAGTTTCTCCTAAATCACACTGTCCATACTTGAGAGCTCTGTGTCCTGACCTTAATAATTTCCATTAGGGCACAACCCTTTCCTCCTTCCCATTCCAGATCAGAAACATTCTAAATCTTCAAGCACTCCAAACAAAAACAAGGCAAAATGATAGCTATATAATAGGACACAGACTCAGTCTATGACAGATGTTGCCCATCTATGTGAGTGTGTATGAAAATTGTGTTTACTCTTAGTAAAGGAATATAATTGTGAAATAAATAATTAGGAAAAATGGGTGAAACCAGAATGAAATGACTCCTTCATCCTGGAAAAGAAACAAGGAAAAAGATCAACCAAGAGAAGTATTTGAGCATCCTATCAGCCAAAAATTTTTAAGAAAATATTAAATGACTTTTCAGCTTAGGCCAGGCAGAATGGCTCCCTCAAAGAAGGGTGGGGAGAAGAAGAGTCGTTCTGCCATCAACAAGGTGGATACCTGGGAATACACCATCAATATTCATAAGCACATCCATGGTGTGGGCTTCAAGAAACGTGCCCCTCAGGCACTCAAAGAAATCTGGAAATTTGCCATGAAGGAGATGGGGACTCCAGATGTGTGCATTGATACCAGGCTCAACAAAGCTGTCTGGGCCAAAGGAATAAGGAATGTCCCATGTCAAATCCATGTGCAGTTATCCAGAAAACGAAACAAGGACGAAGATTCACCCAACAAGCTCTACACTCTGCTGACATATGTACCTGTGACCACTTTGAAAAATCTATAATCAATGTGCTGCTGCTGGTTTTCAAATAAAGTTATAAAACCAAAAAGAAGAAAAGATTAAATGAAAAAGAGCAGACCAACAAGAAAGGCTGAGATGCAGTGTATGTCAAAAATGTGCTAAAGAAGGTCCATTTGGGGGACACATCAGAAGAAGATGAGAAGTTAAAAATAACTAAGAATATGAATATCCTTTTTTCTCCTTTATTGATGGTAGCATGTGCATACACTAGGGCCTTGGGGAGCATTCTTCACAGGTCTGGTCACACTGTGATCCCCTTCTGTCGGTCCTTCAGCCCATTGGATTTGGGGCAGTTGAATGTGTGCCTGGCATGTTTCAGGTGGATCAGCCTAGGTGTTGGATCCACCAGAAGTTCAGGAAAGTTTCCTTAGAGTAGACAACACTTGAGTTCAGTGTTGCAAGAAGACCAGGCATACATGAGATTGGCTGAAAGATGAAGTGGGGACTTCCACACAAGAGGAGCTTACATTCTGGTGCATTGGAAAAAAGGCAAAAGGTTTGGTTTGGCAAGATGTACAACTCAACAGGGACAAAGTAAAATACTGGATTGGAGAAGGCACAGAGCCAAGAGTTTTGTGGGTTTTTAAAATTTTACTTATTTAATTTTATTTATTATCACCATTATTTTTTTTAATTTGACCAGAGACAGAGAGAAAGGGAAGGTGGAAAAAGCAAGTCACCAGGTCCAGGACTCCATCTACCATTGACCACATGGGAGCCCAACGCCTTAACTACCATGCCACCTGCTGGCCCCGAGCCAAGATTTTGTTGTTGCTGTTGTTTTCAAAGAAGCATTTATTTCATTTTATTTATTCATTCATTCACTTTAATTTGACCAGAGACAGACAGAGAGGGAAAGAGTGAGAAAACAAGCCACGAGGTCTGGGACTTGAATCGTGGTCGGCCATAGTAGGAGTGTCCAGCACCTTGACCACCATGCCACCTGCTGGCCCAAGCCAAGAGTCTTTAATTCTAAGGACTTGAGAATTTAGACAATGAAGAGCGATTAAGAAGTTTTAGATGGGAAGAATGTTTTCACATGTGCTCACTAGATGGATAATTCTGACAGCTGTGTGAATGCTGTTCTATTGCCAATAACAGAAAATACCTGGAATGGACGATTTATAAGAACAGAAGTTTATTCAGCTTATGATTTGGAATTCCAAAGTCCAAGGCCATAGCATAGTAGAGGGCAGGGGCACATGAATTTGTGTCTATCTGTTTCTATTCTGATCTCATTCCTTCGCCTTATAAATCCATCAGGATTCAATCACAGGGACCATTCCCTAAATGACCTTAATTCTAACCTCCTCCCAAAGGCCCCACTTTTCTACACCATAGTTAGATGGTATTTTCACCCATTTAATTCAATCACAATCAAATTTCAACACTTAAATTTGAGAGCACATTCAAAACAAACCAGGTGAATTGAAGAACATTAGGCTAAAATCTGAAAGAAATACCTGCAGAAGATTAATGAGAAGGACTGCCCAGATTTTCACTGCTAATTCTTTTTGAAATTTTTTTCAAGTTTATTCATTTATTTTTTTTCCATGAGAAAGATATAAAGGGAGGGGTGAGGGGGAAGGAGCCTGCAACAATGTCTTCATGCTACAATCCACTTCCAGTCTCAGCCGACCTGGATCATGGGCATATGTACACCTAGCACAACAGAGAGAATATGAACTAGGACATGAACCAGGAAGGATCCTTCCCGTGTCAGTCCAGTTGTGTTACCACTGTGCCAGCACTTTGCCACATTCTTTATATGTATTAATACCTTCCAACTAATTCCATGTCTCTCTCTCCTTCTCTCTTAATTTGCTAGAGGGCCTGTGCCCTCACAGAGAGAGAGAAAGAAATCGCCTCCCACCCGTGGTAGGGAATGGCCATACCACAATCCCTTCTTCTCCATTTCTCCCTCCTTTCAGTATTTTAGGCACACACACATAAATACCCAGCATTTTTTTTTCAGGTTACCTGTCTGGGACTCAAACCACGCACTCAGCCATGTGGGATCCAGCTTGTGTAACCACCAGGTCATGGACTGGCCCCTAATTTCATGTCTCAGAAACTTTTCTTTAACTCTGAATCCATGTATCTTATTTCCAAGATTGATTTTTGGGGTTGGTGCATGCTGTTGGTAGTGCCAGATGAGAGTAGAAAGGAATTGGACAGGAGCATGTCAATGAAGGTTGAAGAGTGTAAGATGGTTTCTACTTCTTCGATAGGTTGACCAGATGGACGGTGGTGCCTGATGATTTGGTTTGGAGCGAAAATGATAAAGTTAGTTTTAGACATGTTACATTTAAGTTGACTTTGGAACATAGCAGTAATCAAAAACCATAAGATGCACTATCTGGTGGTGTGGTGGTTAAGGTGGCTGTATCTCACATGGCCTACTACACGGTTCAAGTCCTAAACCCAGAGGCTTGACAAATACACTTGATGTGTGTGCATGTACTCCCAAAATCCTTAAAGGAAAAATGTAGGAGAAGGGATTGCTGAGTGATCATCCCCCATGGGGGGATGCTTTCTCATTTTCACTCTTTATCTCTCTCTCTGTCTCTGTTTCTCTCTTGTGAGTACACATACCCTTTAACAATTTTTTTTTAAAAAGAGAGATTTTCACCATAGGGCATGTGCACACGCCAGAAAGACCCCCAGAGACAGAAAGCGAGAAATCACCCCCCATGGAGAATGGCCATGCTGCAATCCCCTTTCCTCTGTCCTCCTCTCAAGATCTTGGGCACACATGCGCATGTGCCTGGCATAAGTTTTGAGTTACTGTATCCAAGATTTGAACTGCAGTCAACTACATGAGTGTCCAGTGACGTATCCATTATGCCATCTGGTGGTCCCACTCTTTAGCAAATTTTTTTTAATTTTAAATATCTGTTGATGTACCTACTTTGTTTTTCTCTCCATGAGAGCTGAAACCATATTTATTTTGTCTTCAATTATAAATCAATGCCTGGCATATAATAGGTATTCAGTAAATATCTGTGAATGAATGAACTGAATGGATGCGGTAAAAATGGCCAATAGGCAGTATGTAACTTATGAGCATAAATAGGGACTATAAATAGAAATTTAGTAGCCATCATTATAACTACCATTGTTGAATGCTTATTGTGTGGTGAACTAATATTTCAAATACATTAGGTCATTTGACTATTTTTAAAAATTATTTATTTTGGGACCAGCAGTTAGCGTAATGGCTATGTCGCTGGACTCCCATGTAGTTGACTGTGGTTCGTGTCCTGGACCCGGTGGCTTAAAATTCACGCTGGGCGCGTGTGCGTGCGTGCCCAAGATCCCGCCCAAGAGGAGAATGGAGAAGAAGGGATTGTGGCGTGGCCATCCCCCCTGGGAGGTGATTTCTCGCTTTCTGTGTCTATGTCTCTCTCTGGCTGTCTGGCAAGCGCATGCGCCCTATAGCAAAAACCTCTCAAAAATTATTTATTTTATTTATTATTATTTTAAAATTTGCTAAAGGGCATGTGTGCTTACCAGAGAGAGATAAAGAAAAAAGAGAAAAAGAAAGAAAGCCTTCAGGTCTGGGACTCAAACCATGATTGGTCAAGTAGAAGTCTAGTGCCTTAACCATGCCTCCTGCTGGCCCCTCATTTGGCTCTTAAAAGAATTCTAGTCCCTGGGCCAGCAGGTGGCATGGAGGCTAAGGTGCTGGATCCCACATGGTTGACTATGCAGTTTGAGTCACAGACCCAGTGCCTTGAACATCATACCATGCACATGTGCATAGATGCCCGAGAAGAGAATGGAGAAGGGATTGCAGTGTGGCCATCCCTTCTTAGGGGGTGATTTCACACTTTCTTGCTCTCTGTCTCTTTCTGGCAAGTGCACATCTTACAAAAAAGAAGGTGGCTTGGGACCAGAAGATGGCTTAGTTGTTATATCACTAGATTCCCACATAGTCAACTCTGGTTCAAGTCCTAGACCCAGCAGCTTGAAACTCATGCCAGGCATGTGTGCGTATGATCAAAATTCCAAGAGGAGACAAGGAGAAGAGACTGAGGTTTGGCCATTCCCCCTGGAGGGTTATTTTTCACTTTCTGTCTCTCTGGCAAGTGCTCATGCCCTGTAACAAAAAATCTCTCTCTGGGAAAAACAAAACAAAACAAAAAAAGATGGTGGCTTTTAGGGAGAATATAGGGATTAGGAATGGGAGATTTTGATGAAGGTGGAGTAAAGAAGTTCAGTGAGGGACCAGCAGTTAGCTTAATGGCTTTGTCGCTGGACTCCCATGTAGTCGACTGCAGTTCAAGTCCCAGACATGGTGGCTTAAATTCATGCCAGGCGCGCGCGTGTGTGTGTGTGTGTGTGTGTGTGTGTGTGTGTGTGCCCAAGATCCTGAGAGGAGAATGGAGAAGGGATTTTGGCATGGCCATCCCCCCGGGAGGTAATTTCTCGCTTTCTGTCTCTCTGTCTCTCTGTCTTTCTGGAGAGCACAGGTGCTCTATAGCAAAAACCTCTCTCAAAAAAAAAAAAAAAAAAAAAAGAAGCAGTTCAGTGAAAGAAATGGCATAATGAAACTGAAGAATTAGAGGAATAAAAAAATAAAGATCCGATGGAGAAACTGGAACTCTCATACCTAGCCAGTGAGAATGTAAAATGGTATAGTTGCTGTGGAAAACAGTTTGGTGACTCCTTGAAAAGTTAAATATAGGGAACCAACAGTTAGCGTAATGGCTATGTCACTGAACTCCCACATAGTCGACTGCGGTTCGCATCCCAGACCCGGTGGCTTAAAACTCACGCCGGGCGCGTGTGCGTGCGTGCCCAAGATCCCAAGAGGAGAATGGAGGAGAAGGGATTGTGGCATGACCATCCCCCCTGGGGGGTGATTTCTTGCTTTCTGTCTCTATGTCTCTCTCTGTCTCTATGTCTCTCTCTGTCTGTCTGGTGAGCGCATGCGCCCTATAGTGAAAACCTCTCAAAAAAAAAAAAATTAAATATAGAATATATGTCCAGAAATTCTACTCCTAGGGACTTGTTTTCCCAAAATGGAAAACAAGTTCTTTGCAAATAGTTGTATATGACTATTCTCAGAACTTGTGCTCACAAAAGCCCTAGCAAACTAATACAGGAGTGAAGTACTGACCTATACTGTAGTGTATCTGAACCTTGAAAAAAATTAAGCTAAGTGAGAGAAGCCAGACATAAAGGTCCCATACTGTATGATTCCAAAATCCAGAATAGGTAAATTTATAGACGGAAAACAGATTGAAGGTTGCAGGGAATGAGCTGGGGAGAGGGAAAATGGAGAACAGCTATGGGCTTTTCTTATGAGGCAATGAAAATATTTTGGAACTTGAAAGAGGTGGTGTTTGTATAACATCCTGAATCTGTTAAATGCCGATGATTTTTACACTTTAAAATGATTCATTTATGTTATGTGAATTTCAAGAGGAAGAAACAATTGCTAGCTACTAAAGAGTAGGGTAGGGATAAAGATAGGGGCTGGAAGGTGGTGTGGTGAAGGTGCCAGAGTCCTACATGGCCAACTGCAGTTTGAGTCCCGGATCTGGTGGCTTGCTTTTTTACTTTCCCTTTCTCTCGCTGGTCAAATTTAAAAAGTAATAGTAACAAATAAAATAAATAATTATTGTTTTTTTTAAAAAAGCGCCTAGAGGATGGACCAGCAGTTGGCATAATGGCTATGTCGCTGGACTCCTATGTAGTCGACTGCGATTTGAGTCCCGGACCCAGTGGCTTAAACTCACGCCAGGCGCGTATGTGTGCGTGCCCAAGATCCCGAGAGAAGAATGGAGGAGAAGGTATTGTGGGCCATTCCCCCAGGGGGTGATTTCTTGCTTTCTGTCTCTCTGTCTCTCTCTGACTTTCTGGCAAGTGCACACACCCTATAGCAAAAAAAACAAACAAACAAAAAAAAGCACCTAGAGGTAAACCCATGCAGTTTTCTATGTCAGAGGAAGTCACAACCAAGTAGTTGTGATACTGAGGTTGTGATGCACTAGGGACCAGGATAAAATGACAAGATATTGGACAGATGATGTACATTGACTTTGAAATAACCCAACCAGATTGCAGAACTTGGGGAAATCTGGACGTGTACAATTGGTAGAGTCTTCATCAGATGTGCAGCTTGTATCCCAGAGGTTGGCAGATAGTGCTGATAATGATAAGGAAGCTCAGAGAGCATGCTAGGAGGAAACCAGCTTGTTGGAGGGAGTAACGTTCAGGACAGTGCTGGGGAAAGGGAAGAATTTATTTCCCTCTGGTGTTCACAGCAGTCTCAGAGGATACTCAGCTTATACTTGAGACTCAGATTTTACTTAAGGAAGTAGAGAGGGCAAGCTGTGGGGACAAGGGATTTTTTTTTTCCTTTTGCTATAGCATGTGTGCACTTGACAGATAGAGACACAGAGAGAGAAAGTGAGAAATCACTCCTCAGGGGGGCAGCCACTCTGCAATTCCTTCTCAGGATTTTGGGCACGTATGTGCATGTGTCCAGCCTGATTTTCCAGTTGCTGAGTCAGGACTCAAACTATAGAATGGGCCATGTGGGGGACCAGCAGTTAGCATAATGGCTATGTCGCTGAACTGCCATATAGTCGACGGTGGTTTGAGTCCCGGACCCAGTGGCTTAAACTCACGCCGGGAGTGTGTGCGTGCATGCCTAAGATCCCGAGAGGAAAATGGAGGAGAAGGGATTTCGCTGTGGCCATCCCCCATGGGGGGTGATTTCTCGCTTTCTGTCTCTCTGTCTCTGTCTTTCCAGTGAGCGCACGTGCCCTATAGCAAAAACCTCTTAAAAAAAAAAAAAAAGGACCATGTGGGTATCTAGCATCTTAACCTTTCTGCCACCTGCTGGCCCATGGTGACAAGGGAATTTGATTCATTATGGGATAGGGTTCCAAGCTACCATAGGTTTTGTAGGTTAATAATATATACTAGTGTGTTGACAATTAAGGTAGTCTGACAGTACAGACACTCCTAGACTTACAGTGTGGTTATGTCTCAATAAAACTTTTGTTGCATTGGACTAATTGGGCAGTCTAATTGGGGCAACCTGGCTCGCACTGGGCATGTGCAATTAGGTGATCAAGTTCCTCATTCTTTACCTGTGAGGAAGGTGCGCAGGTGCAGGAAAGAAAATGAGGATACAAATTCAAAGAAAGGACATAGGCAGCCTAATGGGGGCCTCCCACTAAAGAATATTCATGATCACTAGTAATAAAACGACAGTTGACCTGTGCAAGTGCAGTTGCTACCTGGCAATCTGCCTGCCCAAGAGCCTTCTGGGTGTACTTCCTTTCTTTCCTATTAAATCTTCTTTAGAAACAAACAAACAAACAAACTTCTTTTCTACCTACTTCATCCGTGGTTGCGGTTTCATTTTGTGCCTAGGGACAGATCTCTAATTTTAGTAATCTGGACCCAAAGAACCAAGGACTTCATAACGCAGCTCGACACTTTCCCATCCGTTAACAAGACCTTGAGCAGAGTGCTTCCTGTATCTCTCTCACATGTACATATATGTGTTCTCTGTCATTAAACAAACAAAAAAGAACTATGAGATTATAGTTGAAGAGTGAATGTATTTACACAACAACATTAAATAATCATATAGCACTTCTATCTTTAAAGAGTACATGATTGGGACCAGCAGATGTTGTAGTGGTTATGTTGCTGGATTCCCACATGGCCTACCACAATTTGAGTCCTGGACCTGGTGGCTTCAAACTCATGCCTATGTGCTTGGCCAAGATCCCGGGAGAAGAATGGAAGAGAAGGGATTGTGTCATGGCCCCTGGGGGGTGATTTCTCACTTTCCTTCTCACTGTGTCGGTTCCTCTCTCATTCTCTCTCTCTTTCTAGCAAGCGCATGTGCCCTAAGGCAAAAAATCTCTTAAAGAAAAAATAAAAGAGTACATGATTTATTTCCAAATGAGAGTTAAAGACAATAAACATTGTAAGATTCAATGTAGGTTGACAAGATCTGGAAAGACTACATGGAGGAAGCGCCACCTAGAGATGCCATGGAAACCTAGAAGAAGCTATAAAACTAGTTTAAGTGAAAGAACAGCATAAGACCAGGCATAAAGACAACAAGTCCATGTACAAAACGGGGGGAAGGGAGGCTTACAAAAAGTCCGTGAAAATGAATATTATGAAAAAAACTGCATAGATTCAAGAAGCTTTTGCACTAAAGCACTCCTACTTTACTTTCATTTTTCCTACAAACTCTTCAAAATCCCCTCAGATGGATGCTACTGAGTATTTTCACAAGGTTAGTGGAATGTTATGGTTAAAGTTCAATTAGATTCAGGTGGGACTCAATGGCTGTTATGCCTATCCAACTAAATACCATTATTATTTTTTAAAAATTTTCATTTAACTTTATTTATTATTATTATTATCATCATCATTATTTTAATCCGATCAGAGAGAGAGAGGGGGGAAAACGAGAACGCAAGCTGTCAGATCTGGGGCTCAAACAGTGGTTGGCCATGTGGAAATCCAGCGCCTTGCACCACCAAGTCAATTGCCCACTGCTAATCTTTGGCGGAGTCCGGCGCGGCCCCTTTAAGACAGGCAGGATCCGGGGCGGTCCCAGTGCTGATTGGCCGAGCTCCGAGCCACGTGGCTCCGGGTGTAGCCGCAACTGCCCTGGGGCTCTGGCGATTGCTGGGAGCTGCTAGGTGGTGGGCACCGCCTCTCCTCCCGGAGGGAGCGAGTTGGCAGATGTGCATCCGGAGGTCCTTGGTCGGCCTCACCTTTTGTACCTGCTTCCTGGCTTCTTACCTCACGAACAAGGTGAGGGGGCGGGCGCGGGACGCGGCGATTGCACGTGGGAGATTTGAGTCCCAGAAGCAATCGTGTAACCAGCGCAGCCTCCAGCTTTTTATCTTTCTTCCTGATGGATGGGATGCTGTTTTAGAATAACGTTTGTTGGCCGGTGGTGTCCCTGTTTCCCGTCCTGTAAAGGACCCTGCGCATCTTCTGGGAAGCAGGATTTGTTGCCTGGCCATTTCCTGGGAAATTAATTTTGGGCTGTGTGGACTACTTTTAAGGGAAAAAATTGGCTCCCCTTCCCTTGGGGAAGGAAATGTCGGAGTAGAAATCAGACATATCCGGCCAGACAAGCTCCTTCCCCAGAACTTCTCAAGGTCCTTTAAAATAGAAAAGATGATCTGTCTTCCCTTCACGCCACTCATCCCCAGATCTTGTTCTTTATGTCTGCCTCCCAAGCACTTCCAATATATTTTTTTAAGTGGACTTAAGAAAAAAGTAAAATGTGAACTTAATTTTAGGTTTAAAGTAATGTTATGAAACCCTTTGATGTTAGAGAGGCAGTGGTGTGGAGTTTTTGTAGGAGGGGGAAGCTGACCTGGGTTTGGTACTGTGCAGGGAAGTGTTGGACCCAGTGGGCCGATATTCCTCTGGCCTGCACCCTGGGCTGTCCCTGGTCATAGTGGTATTATGGGCCAGGGACCACCTTGTTCCACTGTGAGATCTCTATTGCTCTGTTCCATCTTACTCTCTGAAAAAGAACCACCAACAAACAGCATTTTTTTTTTACACTTCTCTCTTAAAGTGAGTAGCTATCTTCAGGATAGTCACAGGGCGTTTTTCCAACCCCATTCCCTTTCCAGCTAATAGTTATGGTGATGGGCCTTTGAAGATCTGTAAATGCAGCCTTATTGGGAGGCAGTGATTTATTTCATTCCTGATTCCACTTACCTGGCCTTTGAGACCTTAATCTCCTTATATTTAATTTTTTTTTAACTTAAAGATATGAGAAAGTGGTATAAACTTCGTGTTCTAGTGCATTTTCTGTTGTTAATGACTGAATACCAGAAACTGATTTATGTGAAGAGGCTTACGTAGCTCATGGTTTTAGAGTCCACAGTCAAGGGCCACTTCATGAAGATCTTCTAGTAGAGTCCCAAGTGCTGAGTATTATATGGCGAGAGCTTGAGCACAACAGTGCAAATGTGTCTGGATCTGGGTACCCACAAGTATCGCTGTGGTTTCATCCTCTCTTGTAAACTACCAGTTATCTATTTATTTGTCCCCCCAGATGTACATTTGTATTTGTGGTATCATTTTTTTTTTTTTTTACTTACTGGAGTACCGTACTATTTTATAATTAATATAATAGGACTAAGTGCCTTCTACGTGCTTAATGCCTCAAGGTTCAATAAAGTTAACCAAGTTGTAATGTTCCCAGGAATATTGAGTAATAGAAATCATAGAATTTCAAGGGCCCACAGAATTTAAACATGATGGTTCAGAGTGCTTTGGCCTGAGGCTGTTGGTATGTCATTGCGTGGTGCAGAGAGTAGGTTAACAGGGCAGAGGAAGGAAAGAAGGGGAGATTGTCCCAAGTGGAAGGAGGAAATGAGATCAACAATGGAGGAGAAGAAGTGGGAGGGCCAGTGTCTTAGTTTATTTTCTGCTGCTATAACAAAATACCACATATAGGTTAATTTACAAACTATATAAATGTATTTGCATCATGGTTCTGGAGGCTGGGAAGTCTAAGAGCATGGTGCTAGCACATGGCAGAAGCCTTTGTGTTGCATCATCCATGACAGAAAGCAGAGGCAAAAGAGTGTGCAAGACAAGGAGAGGATGGGGGCTGAACTTTTCCTTTTATCGAGTCCTCCCCGTGATAATGATCTTAATCCATTCAAGGGAGCCCTGATGACCCAGTTACCTCTCAAAGGTCCCACTTCCCTAAACCATTGCATTGAAGCTAAAGTTTCCAACACAGGAACTTTGACAGATGCAAACCCCAACAGCCAGTTGGGAAGAGGTGGTTGTTCATAACAGGACCCTGCTGAGGAACTTTGTGACTCTTAGAACTGTGCACCTTTTGTGTTTTTTATATTGTTTTGTCATGTCAGTCAGGTTTCCTTCCAGGGGCCAAGGCCAAATGGTTCTTGGACCCAAGTAGAGGTCCAAGTAGAGGCCAAATAGACCAAGTAGAGGCCAAATGAGAAGAGAGCTGAGTGGTAGCTACCGCATAACCATATTCTCATGCACCTAGTCTCTTGGCATAATTAATTTCCTTTTGAATTAGTGAAGATCTTTTTGTATCTACTGTAGAAGATACTCTCTTCCAGTTTTTTGAAGACTGCTAACTTTTTTCTTTTTGTGTGTAAGTTTTTTCTTTATTTCTTCCATGAGTGAGAGCAACAGAGAACAAGTATGTGCAAGAGGTAGGTACCGCCACTGGTGTCTTGATGACATCTTCCACCCTCACCCTCAGCCAGCCCTGATTGTGGGCACATAGGTGACTGGCATACTCAGGAGGTTTCCCTGGATGTAACCCTGAAATCGTCCCGTGTGGGTCAGCCTTACAGCCTGTTGTGTTTTATTACTGTGCCACTGTCCAGTCCCTTCAATAGGAATTTTTTGATGATATGGTCTATCAAGTTTGTCTTCATCTGAGGTATCCATTAATCTGGTATTTGTTTTTCAGTATGTCCTGTCTGTCTTGAAATTTACCTACCCTACATTATTCCAAGGGTGAGTATCTTTTATGTTCTTTTTGTACATTTGTAGGACATGGCCAACCAATATCATTAAAAACTCTATGAAATAGTTGTAATGACTGTGCAGGTTTTTCATCAGATACACATATCGTGACTTACTTAGCTGTCCTGTTAGTGAGCATTTAAATTGTGTCTGGACCAGCTTCATAGCTTAGTGGTGAAGGAAGCTGGATCCCACATGGCCAACTGCAGCTCAAATCCTGGGCATGGAAGCTTGAAAGACATAGCAGGCACATGTGTGTATGCCAAAAATCCTGACAGGATGAAGAACTGGAGGAGAATGGATTGCGGTGTGACTGTGCCCCATCCCATGGGGAGTACTTTCTCCCTTTATGTCTCTCTTTGTTTCTCTGTCTCTCTCTGGCAAGTGCACAATTTTAAAAAATGAGTCCCCAGGTCAGCAGTTGGAGTGGTAGTTAAGGTGCTGGACTTCCACATGGTCAAACATGGTTCTAGTCCCAGACCTGGCGACTTGTTCTCTCTCTCTCTCTGCTATCTCTCTCTGGTGAGCACATATGGGCTGTAGCATATTAAAATAATAATGATAATAAATAAAATGAAATAAGTAATTTTTGGGCAACAACAAATGGCATAATGGTTATGTTGTTAAACTTCACATAGTTGACTGCATTTCATATCCTGGACCTGGTGGCTTAAAACTCACACCAGGTGTATACGTGTGCATGCCCAAAATCCTGAGAGGAGACTAGAGGAGAAGAAATTATGGTGTGGCCATCCCCCCAATGGGTGATTTCTCACTTGCTCTCTGTTTCTGTGATTCTGGTAAGCGCATGTGCCCTATAGCAAAAATCTCTCTCTAAAAATAAATCTTTAAAAAAAAGTCTTAAAAAAAAAATCTGTCCCAGGGACCAGCAGATGGCATAATGGTTACATTGTTGGACCCCCATGTAGTTGACTGTGGTTTGAGTCCTGGACCTGGCAGCTTAAAACTCAAGCTGGGTGCATGTGTATGTGCTCAAAATCCCAAGAGGAGAATAGAAGAGAAGGGATTGCGGCATAGCCATCCCCTTTGTGGGGTGATTTCTTGCTTTCTGCCTGTCTCTCTAGTGAGCACACACATCCTATAGCAAAAAATCTCTCTTAAAAAAAAAATGTGTCCCATATCTGGAGCATAAAAATAATTTTAGGGCTAGCAAGTGGCATGGTGGTTAAGGTACTGGACACCCATATCATTGATCATGGCTTAAATCCTGGATCTGACAACTTGAAAATCACACTGAGAACATGTGTCGGCATGCCCAAAATTCCCAGAGGAGAATGGAGAAGAACTGTGGCGTGATCATCCTCCCGGTGGGTAATTTCACACTTTCCCTCTCACTGTTTTTCTGTCTCTCTCCATGAGTGCACATACGTAATGACCACAAACTAAAAAAAAAAAAAGCAACGAAGAAAACTCTTGACAGTTTTGTATTCAAATTAGCCAAATTTTCAACATTTCCAACTTTTTTTTTGAGAGGTTTTTGCTATAGGGTGCATACACTAACCAGAAAGACAGAGAAAGCAAGAAATCCCGGGGGGATGGCCACGTTGTAATCCCTCCTCCTCCATTCTCCTCTCAGGATCCTAGGCACGCATGCACATGTGCCCAGCATGAGTTTAAGCCACCGGGGGTCCAGTACATGAAACGCTGTCGACTACATGGAAGTCCAGTGACATAGCCAAAATGTAAACTGCTGGTCCCACATTTCCAACTGTGTTTTAGGGGTACATTCCTGTATGAGAAATTGAGGTTGAGCCAGCTGGTGGCATGGTGGTTAAGGTGGCTGAATCCCACGTAGATGACTATACATTTTGAGTCCTGGATTCAGTGGTTTGAAAATCACACTGGATGCATGCCCAAAATCCTGAAAGGAGGAAAGATGGAGGAAAAGGGAATGTGGTGTGACTATCCCACATAGGGAGTGCTTTCTCAGTAAGTACACACAGCCTTTAGCAAATTTAAAAGGAAAAAAAGAAATGTGGGTTAAAGAACTTGAACTTGTTTAGTAGTCTTTCTGAATGTTAACAAGTCCATTTCTAAAAATGTTTGACATTGCCATCCAGCCTGTATATGAAAGTTTTTATAATATTGGGTCATCGGAAGTATTTCTTTATATGCAAAAATGCATCACGACTTTGCCAACAACCTAATATTATACTTGAACTGTGGTTATTTTTACCTCTGATTTCATAAGCAAAACAATTACATTATATTGTTTTATAATTTCTCACATTACTTAGGAAGTGGGCATTTTTTTTTTTTTTAGTTTATTATCTACTCATATTTTTTTTTCAATGAATTATCTACTTGTGCTTTTTACTCACTTATCTTCACTGGGATTTTAATATTTCTCTATTAATTTAATGAGATTTTATTTTATTTTATTTTTGAGAGGTTTTTGCCATTGGGCGTGCGCGCTCGCCAGAAAGAGAGAGACAGTGAGACTGAAAGCGAGAAATCACCCCCCCGTCCCCAGGGGGGATGGCCACACCGCAATCTCTTCTCCTCCATTCTCTTCTTGGGATCTTGGGCACGCACACACACTCGCCCGGCATGAGTTTAAGCCACAGGGTCAGGGACTTGAACTGCATGCAGTTGGCTATGTGAGAGTTTAGCGACATAGCCATTACTCTAACTGCTGGTCCCATTTTAATGACTTTTTAAATTTTAAGAATGTTAATTACTTGTCTATCATGTGTACTGGAAGTATTTTTCTTATTTGTTTTTTTTTCTTTTAAATTGTTTCTATTTATTTCAATGATATATTTTATCTTTATGTAGATAAATCCATTGATTGTTTCTTTTATGGTTATTTCCATTGATTTTGTGTTTATTCTTCCCCATATCTACAGTGTCATATAGATAGTCATCTATATTTCATTAAAGGTTTATTTAATTTTTAATTGTTGTTACTTTGTTTTAGTGTATGGTGTGATGTGAGAAATCGTCCCTCCCCCAGTACTAGCCTCATTTATTGTGTAATCCTTCTTTTTTTGCCTTTAGCTGTTAATATCATTTATAAAATTATTTTTCTAGAGTCTCTTTTTGGGCATTTGTCAGGTTTTTGGAAAAGGACTAGTGTTAAATTATTTTGATTGTTATATTATTTAATATGTAGAAGAGGCAGTAATCCCTCATCCTTCTTTTTTTTTTTTTTTCTTTTTTTGGAGAGGTTTTTGCTATAGGGCGTGTGTGCTCACCAGACAGACAGAGAGAGACAGAGAGACAGAAAGCGAGAAATCACTCCCCAGGGGGGATGGCCACGCTGCAATCCCTTCTTCTCCATTCTCCTCTCAGGATCTTAGGCACACACGCACACATGCCTGGCGTGAGTTCCAAACCACTGGGTCTGGGACTCGAACCTTGATCAACTACATGGGAGTCCAGCGACATAGCCATTATGCTAACTGCTAGTCCCCCTCATGCTTCTTTTTTTCCCCCAAGTTTATTTATTTATTTTTTCCATGTGCTAGATGCACACAGGGGAGGGGGAGGAAACAGAAATCCCCCTCATCCTTCTTTTTTCCCCCAAGTTTATTTATTTATTTTTTCCATGTGCTAGATGCACACAGGGGAGGGGGAGGAGACAGAGAGACCATACCTCAACAGGATCTTGACTATAGTCCACCCAGTGTCAGCCAGCCCCAGATCATGGGCATGTATGTGCCTGGCATACTGCATATACTCTGCCTGGCATACTGGCATACGCTCGCTTCCTCCTTTAAAAAATCTTCTTTTGGGGCCAGCAGGTAACATGGTAGTTGAGGTGCTGGATTCCCACATGGTCAGTCATAGTTCAAGTCCCAGACCTGGTGGCTTGCTTTCTCACTTTCCCTCTCTCTCTCATGAGTGTGCATGCCCTGTAGCAAATTTTAAAAGAATACGAATGATAAATAAAGAGAAACAAATAATTCTTTATTAAACAAATAATTCTTTATTAAGGAATGTTCTTTGTCTTATTTTTGATATGTTATTTCAGGTAAGCTTTGGAATTATTTTGTCAGTCCTCCCTAATGTTTCACAGCAGGAGCTTTAAAATATCTTTGCTAGTGCATGTTTTAGTCAGTAAAGCTAGGATATTGTTTTCTTTCTGGTCCTGATTTCCTCTTACGTCTTCCCAAGAAGAGGGACTTAGGGAACTTGTGTAGGAAGGGTTGGTGTTACACCTGGCTTACCTTACCCCTTTTGGTACATGATAGGTCTGAGCTCCCCACATAGAATGTAAGATGTACAAAGGCTGGAATTTCATTTTATTCATTATGTCACTGGAATGTCCCCAGTGCCCAAAACAATGCATAGTAGGGCAGAGTAATTTATTCCACAAATATTTATGGATGTCAGTTATGTACCAGGCACCATTCTAGATGCTTGGGGTACATCAGTGAAGAAAAGAAAGCTCTCTTCCTTGTGGAGCTTGCCTCTTCTGTCGTTGAGACTTCCCTGCAGTAAATGGTAATCTCTGTTTGGTGGCCTGACTCAGAAACCCAGCTTACTAGGTTAGTTGCCCTTGTTAGGGTGACTTGTAGTACCCAGTACTCTTCCCATTAAGGCTTCATCATGCTTGATTGTAAGTACTAGTTAATTACCTTATTTCCCACCAGATCAGGGTTTCTCAATCTCGGAATGACATTCCAGAGTTGGCATTCTGAGTTGAATAACTCTTTGCTGTGGGGACTGCCTGCACACACAGGGTTAAGATTAGCAGCATCCTTGGCTCCTCTTTACTAGGTTCCAGTGTCATGTCCTCCCCCTGCCACTCTCAGTGGTGACAAGCAAAACCTTCTCTAAACACTGTTTGGTGTCCCCTGGGTGAAAAATCAGATTTAGTTGAGAACCACTACTCTGGACCAAGCAATTTGAGGATACAGTTCATATTGACTTGGCTGGGTCAGTGAAACTTCGCAAGAGACATGTAGGCTGATCACGTGTTACCACACAAGAGGTGGGAAAAAGATTATGGGGCAAGAGGACAGGCCCACTTCTGGATATACAAAACGACCTGCCATGTTCTTGAGTCTTGGGCTGTTCGGTAAAGCTGGAATGTGGCTGCTCATAACAGTCAGGAGCTGATCCTGGAGATGGGCATGCACAAGTCTCAGGGATTTGTATGTCACTCACAAGAGACTTTGTCCCCTAGGCCCAGGGTTCTCAATGATAGTGTTGCAACGCATGCAACATGCAACGCATGTGTCATAGTCACTTTCGAGGTGAGGTGTGTTTCAAGTTGTTTATAACTAAAAGTAGGGTTTTGAAATGTATGGGTGATTCACCTAAAGTAATAAAGCAATTAGAGTGAGACAGAATAAAGTTATGCCTATAGTATTCCTGCCATTCACTTGAGTGGTATCCAGGTGAGAATGGAGGTTTGGGAATCATTGATACAGAGACAGTGGGAAAAGTAGTGGCTGTGGGTCAGGTTGTTCAGAAAAGGTCCAGAATTAGAAGAGAAGAATATCAGTGTCAGCTCTTACTGGACAACTGGGCACAAGAGAGTGGTAGAGACTGAGATGGAACAGTCTGAGATATTTGGAAGAGAGTAGAAAAAAAAAAGAGTTGTCAAAGGTTTAAATGTGGCTGTTTATGTCAGTCAGCGAATCTGGGGCTGGATCATTTCTGAGACCATAGTACTCTATTAAATTCGCATTGGCCCTTGTCCTTTCCAGGTGGCAGACATTCATTGGCGGACTTTTGCTCCATGTGTCATGGAAACTGGGCTGGGTGGAGATTGACAGCAGTTCAAGGTATAATGACTTCTCTGTGTTTGACTCATGCTTTGGTTTGGCTATTACTTAATTTTTTATGGTGTTATACTGGGAAACACGGGCGTCAGAGTTGTTTTGCCTCTGAGTTGTTTTATCTCTGACCCTTTTATAATCAGATGAAACTCAAATAGTGTTTTTGTGGTTAGTGATGTCAGCAATAGAATATTAAAACTAATTGAGCTGTATAATTTATAATAGCATGTTAATTTGGCTTTGCTTTAGATCATAGGTTCACTATGAATACATTATCATATCAACTTTAATTTTTTAAAAGTTTTTTATTTTGGGGGACCAGCAGGTGTCATGGTGGTTAAGAAACTAAACTCCCACGTGGCCAACTGTGGTTTGAGTCCTGGACCTGGTGGCTTGCTCTCTCACTTTCTCTCCCTCTCGCACACATGCCCTATAGCAAATTAAAGAAATAATAATGATGATAAATACAATTAAATAATTCTTTTTTAAAAAGGTCTTTTTTTTTTTCATTTCAAAAGTAGCTCCCATTTACAGAAGAATTAGAATAGTAAAAGAAATTCCGTACCTGTTATTCAAGTTCCCTAATTGTTATTGTTTTACAATTCTTACAATTTTTTCTTAATGTATATTTATGGGCATAAATAAATATGTCTGTATTGGGTCATCAGAAAAGTCATGACAGCACAGAAAAATATGGTGATTTTTCCAATGACCCAATATTTACCCACACACTTTTTTTTCCCTGAACTAGTTGAAAGTTGTAGGTTCAACAGGAAAATGTCTCTTTACTTCTAAATTCTTTAGCATGTGTTTTCTAAAAGAATGGCTATTCTCTTACATGACTACAGTGTAATTGTCAAAATCAAGACATTAACACTGATGTAGTACTATTATCTGTAGACAATATTTTGCCAATTTTCTCAATAATATCCTTTGTAGTGCTTTCCACCCCCCAAAAAAATTCTGGTTCAGGGTCCAATCCAGATCACATGTTAAATTAACTGTATGATTGTATTAAAACAGCCTTTCAGATAAGTTAAATCTTAAAGGACGTGACTTTTCAGCCAAAATTATTATCTGAATTGTTTACCCACTCCTACCTCACCTGGATAAATTCTTCTTATTCTTTGACAACATCCTAACTAGCCTGAAATGATGCCCAAAGTGAAAAGAAAATTAATGTAAGGTTTATATGAATAAAGCTAACTTCCCAGTTGAATGGACAGACTGAGTCATTTGTCCTGTGGTCCTAATAATTCTACCTAGTTTCTTCCTTCGTTTGATTAACTGCTTAATTGTAACTTTTTGTTTAGAACTCTGAATAGGATCTGAGATCATGTCTACTATAACTATTGATAATTATGGCTTCTCCTGAAAGGAGAGCAAGAAAATACTATGAAGAAGTTTTACAAAAGAGAAGTCCTGGGAACATAGATATATATTTACTTACCTGACCCTATTGTTTCATACTCCATATTGTGAAAGAATTTTCCACATAAGATGCTTAACCAATCCAAAGGTATATTTCATTAAATCACGATTTTGTATTTTCAAGGTATTGTATCCTCAACTTAATAAAGTAAATGCTTGAGGGATTTTATGTTATCTTAAGCACAAGGCTTATTAATACACACTAGACACTGTTGTCCCATGAACTTGGATGATGCCAAGTTCCACCCATCTCAGAAGTTCTGTAATCACATATTCTTCTATTCTCCTTGCTAAACTCCTCTCTCCTAGACTTCCATAGATGGTGTCAGCCACTCATATGATGTCATCTCAGTTAAACTCCTGGTCAAAGGTCTCAGTGTCTGGGATTTAGTGGATTTGGAGGTTATAACTGCTGGCACAGCTCAGGATTTCCAGTTACCGTGGACCCTTGGCAAAGAGATGTAACAGATGGCTAGCAGGAGGACCCAGCCCTGTATTCTTCCACGTGTGCCTGGGTTGGGTTGGTATTTGCTATGGCTGCTGTTTTCATCTGGGCTTGGTTTACAGATGATGTCACTAGAGAACTGAAGTCCAGTGTTACTGGATAACTGTGTTCTTGGGCAGAGAAAGCAGAGGTTAGCTCTGTTAAAAACAAACAGCAGCAGGGAAAGTTTGGAGTCCCAGAGGTTATCATGGTGTGGGGATTATAATGGTGGGGTTGTGAAGTTGGTCCCAGATTGGTACCAAGTAACACATGCCACTGAGAACTCATTTAGACTGCCTTCAAACCTAGATCAGAGAGAGTCCCAGATTCCTACTCAAACAAGCCTCAGAACCTGACCACACATTTCTTCTATTGCAGAGGCAAGATCTGCCATGTCCATCAGTCTCTGGCCATCCCAGAGTGACCTAACACAGTAGATATCTTCCCAGGATGTTTGCCTATTGACTGGTTCTTATCACCTAGTAGTTTGTTGTTGTTGTTGTTGTTTGTTTTTTGTTTTGCTTGTTTGTTTTTATGTCTATTTATATCTTTTATGAACAAGGGAGTCAAAGAGAGACTGCGAGAGAGAGAACACCACAGGGTCTTGACACCACTATCCACCCCCAGTCTCAGCCAGTCCTGGATCATGGGCACATGTGTGTTCAGCGTACTCAGGGAGGTCTATGGATGCAAACCAAGAACCTTTCCGTGTGGGTCAGCCTTGCAAAGTGTCAAATTTTACCATTGCATGACTGTCAGGCCCTCTTAATTTTGGTTGAAGCTCCTGAAGCATTGTGTCTTGGGGCACTTATCACTGCTTTGTAAGTCCTTCAATGAAAGTCTGAATTTATTTGTGGCCAGAAATTCCTAAGATGAAATAGAAGCCTTGTGAATTTCCTTGAGAGTTTAAGCTGGAGAACCATAACAAATGTCTTTGATAAAACCTCCAAATTAACTCAACATTATCTGAAAAATAAAATAAAATAACAAACAAAAAAAACCCAACTGATCTTTTACAAAAGGCATATGATAATGCTGTAGAGAAAAGAAAGCCTTTTCAGCAAACGGTGCTGGAAGAACTGGATGTCTACCTGCAGAAAAATGAAACTGGGCCCTTATTTCTCACCATTAACAAGAATAACTCAAAATGGATCAAAGGCTTAAATATAAAGCCTCAAATTACAAAGCTACTTGTAGAAAATATAGGGGAAACATTTGAAAATATTGGAATAGATGAAGATTTCTTTTTTATTTTTTAATGTATTTTTTTAAGATTTTGCCGTAGCACGCATATACTTGTCAGAGAGAAATAGAGACAATGAAAGGCAAAGTGAGAAATAACCCCCCCCCCCCCCCCGACCTGGTAAGATGGCCATGCCACAATCCCTTCTTCTCCATTCTCCTATTGGGATTTTGGGCATGCATGCACACACACCCAGTGTGATTTTCAAACTGCCGGACTGAGAAGTTGACCATGTGAGAGTCTGGTGCCACCTGCTGGCTCCAGGCTAAGATTTCTTAAATAAAACTCCTACAGCACAGGCAGTAGTCCCCAAAATAGACAAGTGGGATTACATCAATCTAAAAAAGCTTCCTCACAGCAAAGGAAACAATAATTGGATTGAAAATACAACCTTTGGAATGAGAGAAAATATTTGCAAATTATTCCTGAGACTAGGGATTGAAATCCAGAATATGTAGGGAATTCCAGGCAGCTTATCCGTAGAGTAGGGAAAAAATGAGTAATACAATTAATATTAAGCAATGAATTGAATAGAAAACTCTCTAAGGAATACATAAGAATAGCCAAGAGGCATATGAAAAAATATTCAAAGTCTCTTGTCATAAGGGAAATGCAAATTAAAACCACAATGAGATACCATTTAACCCCAGTTAAAATGGTTAGGATCAAATAAATAAAGAGCTACAAATGAGGCCATGGTAAAAGGGAACCCTCTTACCCTGTTGGTGGGAATGTAAATTAGTTCAACCTCTGTGGAAAACAATATGGAGGTTTCTCAAAAACCTACAAATGGAACTGCCATATGATCCAGTAATCCCACTTCTTTGTATTTACCGAAAGGATAGGAAAACAGTCAGAAAGACACTTGCACACCCGTGTTTATTGCAGCATTATTCACAGTGGCTAAAACAAGAAACCTAAGTATCCAAAAACCAATGAGTGGTTGATAAACTGTGCACATATATATATATACTATGGAATATTACACAGTTACAAGAAATAGTGAATCCTACTGTTTGACTCAAAATGGGTGAATATAGAAGACTTAATAATGAGCAGAGCAGGGGCTGGCAGGTGGCTTGGTGGTTAAGGACACTGGATTCTCACATGGCCAGCTGGGGGTTGAGCCCGGACCTGTTGGCTTGCTTTCTCATTTTCCCTCTCTCTCTTGTTCTGTTCCTCTCTGATCAAATTAAAATAAATAAATAAGTAAAATAGATCTTTAAAAATATATATATTGAGCAAAGTGAGCCAGATTTTGAAAGATACACATTGTTTATCTCTACTCAATTTAAATTGAGTGTCTGTGGAGAGGTTGAGAAATCTAAAGATGTGATATTGTATTCGTGCTGGGAAAATTCATTTTGTACACTGTAATAATATACAGTGGTTGACTGTAAAAAATAATAATTAAAGGAAACACACATGCAAAGAAATGAAAAACAAATGTAGGTTTTTGTCAAAAAAAGAAAAAGAAAAGGAAAAAAAAATAAAAGCAAGATACAGTATTTAATAGTCTTTATGTCCATATTTGTCAGATGAGGTCTCAGCACTTCCTGGTAAGCAGCTTTCAACATAAATGAGAGCCCTGCACCTCTCTCTTCTTTTTTTTTTAAAGTCTCAAGAGGAGAATGAAGGAGGAGGAATCGATGTGGTCATCCCCCCGGATGGTGATTTCTTCCTTTCTTTCTCTCTGTCAAGTGCACATGCCCTGTAGCAAAAATCTCTTTAAAAAAAAAAAAAAAGAACAATCAGTCAATTAGGGTTGGTTGTACTTAGGTTTTTTAATTAATTTATTTTTTGAGAGAGAAACAGTTACCCTTAACAGGGTCTTGCCACACTATGATCCCACCTTTCCCCCACCAGTCTTTCAGCCAGACAGGATCACTGCTGTGTGTATGCACACCTGGTGTGTTTCAGACCTATCTGAGATCCAAATCATGGTTTTACATGTGACCCCAGCATTACAGAGCAGCACTCTTGCCACCTCTGCCATCATGGCAGGGCCTGTACTTACTTTTTTTTTTTTTTAACAGAAGGTGTTTGCGTTCAATAGAGACAAAGAGGGAGAGGTTAAAAGCACCCCACAATGGGGCATAATTATACCATAATCCCATCTCCTCCTTTTCTCCATCCTGTCTGGTTTTTAGGAGTACATGCACAAGTACCTGGCATGTTTTTCAAATTGCTGGGGCTGGGATTTGAACTATGATCAACTATATGGAATCCAGCTTCCTCCACCATGAGGCCACAGGGCAAGCCCAGGGCCTGCACATATTTTTAATGTTGGATTATTTACTTGTTCCTAAGTGAGATGGTCCACACTCATTAAACCTACTGATGGTCATGCCTAGAGCACCCAGTGCAGGAGTCTTCTGAACTCCTGCAGTATTGTAGACCATATCTCAGGTAGCCATCACACTGTGTTCGTCAAGTCCCTTCCTGGTATCTTTAGAAAGCCGAGTCCACAGTGTTAAATGTGAAACTCCCCAGTCCTCAGGTCACAGGCATTGGATCTTGATTTTCAGTCATTCATGGGCTGTATATTGGCAATGTGCTTTTTCTGGGTCTTCTTTCCTTCTCATATTTATTAGAAGTGAGATATGCATCTCTTTTCTTCTGCTTCACTTGTTTTTCAGGAACCAGAGAGAGCTGTGTTTCTTTTTACTTTTTGTTAACTATATTTCTTTTTGAAAAGTTTATTAATCATTTCTTCCATGAGTGAGAGAGAGAGTGCCCCAAAAGAGTCTTTACTCTGTGATTCACCCCCAGCTTCATCCAGCCCCAGATCATGGGCATATGTGCACCTGGTGTGTTCAGATCTCTGGATACAAACCCGGAAGCTTCTCATGTGGCTCAGCCTTGCAGAGCAATGCGTTACTGCTGTGTCACTGTCTGGGCCCCGTGACTATATTTCTTAATATTGACTTCTCTGGTCTTCTGTGCTGTACCTGTGTTCAGCCTTGGTCCTCCCAGTGGAGGGGTAAGATATCTGAGATGATGGGGTTTGGAGGGCAACTGCTCTGACAGTAGAGACTGTAGGGTGGCAACCCCAAAGACTGCAGCAGGGCCAGGGCCGGAACTTCTGGAGATGGTGGGGAAAGTAGAGGTCTCACATACACGACGGTGGTGGGTTCTGTGAACTGGTTTCTTTGAGGCTCTTTTTTTTTTTTTTCCAATTTATTTGCATTCATTCACTGTACATCATTACAGCATACACAATGAGATTTTCCATCCAGAGTACACTGTATATTGTCTCAATCAAGCACATCAACAAACATGTTATTATTAGCAAATGATCTTCCATTTCTTGTTTTCTGTATGTTTTGCTTTTTCTCCCCCATCCTTGGTTCCCTCTCTTACCCTCTGCCACCTCCTGTTCTCCTCCCACACTGTCTCTGTTATCTATTTCTATACCATTTTCCCCCCACATTTTATTGAATCACCAAAGACCCTCATCAATCCAAATACCCTCCTAGCAAACTCATGTGACACACACATTTCCATGAGCACAAGTCTAACTTTACACATCCTATAAATTAGCACCTAACTGGGGCTACATATCCTACTGCAGTCATTGAATAGATACATTTTGTTTTCCTGAAATTTTTTTTTGTAACTCAATTTACATTCCTTCCCTAGGCATCATCACAGCACACAAAATGCGATCTCCCATCCAGTACACACTGCATAGTGACTCAATCATGCACATTACAAAAAAAATAAATTTCCAATTCTAGTTGCTAGAATTATTTCCATCCCTCTTTCTGACCCTCTGTCCCTTCCCACCCTCCTCTCACACCACCTCTTCTGCCGCTAGCTCTTTTGTTGGAGGCTGAATTATTAGTAGAAAGTCTTCATTCCCTTAAAAATCTAGTTCACAGTAGCCATGTGGAACCTTATCCTGAAGGCCCGTGGCTTCTTCTGCCGCTAGCTCTTTTGTTGGAGGCTGAATTATTAGTAGAAAGTCTTCATTCCCTTAAAAATCTAGTTCACAGTAGCCATGTGGAACCTTATCCTGAAGGCCCGTGGCTTCTTCTGCCTGGATGGGAGGAGCAGAGCGAAAATTAACAAGAAGGAAGGCGGAGCTAAGGGCCAGAGAAAAACTGGGCCTCTTTTTAAAAAAAAAAAGGAGTAAAAAGGAAATATTACCAAAAAAAAAAGGGAAGATAGAAGCAGGGAGAGACAGGAACTGAGAGACCGAGAGAGAAGGCTGGGGGCGCAGAGGGGGGCTCCCTACCGCTAGCTCTTTTGTTGGAGGCTGAATTATTAGTAGAAAGTCTTCATTCCCTTAAAAATCTAGTTCACAGTAGCCATGTGGAACCTTATCCTGAAGGCCCGTGGCTTCTTCTGCCGCTAGCTCTTTTGTTGGAGGCTGAATTATTAGTAGAAAGTCTTCATTCCCTTAAAAATCTAGTTCACAGTAGCCATGTGGAACCTTATCCTGAAGGCCCGTGGCTTCTTCTGCCGCTAGCTCTTTTGTTGGAGGCTGAATTATTAGTAGAAAGTCTTCATTCCCTTAAAAATCTAGTTCACAGTAGCCATGTGGAACCTTATCCTGAAGGCCCGTGGCTTCTTCTGCCGCTAGCTCTTTTGTTGGAGGCTGAATTATTAGTAGAAAGTCTTCATTCCCTTAAAAATCTAGTTCACAGTAGCCATGTGGAACCTTATCCTGAAGGCCCGTGGCTTCTTCTGCCGCTAGCTCTTTTGTTGGAGGCTGAATTATTAGTAGAAAGTCTTCATTCCCTTAAAAATCTAGTTCACAGTAGCCATGTGGAACCTTATCCTGAAGGCCCGTGGCTTCTTCTGCCTGGATGGGAGGAGCAGAGCGAAAATTAACAAGAAGGAAGGCGGAGCTAAGGGCCAGAGAAAAACTGGGCCTCTTTTTAAAAAAAAAAAGGAGTAAAAAGGAAATATTACCAAAAAAAAAAGGGAAGATAGAAGCAGGGAGAGACAGGAACTGAGAGACCGAGAGAGAAGGCTGGGGGCGCAGAGGGGGGCTCCCTACCGCTAGCTCTTTTGTTGGAGGCTGAATTATTAGTAGAAAGTCTTCATTCCCTTAAAAATCTAGTTCACAGTAGCCATGTGGAACCTTATCCTGAAGGCCCGTGGCTTCTTCTGCCGCTAGCTCTTTTGTTGGAGGCTGAATTATTAGTAGAAAGTCTTCATTCCCTTAAAAATCTAGTTCACAGTAGCCATGTGGAACCTTATCCTGAAGGCCCGTGGCTTCTTCTGCCGCTAGCTCTTTTGTTGGAGGCTGAATTATTAGTAGAAAGTCTTCATTCCCTTAAAAATCTAGTTCACAGTAGCCATGTGGAACCTTATCCTGAAGGCCCGTGGCTTCTTCTGCCGCTAGCTCTTTTGTTGGAGGCTGAATTATTAGTAGAAAGTCTTCATTCCCTTAAAAATCTAGTTCACAGTAGCCATGTGGAACCTTATCCTGAAGGCCCGTGGCTTCTTCTGCCGCTAGCTCTTTTGTTGGAGGCTGAATTATTAGTAGAAAGTCTTCATTCCCTTAAAAATCTAGTTCACAGTAGCCATGTGGAACCTTATCCTGAAGGCCCGTGGCTTCTTCTGCCTGGATGGGAGGAGCAGAGCGAAAATTAACAAGAAGGAAGGCGGAGCTAAGGGCCAGAGAAAAACTGGGCCTCTTTTTAAAAAAAAAAAGGAGTAAAAAGGAAATATTACCAAAAAAAAAAGGGAAGATAGAAGCAGGGAGAGACAGGAACTGAGAGACCGAGAGAGAAGGCTGGGGGCGCAGAGGGGGGCTCCCTACCGCTAGCTCTTTTGTTGGAGGCTGAATTATTAGTAGAAAATCTTCATTCCCTTAAAAATCTAGTTCACAGTAGCCATGTGGAACCTTGTTCTGAAGGCCCGTGGCTTCTTCTGCCGCTAGCTCATTTGTTGGAGGCTGAATTATTAGTAGAAAATCTTCATTCCCTTAAAAATCTAGTTCACAGTAGCCATGTGGAACCTTGTTCTGAAGGCCCGTGGCTTCTTCTGCCGCTAGCTCGTTTGTTGGAGGCTGAATTATTAGTAGAAAATCTTCATTCCCTTAAAAATCTAGTTCACAGTAGCCATGTGGAACCTTGTTCTCCTTTGAGGCTCTTTTTGACCTTCAGAACCTTATAGAAGATGACAAAGTTTCTATTTCAGCATGAATTGAGATTATATGTTGAGATTCTCGGACCAGGGAATGAAACGTGAAGTGGGAAGAAGTGATTCTGCTTGTTTAGGAGAAGGGAAGAACCACTTATGAAAGTGCTCTGAGCAATGGAACTTTATGGAACCCAATGGTCATGTGGTCCTTTGTATCTAGCCAGGGCAGCTGTCTCCTCTGTGAAGGCTTGAGTACTGCAGCTAACAAGATCCAGAGGTTGGAACCCAACTGCCTCTTCAGTCAGAATCGCAAAGGAGTTAGAGAGTAAATATTCCAGGCTTTGTGAGCTGTACAGTTTTGTTGGGAACTTAACCCTGCTGCTGTAGGATGGAACCAGACAATATATTAGTGGGGGCCAGCCGGTGGCATGGTGGTTGGGGCAGCTGGGTCCCACATGGTGGACTGCACCAGGTATGTGTGCATGCATGCATGCCAAAATCTCAAAAGGAGAAATGGTACAGAAGGGATTGCAGCGGGACCATCCTCCTTGTTGGGGTGTTTTCTCTCCCTCTCTCTCTTTCTCTCTTTGTCTCTATACAGTTTTAATTTGACCAGAGTGAAAGGGAGAAGAAAGAAGAAGGGAAAGTGAGAAAAAGCAAGCCACCAAGTTCAGGACTCAAACTGTGGTTGACCATGTGGGAGTCCAGTGCCCACAACCACATACAGTGCCAGCAGTGTCTTAATGTAGTGATATTTCATTTTGAGTAACTCTTATAGTTTTATATAAAGTTATCTTTATTCACAGAGGAAAGTTAGCAATGCTAACTTTACAATGCTGTTTTCACATATTTAGTAGGTAGAACTTGGCACCATGGTTTGCTGCCTTTTGAGCTAACTTGTGCACTGTGGGTGACAGTCTTACCACAGGGCTCTTGGGTTCAAGCAATATTAGAGCTGGACTTTGTCCAGGGAATGTATGCTCTACTGAGTCCAGAGGAAGAGTGGAGAGTGAAAGAGAAAAGTCTAAGGAAAGTAGGAAGAGGGAAGAAAGGGAGAATAAGACTGAGGAATATAATCACCAATAGTCAACCTAAACAATGAAATCTAGGGCTCTTCTATAATACTAAGATAATACATGCAGAAGTTCTTTTCAAATATTGACCTTACAGCTTTAAGATATTCTTTTAGGCAATGACAATAGTCGACTTACTGACTTGGTTGGAAACTGTTTTTAGGATCACTAGGGGTCAGTATAACACAGGATTTCCAAAAATTAAGCTCCAGGAGCCCTTCCAGCACCCAAAAACAGATAATACTGCAGGAGAGTTTTCAGGGAGCAGATGTTCTCTCAATAATGCATGCTCTATTTGAAAAGCAAGTGATTTAATTTAATTAGCGTTCATCTCAATAACAACAGTGTTACAATCCTTGCCAACAGACTTTTGTTAGCTTCTGGTAAAATGTTTTATTCATCAGGGTTCTTAGGGATGGTAGTCCGTGCATGCAAACAGAAAACAAATCCAGGATTCAGACAAGATACAGTATTTGTGCTTACAAATCAGTTAAAAAAATTACGGATCACCAGAATTTTTAGATGAGGCCTCCCACCTTGGCATCATCCTTTGAAGTAGATGTGTTTACAGTCTGTCCAGTTAGGAGTTGCTGCAAGACTCCACACCCTACACACACAATCACACACACACACATACACACAAATTCATACACTCACACATTCACACTGGCTGAGCAGCATCTCTGTGGCCCATTCACCACAGGGACCAGGGCTCTGCCAGGGCCACCTCAGGACCTAATTCTGTCTTGCTTCCTTTGTGGGCAAGCAGGTCAGTGAAAGAAAGAACTGACATGGGAGGCCCAGATGGCACCACCTGCCGAATTAGAGGTGGAGAAGGATTGCTTGTATCGGGTGTACATAGTTTGTTCCTAATGTGCCTTGTTCCTAAAGTGCCTTTGGCTATCTTCAAGTCAGATAGTGTCCGATCCCTAAAGGAGAGAGGGTCAATATAATCTCTCCAGAAGGCAGTTTTGTTTTAGACTTTCATGGGTATGTCTTGAACAACAGTCCCACTTCAGGGAATATATTCTGAGTGTCATAAAAAACATTGTGGTCTGGATGGTGTTGCAGCGGTAAAACATAGTGGTGCTTGCTCCCGAGGCTGACCCACATGGAAAGGTTCCAGGTTTGCATCCAGAGACTTCCCTAAGTGTGCTGATTGTGTGTAGGCCAAGCAGGCTGGCTGAAGCTAGGGGTGAATCTTGGCATAAAGACCATTTTGGGGGTGCTGTCTCCCTGTCTTTGTGTGTTTGTTGCTTATGAAAGAAATGAATAAAGTTAAAAAGAAAAAAATCATGAATATGAAAAGAGAATATATCCAAGGATAATCACATAGCAATCAAATACTAAAAATGTAGGCTAAAAATGTAGAATGAACTTAATATCCAGCAGTAGGCTGGTATTCAATTACTAATAAATTGGGGATGACTTTTTTAACATGGAAAAATCATATAATCTGATTATAAAATACAATGTATATGTAGTACGATCTCATTTTTGTTGAAGTATGCATATATGTACATATGGACATGGAAAGGAGACACAGCAAGGTATTAACAGTGGTTTTCTGTGGGTAGTGTAATCAATTTTTTCTTGACCATCTATATCTTCAAAATTTTCTATATAGACAGGTTCTTTCTAGAGAGATTTTTGCTATAGGGTGCATGTGCTCATTGGGGAGATGGAGAGAGACAGAGAGAGAAAAAATGAGAAATCACTCCCCTGGGGGGATGGCCACACAGCAAGCTCTTCTCCTCCAGTCTCCTCTCAGGATTTTGGTCACACACACACACACACACACACACACACCTGGTGTGAGTTTTTAGCTGCCGGGTCCGGGACTCAAACCACAGTCGACCTCGTGGGAGTCCAGCTATGTAAACGTATGCCATCTGCTGGTCCCAGGCTCTACTTTTTAATAAGAAAAATAGAGATACATTATTACAGAAAACAAAATAGCTACCTCCATTCCAAGATTCTAAGTTTTGGTCCATTGGAAAAAATATATATTTGCCTTTTAATGCAGTTAATATTTTGTTATCACAGCTACAATGTGATTATTAATATATGTGTATTGAATTTGAAATTGTTAACATTTTCCATTAGGGCCATTTCAAAGAGACAGATGGGAAGATGCAGGTGTTTTTTTGCTCTCATACCTGTCTTTTAAAAGCTGTTAGACCAGCATTTCTGTTCAAAATCTCTGATGGGCTTGAAAAAAGCAGAAGGTGAAATGTCAATTACAGTCATAACTACATTTTGTTAATTTTTCCCCCTGTATCAATCTATTTATTTATTTTCTGGAGAAATTGCCCTCTACAAGGTCTTACTATGCCACAACTCCTACCCCCAAACCTCTAGCCAGCCAGGATCACAGGTGTACTTGGTGTGTTCAGATTGACTTGAGATCTGAACTCAGAGCTTTCTAATTTAGCTCTGGTATCAGTCAGTGGTGGCCTTACTACCTATGCTACTGCAGCTGAGCAAGGAAAAAGATTTATCTTTGTTGTAAAAATAGTACATGGTGATTTATTCATGAAATATTTGGGTGTCTGCTATATGTCAGGCTATGTTCTAGGTTCTGGAGATACATAGTGAATAAAACATAAAAATGCTCCCCTCGTAGAGCTGACATTCTAGTTGAGGTGATAGATGATAAACAAAATGAAAGCATAATTGTATATGCCATGTCTGATGGCAGTAAATATAGAGCATGATAAAGCCAGGTGAGGGGACAGGTGTGTGCGTGAGCAGGCATGTCAGTGGTTGGGGGACATTGTTTTATATAGGGTGGGTGGGATAAGGTAACTTTTGAAGAGACATCAAAATCCAGGATTGTTTTCTAAGAATAAAGTAGTAGATAAGAATTTTCTGGGTAAAGAGTATGTAATTCTTAAGGCGTTTGGTAAGTGGAGCTTACATACATGCTGTCCAGAAAGATAGCAGTGTACATCTCATAGTGGTATATGAAAGTGTGGGTTTCATTACTCTCTATTTAACTTTAAAAAATGGGTAGTTTTTAGGGGCCAGCAGGTGGCACGGCAGGTAAAGGTGCTGGACTTCTAAATGGCCAGCCGTGTTTCTGTGGTTCTAGTCCCGGACCTGGTGGCTTGCTTTTTCACTTTCTCTCTCTCTCTCTCCCTCTCTCACTCACTCTGGTGAGCATACCTGCCCTATAGCAACTTTAAAAATAATAATAATAGTAAGTAAAGTTAAGTAATTTTTAAAAGTTGCTAGTTTTCTTGGGCAAAACCTGATATATATTATACTTAAAGTTTTCCTTTTCCTTTTTTAATGCTGCATGGTAGGAGGGAGAGAGTGAGTGATCCTGCGGTCATGCTGCAATCCTATTTCCTCCAGTTCTTCATCCAATCAAGATCCTTGGCATGCATGTGTACATGCACCTAGTATGAAATGAACAGGCCAAGATTCAAACCCTCAAATGCCATGTGGGATTCAGCTTTCTCTGGGCAGTGCCTAACTGCTGCAACATGGGGCTGGTCCCTTTTTTTTTTTTTTTTGAGAGATTTTCACTGTAGGGCGCGTGCGCTCGCCAGACAGACAGAGAGAGACATAGAGACAGAAAGCGAGAAATCTCCCCCCAGGGGGGATGGTCACGCCGCAATCCCTTCTCCTCCATTCTCCTCTCGGGATCTTGGGCACACACACACATGCGCCCGGCATGAGTTTTAAGCCACCGGGTCTGGGACACGAACCGCGGTTGACTACGTGGGAGTCCAGCGACATAGCCATTACTCTAACTGCTGGTTCCCTTTTTTTTTTTTTTAAGTTTAGTTTATTTATTTATTTTTTCCATGAGTGAGTAAGAGAGAGAAAAACCCCAGAAGGGTCTTTATGCTATGATCCACCCTCAGGTTCAGCCAGCCCCACGTATACACATGTGCCTGACTCAGGGAGGTCCCCAGACATGAACCTGGAACCCTCCCATGTGGGTCAGCTGTGCAATGTGTGGCGTTTTACCACTGTGCCACTGTACATCCCATTTGTATTTTTTGTGTGTATTTATGTGTTAGAAGTGGGGGAATTGCCTGTTTTTGTCTTCTTTTGGGGAGTTGAGTTTTCTCTTTTTGATTGTAAACATTCATTTTACATCACGGACATTACACTACAGTCTGTTTTTATTTGTTGCTAAGTTCTTACTTTTGAGCCCCAAGTGTCAGTAGTTCTTCAAATTATGTCAATGTAGCTGTCACTGACTACACTCCTAGTAACTGGTTCTCTCACTCCCCTTCCTACCTCTTCTCTCTCCTCCCATGATTGCTACAAGCTATTTATTGCCTGACTCTTACACTAGCTTGTACATTTCATGAAGTTAGGGATTTAGTCTGTCTTATTAAGAGTTGCATTTTCATTAACCAGTTAGAGGAATAAAATAAGTGTTTAATAAATAGTTAATGAATGTTTTAGATCATTTGGACTGCTATGACAAAGTATTGTAGACTGGTTGGCTTATAAACAACAGAAATAGATTTCTTGGAGCTCTGGAAGGTGGGATGTTCAAAGCATCATCAGATCTGTTGTGTAATAAGGGACCATTTTCAGATGTATAGACAGTGTCTTCCCACTGTGTCCTCTCATGGTGGAAGGGACAAGGCTGCTCTTTGAGGTCTATTTATGAGGACTCTGCCCATATAGCCTCATCAGCCACCAAAGACTTTACCTCTTAAAACCATCAATTTTGGGTTTAGGATTTCAACATATGAATTTTTGGGAAATACTTCCAGACCATAGCAGTGAGGAATAAGTTTGTGACAAAGTGTTAACCAAACTGCTGATGGCTTTTATTGTTGTTAATAGTGAACAAAATGGGGCCATAAGGTGGTGTGGCAGTAACAACTGAACCCACGTGGAAAAATCTCAGATCACACCCTGGGCCTCCCTGTACATCCTGGGTACTTGCATGCCTGTAATCTAGGCTGGATAAGGCTGGCAGAGGGTCTCATTGTAAAGACTCTGTTGAGATGCGTGCCTCTTTATCTTTCCCCCTCCTTTACAGAAGTAGTAAATCAGTAAACTTTGAAAAAAATGAACAAAAGGGAGAATTATGTTTGAAAAAAAAAAAGTACTTGGGTTTTATTCCCCAAACTAAAAGATAAGGAAAAGGAGTAAGGAATTAAAAAAAAAAAAAAATCAAATGACCCTCGGGGAGAGGGCCACACCACAATCCCTCTTGGGATTTTAGGCTTGCACGTGCACACACACCTGGCATGTTTTTCAAGCCACAGGTCCAGGACTCGAATTGTGGTCAGCCATGTGGTAATCCAGCACCCTAACCACCATGCCACCTGCTGGCCCCTATAAGACATATTTAATAGTACATCTTGCTCACTAGATGATGGGAAGGATCCCCCGGTCCTTATGTCCTGACATCTCTGTTTGTGTCCCCGAAAAGTCTCTATTCCATAATTTATAAGACTGAATTACAATTTTCTCCAGTCAGAACTGTTCCAGTTTTCCCATCTTAGGATACCATCCTAACCCCATTTCAATCTCTTATCTATACTGTAGGCAGAGCACCTTTTCTTTCCTTTTTTAAAAAGAATAATTAATTTTTAATTTTAGTTATTATTATTTTATTTGACCAGAGAGAGACAGAGAGAGAGAGAGGGAAAATGAGAAAACAAGCTGTCAGGTCTGGGATTTGAACCATGGTTGACCATGTGAGAGTATAGTGCCCCAACCACCATGTCATCTGCTAGCCCCAGAGCAATATGCAAATCAGATCATGTTATACCTTTTTTTACCTCTGGGTTTGTCCCTCCCCTTACTCAAGCTACACTCATCCTCCAAACTCCTTTTCCCATAGGACCTTTACGCATGCTATATTTAAATTGTCTGTAATGTCGTGTGTCCCTTGCGCTGTCCTTCCCCCATCTCCTATGTCTAGTTTAAACTTTGGATTTTTATCTCAAACATCACATATCTGGGGAAGTTTAAAAACATTTTTTTAAAATTACTACTGATTAAGGCAGAGCTTTTGTGGTTATAGCATAGTCATTTGGTCTATTTTGTAGCATTTATCAATATAGTATTTTACATGTATTTTATATGAGGAAAACACAGTTCCCACCCTTGTAAGACTTATACTGTGTTTGAGGGTGAGGGAGACAATAATATCTTCCACTATCTGACTCATTATCAGACAGTGGGTCATTTGGAATATAATCAGGGAATCCTCTTTAGATGAAATAATCTATTTGTGTTCATTTAAGACACATAAATATGCATTAGTTTACCAATCTTTTGTTAAGAATTTGCACCTGTGTGTGGGTTGTTGACTGGTGCTCCCTCAGGTCTTTTCTTACATAAACTACACTTCTCCTGTGCTCTCTGACTTTCAGTTGAAGTATATTCTTAAAAGTGAAATAAGAACCTGGATACTTTCAAACAATACAAGTCCAGAGCCCCTTTGGTTCTTTATTCCTTTTCCATTTAGCCCTATCCTTTCACACCTGCCTTGCTGTACCTGTTTTCAGGCACACATATTTATCATTCTTTTTTTTTTTTTTTTTTTTTTTTTTTTGAGAGGTTTTTGCTATAGGGCACATGCACTCGCCAGAAAGACAGAGAGAGATAGAGAAATAGAAAGTGAGAAATCATCCCTCAGGGGGGATGGCCACGCCACAATCCCTTCTCCTCCATTCTCCTCCCAGGATCTTGGGCACGCACGCACACGCGCTGGGCATGAGTTTAAGCCACTGGGTCCGGAACTCGAACCGTGCTCAGCTAATGTGGGAGTCTTAACGACATAGCCATTACACCAACTGCTGGTCCCTTTATTTATTATTCTTGAAAGCAACTCTGGTGTGCATTGGAGGAAGGCAGCTGTCTCCTGATGACTGCTCAGAAGGGGCTCTGCAGCCTGCTACCTCTCCTGCAGGTGTCTGAAGTTCCACCACTTGCTTTGACCCCGTGCCTGGGTCATAGTCCTACATTTGAAGACAAACGCTCACGCAGCTGTCTGGTAGCAGTTCCGAGAAGTCTCTTTAGCTTAACCAAAACTGTGTGTGTTCTTTCTAGTTAAAGTTATTTCTTTATATTTTAGGGTAGACGAATTGAAACAAAGATGTTCCCTACCTGTGTTTTCTTTAGCTTGTGTCCATAGCCACTTGGGTACTTGTATCTCTTAAGCATATGGAGCTGGACAGGAGTTTTATTTGCTTATTTTGAGAGGGAATAAGATATGACTGTTTTGGCTCTAGAGTCCTGGTCCCCCTACAGCTAGACTAGCTGCTATTTCACCAATGCCCCCTCCTTCCTCTGCAGCAGTCTGCTGGGCTTCTTCCTCCTGGTCATGGACCTGTATCCTGTCTCTGTTGCTCATGTGAGCTTAATATTGTGACCCATTGGGATGGAGGATGGCATCCTCCTTTCTCTGTTCACTTTTGTGCTGAGGCTGCAGGCATCTGTTATTTAGTGGGACTGGTGATAACAGAGAATATTCTTCAGATACTTAGCTGCTTGGTCTGCTATCAGAGCAAACTCATATCATATTTTCAGCTTAACTCTTTATATGTCAGTGTCTTCCATTAGATTATGAGGTCCATGAGGACAGAGTAATAAAAAGATGGTGGGAAAATAAGGCTTGAGGCTTAGCTGTGGTGGCACTTGCTGCTAAGACCTGTGTTTCACAGGCTGGAGTCACATGAGAGGCCCAGGCTTGATTCCTGGTCCAGAATAAAGGTTGAGCATGGCGGCGCACACCTGTAACTCCAGTGACTTAGGAGGCTGAGGCAGGAGCATCGTGAGCTCAAGCCTGGCCTGGGCAGCATAGTGAGATCTGGTCTGAAAAAGAACCAGCTGTAGTGGTACATGCCTATAGTCTCAGCTGGGAGGCTAAGGCAGAAAATTCTTGACATGGTGAAGCCTGGTCTAAAAAACTAGTGAGGTTTTAGAGCCAAAGAGACCTGCATTCAAATTCTGCCCGTGCCATTTATCAGACGTACTAACTATAGGCAAATGACTTAAAATTCTTTGTTCCTCAGTTTCATCTGCACAAAGAGGTAGTAGTAATACCTTCCTCAGAAGATTGTTGTCTAGATTTTCTTTCTCCTTAGTTTTTATTTTTTTGCCATAGGGTGTATGCACTAGAGAATGAGGGGGAAAAGTGAGAAATCACCTTCTTCCCAGGGAGGATGGCCACGCTGTAATCCCTTTTTCTTTAGTCACGTCTTACGATTTGGGGCATGCACACACACATACCCAACATTCTTTTTTTTTTTTCCTCTCTCTCTCCGAGAGGTTCCCCTGTTTTACACCCAGCTGAACTGTACATCCACTCCTTATTTTACTCTCTACTTTCTTTTTACTTTACTCTCTTATTTCCCGCCAAACTCTTGAGTTTCCACTTGTTTTATCTTCTGTACTCGGGTCCCTGTTCGGGCATTACATGCCCCAGCCCTAGGACTAAGAGATAGGGTATCCAGAGGGGAAGGGCTGTGGACTGAGAAAGGACAGACAGAGAAAAGCAGGGGTCGGGTGGAGAACTCTGTGGCTGCCCGGAGTTATTTTGAAACTGCTAGGTTCAGGACTTGAACTGCTGTTGGCCATGTGGGTGTCCAGTGCCTTAACCGCCACACCACCTGCTGACCCCTGTTGTACAGATTTTTAAAAGATACATGTAGCATATTGCCTGGTTTGTTGCAAGTTTACTCAATAAATGTTGACTGTGGTGTCTTTTTGATATATATAATTCTAGGTAAATAACCTTTTTAAAGATTATTTTAAAAAATTTGGTGTAGATTCAAAACTTCTGGCCTACTTGAAATCTAAAAACTAATATATAATGCTCTTAAGAAAAATAAGACCTCTTTGTCTCCCAGCCTGTGACAAGGCCTTTTACATTTCCACCTCTAGGATCAGCAATGCCAGGCAGGTGGCAAAGTGACAGGGCTTAGAGGTAGGATGGCTTCTGCTTTTTCAGTCTTTCAAATGGATATGCCCATATTTTGCTTAACAAGTCTGTCAGAGATGTCTAGACAATTCCCTTTGCTGTAGTTGGAGCATATGAAGAGTCAGCCCTTCTAGCTAGGTCTTTTTTTTTAACATAAAGTATATCCCTCTCTCTAGATCTGATGTTTTGAGGTGGCTTCCTGCGTCAGTGCTGTTTGTGGGTATAATCTATGCTGGGTCCAGAGCTTTGTCCAGACTGGTAAGTGTTAGAATATTGGGAGTGACTACTCCTATCTCCTCTTCCCCTTTGTATTCTTTTTGTGTGTTTGTTTTTTAAATGTTAGTGCATGCACACATGAGGAAGGGTTGGGGTGGGAGGAGCCAGAGTGAGAGACACCTTTGACAGGGACTTGTCAAGCTGTCTTCCTTTTTCTTAGTTTACCAGTTTCTCAGGATTCCGGGTACCCACACATGCATACCTGGTATAATTTCAGGCCAACCTGGGGATCTCAACCTATCGCTGCCATATGGCTTCCAGCTTTGCAGGCACTTGCATGATCTCTGTGCCATAGCAGCTGGACCCCAGTTCGCATTTTAACCTGTGCCTTGCATTAATAGGGATGCTGATAATAGGTGGCCAAAACCTCTCAAAACTCAATAGTAAATGTCAGTTTAGTACATTCTCAGGCAGATGAGAAGTTCAGTAACCTAGAACAGTGCTTTCTGGAGTGTGATTTACCAGAGGGCCCATGCACTCACTAGAGAGATGAGAGAAAACAGGCAGCGGGAGAAATTATCCTCCCAGTGGGGCATGGTTAATGCTGTAGCTCCTTTTGCATTTCTCCATCTTGTCAGGATTTGGGAGATGCATACACATAAGCTCAGTTTTTCAAGCTGCTGGGGCTGAAATTTGAACCACACCATTTTGGCTACGTGGGATTCAGTTCCCTTTAGTACCAGGCCACCGGGTCATGATGTCATGGTCCACCCCCAGTATCAGCAAGCCCAGATCTGGCATGCATACGTACATCTGGTGTAACCAGGGAGGTCTTGAGTGCTGAACCCAGGACCTTTCCCATCTGAGTCCAGCAGTGCCACTACTGTGCCACCACCTGGTCTCAGTGTGCCAATCTCTTTGTTACCGGTCCATGAAAAGATTCTGCCAGGATGTACGTCAACTTTAGTACTAAGCACATTGTTTAGCTGACCTGGTTTTTCGCTTGTTTTTGTTTGTTTGTTAATTTTAATAGCAGGACATTTTGAAAAAGGAAGTAGTGGGGCTGGCAGGTGGCGTGGTGGTTAAGCGCACCAGACTCCCACATGGCCAACCGCCATTCGAGTCCCAGACCTGATAGCTTGCTTTCTCACTTCCCCCCTCTCCCTCTCTTTCTTTCTGTCGCTCTGTCTCTCTGGTCAAATTTACAAAAAAAAAAAAAAAGTAAATAAATAAAGTTTAAAAAAATAATTCTTTAAAATGAAAAAAGGAAGTAGCACATTGGTTTACATTCTTTTGTACGCTCCTTATCTTTGGAAAACCCAGCACTCTGAGTGGCATTTACCTAGATCAAGGCCTTCTTATCTCTCTCTTTTTTTAATTTGCTAGAGGGCACAGGTGTTTGCCAGTGAGAGACAGAAAATGAGAGAAAGGAGAAAGCTCTCTCCAATGGTGGATGGTCATGCCACAATCCCTTCTGCCTCCATTTCTCAATCCTGTTGAGATTTTGGGCACACATATGCACATGTCCAAAGTGTTTTCAAACTGCTGGGTCCACCACACATTGGGTGATATGGGATCTGGCTCTCTTAGCTACCAGTGCATGAGGCCAGCCCTGAGCACAACCTTCTTCAGTAGGTAAAAAGAAGCTGTTGCAATTCAAATTCTTTGAACAAAGAGAAACAACTGAAAACCAAATACCAAATTAGAGTGGGAGGAGGGCAGAAAGGAGACACTGATTATTGTTTTTTAGTAAAAGAACTCAACAGGCATCTTTTCTTTGTTCTCTGAGTTCTTTGTTTTTGCATAGTTGCTTAGAAATTCATGGGGTGTATAAACATGAGGCACTGGTACAGTTTGTGTTGGATCGAAAACAGATATTAACATGCTGTGCCAAGCTGTCAGCTGTATGAATCCGTAAGGAATTGGGGGAAAAGTACTCAGTTAAAATTCTGGGTATATTGTTATGCAAAACATGTTCCGGGTAGCTCTGCTGCAGAAAGGTCTCCTTTCCTGATGAGGCCTTGACAGTCTGTTCTGATGTGTGCTCCTGGGAGGAAGCCGACTTAACTCTGTAGATAACAGAGAGAAGAAGAGTTCTTTGTTGATTTTTCTTTTTCTTTCTTTTTTTCTTTTCCAATTTGCCAGAGGATGCATGAACTCCAAAGAGAAACAGAGAGAGAGAGAGAAAGTGAGAAAGCACCCCTTATAGGGAATGGTCATGTAGTAATCCTTTCTCCATTTCTCCTTTTGGGATTTTGGGCACATGTGCATGTGGGCCTGACTTGTTTTTCTCTGTCTCTGTCTGTGTCTCTCTCACTTGTGAAATAAAATAAAAATAAATTTAATAAAAGGAATTAAAAGCAGAGACATAAAAAGATGCTTGTGTATCCATGTCCATTTGAGTATTATCTATAATAGCCAAAAGGTGAAAGCAATGCAAATGTCCATCAGTGGATTAATAGATAAACAAAATGGAGTGTATACATACAGCGGAAACTTATTCAGCCTTAATATGAAAGCACTAACAGGAAAACTTCAGGGGCCAGCAGATGGCGTGGTGGTTGAGGTCCTGGACCTCCGCATAGCTAACCACAGTTCGAGTTCTGAACCTGGTGAGTTGAAAATCACGCTAGGTGTGTGTGAATGCATACCCAAAATCCCGAGAGGAGAATGGAGAAGGGATTATGGCATCGCCATCCTCCCTCAGGGGTGATTTCTCACTTTCCATCTCTCTGTCTTCTGTTCGCTGTCTCTTTGGTGAACACACACACACTATGGCTGGCAAAAAAAAAAAAAAAAAAAAAAAAAAAAAAAAAAAAAAAAAAATTAAAAAAACTTAAAAAAAAAAAAAGAAGGCAGGCTGTCTGTGATTGACTGAAGTGTAGCTGCTGTGATTTGCTGAAACTTAGCTACTTACTAAGGAACCAGATTTCTATGTGAGGTCTTGGTTAGCTTATGGAAACTAGAGCAGGAATACATTGGCTTTCCCAGGCTAATATACTTTTAACAAAAGAAAATCCTGTCACATACCACAACAGGGATGAGGACATTACACTGAATAAAATAATCTAGTCATAAAAAGACAGCTACCCTGTGATTCCACTTATGTGGGATACTTAGAGACGAAGGGAAGTCCACGTTTCATGGGTATAGACTTTCTGTTTTGCAAGATAAAGGGTCCTGGAAATGGATGGTGGTGATCATTGCACAGCAGTGGGAATGCACCTAATGCCACTGGACTGTATACTTACAACTGGTTAACATGATAAGTTTCATGTTAAATGTATTCACTATAGCTTAAGGAAAGCTGGGCTCTGGTAGAATGATATGAAAAGGAGAAGGTGATAATGTGTTCTTATCTCACTAAGAAGTCTTTTGGGGCGTTGTGAGATATGCATGTTTAGTTTAACTGGATTCATTATATGCACTTGGGGAGAAGCCCCCCAGAAATAGCAATTCACTGAGCGGGCAAGTCTGCCCACATTCCAGCTGAGCTTTATTCCACATTAGAGGACCTTTTCTTAGTCCCATGCATCTCTCTTTGGATTGGAATCTCGTCACACTGGAGGAGCTCCTGGTATTTAAGGTTTTTGCCGTAGGGCATGTGTGTTTGCCAGAGACAGAGACAGTGAGAGGGGAAGTGAGAAATCACCCCCTGGGGAGGATGGGCACTGCTGCAATTCTTTCTCCTCCATTCTCCTCCTGGGATTTTGGGCATGCATGTACATGTGCCTGGTGTGATTTTTCAAGCTGCCGGATCCAGGACTTGAACCATGGTCAGTCGTGTGGGAATCCAGCATTGTAACCACTATACCACCTACTGACCTGGCTCCTGGTATTTTAACAATTTTAATTGTTTTCATACAAGAAGGCCCCCAAACACAAATCAGTTACTTTTTGTGATGCACAAAGGAAGGGCAGAGAAGGCCTCTAAGCTTGCCCTGGAGATACACTGGGAAAGGGCAATCTTGTCCTCTCCCCTCAAGGCATTTATCTAATGACAGAATAATAAGATGTAAATAGACAATGTACTTTATAAAAATCATTTTGTGAATATTCACATGTATGTATGCACACGTATGTATATATTCACTTAAATACCTCGCCATACTCCAAACAGGACATGTTGTAAGTTATTAAAAATAATTACAATCAATGGGACCAGTAGTTAGCATAATGGCTATGTCACTGGACTCCCATGTAGTCAACCGCGGTTTGCGTCCCGGACCCGGTCGCTTAAAACTCAGCCAGGTGCGTGTGTGTGCGTGCCCAAGATCCCGAGAGGAGAATGGAGGAGAAGGGATTGTGGCATGGGGGATGATTTCTCACTTTCTCTTTCTCTGTCTCTCTCTGTCTGTCTGGCAAGCGCACACGCCCTATAGCAAAAACCTCTCAAAAAAAAAAAACTTTCTGTTTTGCAAGATAAAGGGTCCTGGAAATGGATGGTGGTGATCATTGCACAGCAGTGGGAATGCACCTAATGCCACTGGACTGTATACTTACAACTGGTTAACATGATAAGTTTCATGTTAAATGTATTCACTATAGCTTAAGGAAAGCTGGGCTCTGGTAGAATGATATGAAAAGGAGAAGGTGATAATGTGTTCTTATCTCACTAAGAAGTCTTTTGGGGCGTTGTGAGATATGCATGTTTAGTTTAACTGGATTCATTATATGCACTTGGGGAGAAGCCCCCCAGAAATAGCAATTCACTGAGCGGGCAAGTCTGCCCACATTCCAGCTGAGCTTTATTCCACATTAGAGGACCTTTTCTTAGTCCCATGCATCTCTCTTTGGATTGGAATCTCGTCACACTGGAGGAGCTCCTGGTATTTAAGGTTTTTGCCGTAGGGCATGTGTGTTTGCCAGAGACAGAGACAGTGAGAGGGGAAGTGAGAAATCACCCCCTGGGGAGGATGGGCACTGCTGCAATTCTTTCTCCTCCATTCTCCTCCTGGGATTTTGGGCATGCATGTACATGTGCCTGGTGTGATTTTTCAAGCTGCCGGATCCAGGACTTGAACCATGGTCAGTCGTGTGGGAATCCAGCATTGTAACCACTATACCACCTACTGACCTGGCTCCTGGTATTTTAACAATTTTAATTGTTTTCATACAAGAAGGCCCCCAAACACAAATCAGTTACTTTTTGTGATGCACAAAGGAAGGGCAGAGAAGGCCTCTAAGCTTGCCCTGGAGATACACTGGGAAAGGGCAATCTTGTCCTCTCCCCTCAAGGCATTTATCTAATGACAGAATAATAAGATGTAAATAGACAATGTACTTTATAAAAATCATTTTGTGAATATTCACATGTATGTATGCACACGTATGTATATATTCACTTAAATACCTCGCCATACTCCAAACAGGACATGTTGTAAGTTATTAAAAATAATTACAATCAATGGGACCAGTAGTTAGCATAATGGCTATGTCACTGGACTCCCATGTAGTCAACCGCGGTTTGCGTCCCGGACCCGGTCGCTTAAAACTCAGCCAGGTGCGTGTGTGTGCGTGCCCAAGATCCCGAGAGGAGAATGGAGGAGAAGGGATTGTGGCATGGGGGATGATTTCTCACTTTCTCTTTCTCTGTCTCTCTCTGTCTGTCTGGCAAGCGCACACGCCCTATAGCAAAAACCTCTCAAAAAAAAAAATCACAATCAAAACAAGATAACCACTTTTATGAAGAGAATTTTGGAAGAAATTTAGGCAAAAGGTCGCAAGTAGAATGAGATGAAATCGCAGATTTAGCACATAGACATTTGTCGTAATATCTCACAACATAAATAAAATTGTGCCTTGAATTCAGCCCTCTGCTTTCTGAAGCCAAATAAAAGTTACAAGACTCTCAGTGCTTATAAGGTAATAGCAGGTGGTGTGGTGGTTAAGGGCGCTAGACTCCCACATGGCCGACTGTGGTTCAAGTCCCAGACCCTCTCTCTCTCTATCCCTCTGGTCAAATTTAAATAAATAAATAAAGTTAAATAAAATAAATCTTAAAAAGATACATAATAGTGGAGCCACTGCTGAAGAAAAGCAAAGTTCTTGCTCTCAGGTCTAAGTGAAAGTTTTTCTGGGTCCTCATTGAAGGGTAGTGGACAATGGGGGGGGGGTCAGGTGTTTCATAACATGTGCGACAGTAACCAAATATCTAGTATTCTTAGTGCATTCAGAGGCTGATGACAGAGAACAATTTGAAAGGAGCAGTTCTCTGCAGGTAAAAGCCACAGGTCTCTGGTTATCTGGCTACTCATGGTGGGAAGTCTACCCTTGGACAATGCTCTAGGAACATCCTTTCTTGCATGCCTGACTCTGATAGAAATTGGGCAGTCAACAGTTCAGTTATTTTCTTTGGCAAGGGCCTGGAGTAGAGTTATTTCATAGTGTAGATTAAGGATATACCTACACATGTTAAAAAAAAAAAAAAAAAAACACCCAAAGAGGAGAAGGTAGGATTAACATTCTTTTACAAAAATTGAGAAGCTGACCCAGGACTTGTACTTAAAGCAGGGAATCATCCTCTTCTCTGTAGACCCACGCCTGTGCCTGTGGGCAGGGCCGTTGTTTTTCATAGAAACTATTCAACTCAGTTCCAACACCTGAACAAATAACAAGCCTTCAGAATTCCACCCAGAGAAGCATGGGAATAATGAAATTTCTAAGTAATAGTTACCAATTTCTCCTCGTCATCAGAAAACAGTTTCAATGGTACATGGCTGAAACATTGAATTTTAAACTGATGAACTCTATAAATAAGTTAGTTGTAAATTGCACCCCTAAGTAGTTAAATTAATTGGTCCACAGTGTAGTTGAATTTGGTCAATTACTTTTTGACAGACTTATGTCAATCTCTCTTTCTCTCTCTTTCACTCTTACTTTCTCTGTCTCCAAAAGAAAGAAATACATTTTTTAAAAAGGATGGTTTGGGCTTTATGGTAGTTTCTGGAGAAATATGGTAGGACCTTTTGTTGTTGAGTCATTCTTAGAGTCTTGACTATATAGAAAAACATACCTACTTTTTTTTCTTTTTAAAATTTGCTATAGGGTATGTGCACTTGGGTGGTGGTGGAGGGAGAAAGAGAGTGTGGAAATCTTCTCCTTCCCCCGGGGGTGGGGGGGGTGCCATGCCACAATCCCTTCTTCATTCTCTTCTCAGGACTTTGGGGATATACGCAGATGCACCTGGCTTGTTTTTCGTCACTGGGTTTGGGACTTGAATGGCACAGTCGGCCATGTAGGGTCCAGCTTGCCTTAACCAGCATACCTCCTGGATGGCCTGCGAAAGCCACTTTAAATAAGGTCTTAATTTGATAAGATTTAAGTTACCCTTTGATATTTTGCCTTAATGTGCCACGTGATTAGCCTGTCCAAGATTTTCTTTTGCCCCCTCAAGCCAAGGACTCGAAGTAGGTTCTCTAAGCCAGAACTGTTTACCTAGGGTGGTCCTCAGCGGAGACTGCCGAGGGTGAGGCGATCAGCTAATAATATTAACAACCTTCCTGTGGTGCTCTTGCATACTGCGCAGATCCATACAATTTATTTTTAAAATCTGTTAGAGGGTAATCTCCAGTTGCCAGAGAGAGGAAAAAGCATCCCTCATAGGGAATAGTCATGTCCCAATCTCTTCTCCATTCCTCCTCCTTTTCAGGATTTTGGGCACACACACATGTGGCCTGGCATTTTTCAAGCCACCATGTCTGGACTCGAACCATGTGGAGTCCAACTGTTTTAAGCTCCATGCCACTGGCTGCCCTTCTCCCACCTTTTCAATTTGCTAGTACACTTAAGTACTTGCTGGAGAGAGACACAGAGAGCGGAGGAACATGAAAGCAGCTCTTCCCACTTCCGCCCTTCTCCATCTTTTCCTCCTGGGAGTTTGGGCACGCAAGCACGCACACTTGCCCAGTGTGTTTCTCAATGGGTCCAGGACTTAACCAGGGCAGTCAGCCATGGGGATCCAGCCCACCTTACTCACCACACCATGGCTGGCCTGCTCCTTATTTCCTACAGGATTCCAGCCCTTCCTCCCAGCAGCTCCAGGTTGTAGATTCTGTTACCCTGTACTACCAGGGAGGGAATGAAAATTCTCATCAGTCCCTTGCTCCACTACCCGATGGTGGAGCTGGAGCTTCCTGACAGAACCTGTACTCTTATTCTTTATCTTTTTCTGCCTTCCAGTAAACATCATTATCACCATTAATAAAGACAGTAAAGGAACTGTTTGATGTTTGCCCCTTAAGCCTTCCCTCTCACCCTGTCAAGATGACCTATCAAAGAGAGACAGCTATTCTTAGCAAACAGCCCAGCAGTGGGAAATGTGCAGTGGATACCTGTGTATCCTAATAACCTGCAGAGGTGTTATTATTATTATTATTTTTAATTTCCAGAGGATGCATGTACCTGCCAGAGAGAGAGAAAGGTAGAGAGAGAGTAAAACGATGACCCCCATGAGGTGTGGTCATGCTGCAATCTCTTCCACTCTGATTACTCTCTTTTTATCTTTGGGGATGCACACTGATGCACCTGGTAAGTTTTTCAAGCCACTGTAGTGGGACTCAAACCATGGTCATTCATGTGGGACCCAGATTCTTTAACCACTAGCTAGTCTACATGGCCAGCCCCATTACAGTTTTTTTGTATCTTCTCTCATTGTTTTTGTTTTTGTTTTTGTGTGTGTGTGTGTATGTGTTTATGTGTTTGTATATATGTGTAATCTTGATCCCAGTTATCCAAATGTTTACTACAGTTCAGTCTCCTAAATATTTCCTTTATGTGGCCACTTTTTTCTGTCTTCACTGCCACCGTCTGTCACTCCTTATATTAGTTTGCTGTGGCTGTTGTAACAAATTACCATGTACCTGAGTGGTTTAAAACAGCAGAAACTGGGGCCAGCAGGGTGACGTGGTGGTTAAAGGTGCTGGACTCCAACATGGCCGACCATGGTTCAGTGGCTTGCTTTCTCACTTTTACTCTCTCTCTGTCCCTCTCCAGTCAAATTAAAGTAAATAAATAAAATAATTCTTTAACAAGAAAAAACACACACACACACAAAACAGCAGAAGCCGAGACCATCAGATGGCATAATGGTTTTGTTGCTGGATTTCCATGTAATTACTATGGTTTGAGTTCCAGACCCAGTGGCTTAAAACTCATGCTGGGTGCATTTGCATGCATGCCCAAAATCCCAAGAAGAGAATGGAAGAGAAGGAATTGCAGCATGGCCATCCCCCTTGGGGAGGCAGGGAGTGATTTCCTGTCTTCTGTCTCTCTGTCTCTCTGGCGAGCAAACATACTCTAAGCAAAAATCTCTCTCTCTAAAAAAAAAACCCAAAAACAAACAAACAAACAAAAACATCTGTTAGAGGGTAATCTCCAGTTGCCAGAGAGAGGAAAAAGCATCCCTCATAGGGAATAGTCATGTCCCAATCTCTTCTCCATTCCTCCTCCTTTTCAGGATTTTGGGCACACACACATGTGGCCTGGCATTTTTCAAGCCACCATGTCTGGACTCGAACCATGTGGAGTCCAACTGTTTTAAGCTCCATGCCACTGGCTGCCCTTCTCCCACCTTTTCAATTTGCTAGTACACTTAAGTACTTGCTGGAGAGAGACACAGAGAGCGGAGGAACATGAAAGCAGCTCTTCCCACTTCCGCCCTTCTCCATCTTTTCCTCCTGGGAGTTTGGGCACGCAAGCACGCACACTTGCCCAGTGTGTTTCTCAATGGGTCCAGGACTTAACCAGGGCAGTCAGCCATGGGGATCCAGCCCACCTTACTCACCACACCATGGCTGGCCTGCTCCTTATTTCCTACAGGATTCCAGCCCTTCCTCCCAGCAGCTCCAGGTTGTAGATTCTGTTACCCTGTACTACCAGGGAGGGAATGAAAATTCTCATCAGTCCCTTGCTCCACTACCCGATGGTGGAGCTGGAGCTTCCTGACAGAACCTGTACTCTTATTCTTTATCTTTTTCTGCCTTCCAGTAAACATCATTATCACCATTAATAAAGACAGTAAAGGAACTGTTTGATGTTTGCCCCTTAAGCCTTCCCTCTCACCCTGTCAAGATGACCTATCAAAGAGAGACAGCTATTCTTAGCAAACAGCCCAGCAGTGGGAAATGTGCAGTGGATACCTGTGTATCCTAATAACCTGCAGAGGTGTTATTATTATTATTATTTTTAATTTCCAGAGGATGCATGTACCTGCCAGAGAGAGAGAAAGGTAGAGAGAGAGTAAAACGATGACCCCCATGAGGTGTGGTCATGCTGCAATCTCTTCCACTCTGATTACTCTCTTTTTATCTTTGGGGATGCACACTGATGCACCTGGTAAGTTTTTCAAGCCACTGTAGTGGGACTCAAACCATGGTCATTCATGTGGGACCCAGATTCTTTAACCACTAGCTAGTCTACATGGCCAGCCCCATTACAGTTTTTTTGTATCTTCTCTCATTGTTTTTGTTTTTGTTTTTGTGTGTGTGTGTGTATGTGTTTATGTGTTTGTATATATGTGTAATCTTGATCCCAGTTATCCAAATGTTTACTACAGTTCAGTCTCCTAAATATTTCCTTTATGTGGCCACTTTTTTCTGTCTTCACTGCCACCGTCTGTCACTCCTTATATTAGTTTGCTGTGGCTGTTGTAACAAATTACCATGTACCTGAGTGGTTTAAAACAGCAGAAACTGGGGCCAGCAGGGTGACGTGGTGGTTAAAGGTGCTGGACTCCAACATGGCCGACCATGGTTCAGTGGCTTGCTTTCTCACTTTTAATCTCTCTCTGTCCCTCTCCAGTCAAATTAAAGTAAATAAATAAAATAATTCTTTAACAAGAAAAAACACACACACACACAAAACAGCAGAAGCCGAGACCATCAGATGGCATAATGGTTTTGTTGCTGGATTTCCATGTAATTACTATGGTTTGAGTTCCAGACCCAGTGGCTTAAAACTCATGCTGGGTGCATTTGCATGCATGCCCAAAATCCCAAGAAGAGAATGGAAGAGAAGGAATTGCAGCATGGCCATCCCCCTTGGGGAGGCAGGGAGTGATTTCCTGTCTTCTGTCTCTCTGTCTCTCTGGCGAGCAAACATACTCTAAGCAAAAATCTCTCTCTCTAAAAAAAAAACCCAAAAACAAACAAACAAACAAAAACATGGCAGAAACCTATTTCCTCACAGTTCTGAAGGCCAGAAATCTGGAGTCAATGTAAGGAACTTTCAAAAATTTAATAAGATTAAAGTACACATTTATTTGGTGAAAGAAAGAAATCCATGCATAGATTTTTAGTATGTACTTTTCATGAACTTTTTTGAAGACCCTGAATCACAGGGCTGAAATTAAGGTGTTGACAGGTGCCCCCTCCTAGTCTTCAGGGCAGAATCGGTCCCTTACCTCTTCCAGCTTCTAGTGGCTGCTGTTTTGCCACAACACTCCAGCCTCAGATTTTTCTCTGTGCACATAACATCTCTGCCTTCTTCTTAAAAAGGTACATGTAACTGGATTTAGGGTCCACAAATAATCCAGGATAATGTCTCCATCGGTTTACTCACACTTGCCAAGATCCCTTGTTTCCATATATGGTAACCTTCACAGGTTCCAGGGATTGGGATGCGAATGTCTTTTGGAAGGGCCATTTATCTGCCTGCAACACCCCTGGACATTTGCAGTCATTTCTGCCTCCCATTCTATACCCTCTAGCCCAAGTTCCTCTACAAGTGTAGGTCATGTCAAGGTCTGCTTTAAAACTAATCACTGGTTCTTGTAGCCTCAGGACTGACCCATTCCTGGTGTGGCCCATGATTATCTCCCCACTTTCTTCTCCCTCCATCTTCCCCTTCCTCATTATGTTCCACTTGAGCTCAACTGCCCCCAGGTCCTATGTCTGCAGCACTTTCCTCCTCTTCTCTTTGTTTGGCTCATGCTAGGACATCACTTTGTTCTCATTTTTACTTTGAACTTCACTTTCTCCAAGGACACTTGCTTTCCCTGCCCTGGGTTAGGGACACCTTTTTGTCTGCTCTGTCTCACTGGTGGGACAGGCTTCCTATTGTGTGTCCATCTGGTCCACGGAATGTGCCTCCTATGCCAGACACACAGGAGACTTAACTGAGGTTTGCTGATGCTGATAGCTACAGCAAGGGAACCTCCCCATCACTCCGACTGAGAATAATGCCACAACAGAGTGTAATCCATGTAAGAGTTTTTACTGGAGAGATTATAAGTGTGTTGTAATCCATTTTGTGTTGCCGTAGCAGAATGTCACTGGCTGGGTAATTTATACTGAATAGAGATTTATTTCTTGCAGTTCCGTAGTCTGGGAAGTCCAAGATGGAGGACTTGCATCTGGAGAGGGCCTTCTTGCTTCATCATGACATAGTGGAAGCTATTGCATGGGCAGGAGAGTGTGTGAGAGAAAGAGAAGCCAAACTCACTTTTGTAACAAATCCATTTAAAAAAAAAATGACAGAGGACACATGCATGAGAGAGAGGGAGAGAGGGAAGGGGGAGGGGAGGAGGGGAAGAGGGGTGGGGAGAGACAAAGCATCCCCTAATGGAGCCTGGTAATGACATAATCCTTTTTCCTCCAATTTTCCGTCTCATCTGGATCCTGGGTATGTGTGTATGCCTGGAGTGTAAGCTGCCAGGGCCAGGACTTGAACTCTGGTTGGCCATGTGGGATCTGGCTTTCCCTGCACAGTGCTTAATTTCCATACTATGGGGCTGCCCCCAAATCTACTCTTGAGATGACAAACCCACTCCAGCAGTAAAGACAGTAATCATCCATGATGGGAGAATTCTTGTGGCCTTTTCACCTCATTTTCTTTTTTTTAGAATTATTTATTTTATTTTATTTGTTTATTTATTTATTTTGAATTTGACTATAGAGAGACAGAGAAAGTGAGAACTCAAGCCATCAGGTCTGGGACTCAGATGGCGGTTGGCCATGTAGAAGTCCAGCACCTTAACCACCATGCCACCTGCTGGCCCATCATCTCTTAAAGATCATACCTCCCAACACTTGCATTAGGGATTGGGTTCCCAACACCTGAACTTTGGGGACACATTCAAACCAGAGTAGTATGTAAATGCTAAAAGACTCCTCAGTCAGTCATTCTTTTCTTTCTTTCTCAGAGTCTCATTATATTGTAATCCTTCCTGCCTCAGCTTCTCAAGCAGCTGGGACTACGGGTGTGCACCACGGCACCTGGCTTCTTTCAGTGTGGACCAGGAATGAAATCTGAGCCTACCATGTGGCCTCAGCCTGCCAGTAGCAGTGCTAACTAGCATTTGGCTGGGTCTCACTGTCTTTATTTTTAAGGAAAATTCAAGAGTCGTGTAATTATGAGATCAAAGAAAATATAGTTACTCTTATCGTTCTGTTTTCTTTCAGGCCATTCCTGTGTTTCTTACTTTGCATAATGTAGCTGAAGTTATCATCTGTGGGTACCAGAAGTGTTTTCGGAAGGAGGTAAATGATCATACAAAACGATAGTTTTATTTCCCTTGCTTTAAATTTCAAAGAAACACTTTTCTTTTTATGGTTGAAAACCGTGTCTACCTTTTCCTGCCACCAGTCAAGATGGCCCTACAGTAGTTGCTCATTCAGGGAGCATGGTTAACCTCTCTTCAGTTCACCAGGACGACGGGGGAATGTTTATTGACGTGAATGGAACCCAACTCCAGGCCAGGGCTGCACCAGACCCAAAGGGGACAGAGAGAAAATTGCTGTGGGCCTGAGGGAGAGCACGCTACCCCAGCTAACCCCAGCACCACACAGAAACACGTGGCAGAGCTTCACACAGGGTGCTGGAGCGTTAGCACACCCTGGGGAAATTCGCTTTGCTTTCCAGTTTCAGCTCTGTCTCATGCCAGTCAGAACAAGTTTCCTCACCTTCTCTGTCTCCACCCATGAAAGGCAATAGTAACAAACCCCAACTCATAGAGTTGTTGGGAGGACACAACAGTGATGTGTTAAGGGCTTCAAGTGGTTTCTGGCATGTCTAGAGGTTCTGTATGTCAGCTACAATTATTCATGTTATTAGTGGTAGTTTTAATTGGGTTGTTCTTTTAGGAATTCCTTTTCTCTGATATCTGCCCATTTGGTTTATATCAGTTTTATGGACCTTAACTATAGAGAGGCTAGCTGGGTGGCCGCCATTCTTCTAGGTGTGCAGAGGGAGAGATGAAGTCCTGGCCACACCTGAGCTTTCTCTGTCATCCTCTGCTCCTCAGAGGCAGCTCCATCAGTTGTCCATCGTCTTTCTGCATCAGGAACCTCTCCCTCTTTGCAGGTTCATTTCTCTTAGCCCTTAAACATGCTCAGTGTTATCAGTCCACTTAGGATGGAATGGTCTCTGAGGGAAGGACTCACAAATACCCAACCTTGGCAGGCCATGTTTACAAAGGGACACTTCGCACAGGAAAATCAACATGCGCCTTTGCCTACGCATCTCCTTTCAGCTCTGCCTCATCTTGTCCTTTCCTTTCCCAGCCATAGGCCTTAGATAGGGTTGGGATAGTCCATAACCTCATGTCCCTCTCACCTACAGCTGCTCCTACTCTGCCCCCTTCATTATCCTGGCCCTGGTTGCATTCACCAATGGCTGCATCCGTACAGCTCTTTGTTGGATTTCACACCATTCTTCATCCTGCTCCCTTTTCTGGCATCTGTGAACCCCATTCACCTACACAGTCTCCTCTCTGCCTGGTTCTCTTCCTGAGTCTCAGCCCCCTGTCCTCCTCTTCTTGTTCCCTTGACTGCCTCTTCTGAGATTCCTAGAGCTGTCTACACACTTTCTGGACAGTGTCATCCACACCCATGGCACCAGCCATCTTCTGTTCACTGACAGCTTCTAAGTCCCCATCTCCAGCCCAGACTATCTCCTGAGCTCGAGTCCCCAGCAGAGCTTCATGCCCTCCCAGAGTATGTGAAATACAACGGAATCGGAGTAGAGCTGGTCCTTTCCCCCAAACCTGCTTCTTACTTGGTAATCCCAGTCCTGACCATCATCTGCCTTGTCAGAAGCCTCAGGATTCCTCAGACTTCCTGGTCTCCACATTCAGTCTATTCCCCAATCTGCCTCCTCCTCTCCACCCCCACTGCCTCCCTAGTTCAGGTCCTCCTCTCTTCTTCCAGGTCTCCTAGGTGGGGGCTGAGGAATGAGAGCTTGCGCCCCAGGTCTGCCTCCTCTTCCCCACCCCCACTGCCTCCCTAATTCAGGTCCTCCTCTCTTCCCGAGGTCTCCTAGCTGGGGGCTGAGGAATGAGAGCTTGCGCCCCAGAGCTTTCCATCACCAGATGTGGCTTGCAGGGAGCAGCCCTGCGCTTAGGTGACTGTCAGTTCTGTGCAGGCTGTCCCTGGGCAAAGGCTGCAGGTTGAGGCCTCTCAGCACTTTTGGCTGACCTCTGCACTATTGGTGGGAGGGTTTCTCTGACGTTTTACTTACCATACCAGCATGCAGTTTCCATATTTTGTCAATTCTGACATGTGCTTTTTTTTCTTTTTTTTCCATATCTAAGTTTATTCTTCTATTTTTTCCATGAGAGAGACAGAGAAAGAAAGAGAGAGAGGGGGAGAGACAGGTGCCCCCATTAGGGTCTTCACATTGCAGTCCAGTGCCAGCCAGCCCGGGTCATGGTCACCTACATACTTCACCGTCGCCTGACCCTTGTTTTGACAGTTTAACCTGTCCTAAACTCTGAGAGCCAGCGATATGTCCTTCAGTGGTGTCTGAGTCAGTGAGAAATGACAGTGTTTTCCCTGTGTCTCTGGACTATTTCCTTTGAGCCCTCCAGTGGTGAGGACTACATGGTGGATCTCTTCAGAGACCCTGGCTCCGCCCCAAGAACTGGTGCTGAACTAAAGTTACTAACTAGTCCCTGAAGGTTCAGATTCAGAAGCTCCCTGAGGACTTCGGGACACTGACTCACACTACTCGGATTCTAGAAGGCTTCTTATTCACAAAAGAGATATTTCCGTATTAATTTAGAAATGAAGATTCACCTGGTCTAGGGATGAGACTGAGGCATCTCCATAAGGTCTTGTCTCCTGATTGGCAGATCGGACCCTGTAGCCGAGGGTGGGTGTAGGACTTGGGGGAGATTTCCATCCAGCAGGGGCCCCTCTTCCACTTTAGACCAGGAGCCAAACTTTACCTCAGAGGACCCGTTCTTGGAAATAATTGGGTGTACACAAGAGTTTGAATCTTCAACCCCATTTTATCTCTAATACAAAACATTATCATTTTGTCTCAGGGCAAATCAGCACACAATTGAAGAGATAATATTTTTTTTAGTTATTAAAAAAACAAACAGGGCCAACAGGTGGCATGGAGGTTAAGGCAACTGGTTTCCCACATGGCTGACTACGTGGTCTGAGTCCTGGACCTGGCAGCTTGAGAATCATGCAGGGTGTCTCTGCAAGCATGTCCCAAATCCTGAGAGAAGAGTGGAGGAGAAGGGGGCATCTCTGCAAGCATGCCCCAAATCCTGAGAGAAGAGTGGAGGAGAAGGATTGCAGCGTGGCCATCCCTCTTGGAGTGTGATTTCTCACTTTCTTTCTGTCTCTCACTTTCTCTCCTTTTCTCCTCTGTCAGCACACGTGCCCTATAGCAAAACTAAAAAACAGAACCAAATAAACACCTTTTTTTTAAATGAAAGTAATTAGATGGAAGAAGTAGTAGAAGGTACAGAGAAAAAATAAAACCCTAGATGTCATATATGTTCCTATTTGCCTGAGGGAACCACTCTGCTTTTTCAGACATTTTTCCTGTGCTCATAGATAGGTGTATTTATACAAATGACAAAAAGACCTGCTGTTTTTCCATCGAACAGTTTGCTAGGAATCCCTGTTCACGTCCTTCCTCCACACTGGGTAAAGCACAGCATGTGGTCCCTACTCGTAGGCTTGCAGGTAGTATGTAGCCACGTGGCGTTAAACTCTGCTCAGTGATTGCTGCACTGTGTCCTTCATATTTCTTACATTCTGATCATGCAGCTGGGAGTCTCAGTGAGGTGATTCTAGATCATGAGGAACACAGTTGCATGCCACCTCACAGACAGTCAATGTTACACACATAATGGTCCACACAGCCTTCACTGTAGCATTGTCTGTGAGGTGGCACGCAACTGTGTTCCTCATGATCTGGAATCACCTCAGCAAGACTTGTTCAATGTTTAAGTATGTGCTAAATGTCGAACATTTTGCTAGTCTTAAAGCTGTGGAGACATAGAAGATACTTTGTACAGAACTCAGAATGGAATGGAGGAGCTGACGACTAGATTTGATATGAGCCACACTGAATAGGTAGGGATTTTCCAGTTGAAAAAGGGAAAGGGCACTCAGGCTGGCAGAGGAACACCAAATGAAGGTTAGTGTCCTATGGTGACCACTGGGGTGTCACTGCAGGACTGTCAGAAAGGCTGTGGTTGAAAAGGGACTGGTTCTGGGAAGGTTCAGGTCCTAGAGCCAGAATGCCTGGGCCCAGACCCTATGACTGTGGGCAACTTCCTTCATTCCTCAGGGTCTTGAGTGTTGTCATCTATAGCACGGGACCCATGACTGTTAATTAGCCCATAACTTTGTGAATGTGTGTAGGACGGGGCCTAGCGCAGAGTAAGTAGCCCTCAGAGTAAAGTTACCTCAGCCAGAGTAACATTAGCTCTTTCTTATCATTTTGGCACTGTGACTTTTAAAGAGTTATGTTGTCCCATTCAGAACTCCAAGATACTATTGGGACTTATTACTAGGCTGTTTTGGATGGAGTGGCCTGAAAAGGTGACTGCCCCTATATTAACTCCTCAGTTGGTTTCAGAGTCCTCGGGGACTGGAGCTAAGTAATCAACATATTACTTATTTTCACTCTCCCAATCCCACATTCTGGTCTCTGTTAGTCAGAATGAGTTTAAAATGAAAAAATCAATCCCCTTTCATGGAAGGGGTGAACTCTTTCAGCACTGATTTATTACCTTGTAAGCTCTGGACCAGTTACTGGGAGAACGTGTTATTCATGGAAGAGTTGGAGTACCCCTTTAGTCTCCATTTTCTCTATGCCTGTTCTTGCACTAGAATGTGAGATTTTGGTAACAATTAGCTCAGAATCTTTGTGTAATGCGGTTTACCATGCTGGGGGCACTTACGTAGTTATTGCGAGCCCAATCCCCTTGGCCCTTTATCCCTCTGCACTTACAGGATGTTCCACCAGGTGGCAGCACAGTCATGGCTGGCCTTGTTTCCTGTAGAGGGGCCTTCAAAAGGCTCGTGGAAAAATGGAATGAAAGCATGAGCTGATTTTGGTGCAAAAAATTTTTGAAACCCATACATAGTTTCTTCATAATACTTGCTTTTCATGAACACATTCAAGATCTCTTCATATATAAAAAAATTGTGTATTTATATTATACACTATAATGTATAATTTACATACACTATAATGTTTAACTTAATCCTGGCCCACGTCTGGTAGAAGTGAGAG
>NW_006160062.1:801726-803158 GCF_000334495.1 Tupaia belangeri chinensis
TTTTTTTTTTCAAGTTTTTTTCTTTTTCTTTTTGTAATAGGGCACCTATGCTTGCCCGAGAGAAACAGAAATAGAGGTAGAGAGGGAAAGTGAGAAATCACCCCAAACCTGTTTATTAAAGCAACACAAACTTGATTATCTAGAAAGACACGGAAACTGAAGAGTCTTCATAGCAAACACTTGTGTCTCTTGTCAACTCCTCACTGCTAAGTAATATGTTTATGCCTCACCTCGTGTCTGAACTAGTATCAGAAATTGTCCCCAGATAGCAAAATAATCCTTCCGCAATGTTTGGAATTAATCTGTTATCCTGTCTGTCTGTTTTCTCAATGAAATACAGAAGAATCTGGGCTACTCCCTGCTAAAACTGTATATAGTTCTTCCTTAGTGCGAAGGCCTAATTCCCTTAAACTGACTAATTAAAAGGCATTAAGAAAGGTAGAGTCCAATTTAGAACTTCTTCACTTCAGGGAGCTCCAAACGCCACTTTACATTCTCTCTTTTGCTCTTCTCTTTAGAGGTGAAGTAAAATCTCCCTTTTCCTCTTTTCTGTTTCTTAATTTTTCACATCACACCACATTGTTTTTAAGTTGCTCAGCATCAGAGCTGGATTAATGAAACAAGTATTTGAAGTGACAGAACTAGAGTTGAAGTTGAACAAGAGGTTCATTTCTCTTTTTTTAATACAGGTCATGTCGATTTTTCTCTCTTGGTGTGTGAGATTTCTGAAGTCATTTTGTTTTTCATGGGTAAACATAATCCTACTGGTGAGAGTGCTTTGCCGAGGTGACTCAGCCCTGAGTCCTCGCTCATTGATCCAAGCACAAGAAGCCTGGGTGAATGCCAAAGTGCAGCAAGCTGTTAGCCCCCTCCTGAACTTCCCATAATTCATTTGCCTCTTGATCTGAATGTTTTCTTTTACCGGGGGGTGGGGGTAAGCATTTTTAAAGATTAATTTTAAGTCTCTTTACTTTCATATAGAAAACGTCTCCTGCAAAGATCTGTAGGTAAGTTTTAAAAAACTCTCTAAAATATAAGATTTAACCTAATTTTAACTTGGACCATAAGCTGTTTGTTGAAGAGTCATACTGTGGGAGCTGACAAGGCATTTATCATGAACACTCATATATCCTTATTTTGTGTCTTATTTTAAAATTTATTCTCTTTTTTTTTAATAGTTTATTTTTCAGTGGGGGGGGAACAAACCATGCTAGATTTCAGCCATTGCCCCAAATGTTAACTGATAGTTGTGCAATACTGATGAAATGAAATGGAAACCATGGAAATGGCTTAACATTTAAAAAATAATGTTTGCAGTTTATTGGATCTTTAAGATTTTCCAGAGTGGGCAAAGCACTGCCCTGTGAGAGCTGGGATTTTCTTTTTCTTTCTTTCTTTCTTTTTTTTTTTTTTTTTTTTTGAGGGTTTTATT
>NW_006160062.1:803317-810734 GCF_000334495.1 Tupaia belangeri chinensis
AACCACAGTCGACTACATGGCAGTCCAGCGACATAGCCATTACTCCAACTGCTAGTCCTGAGAGCTGGGATTTTCATTGTAGTTCCAGGGTACAGCACGGTGATCGTGGGCAGGCTCCCTAATGTTCTGTGCCTCAGTCTCGCCTCTGGATCAGGAAGCAGGCCTAGGTGCCTCGTCCCTCTGATTTCATCCTGGGGGCCTTGTTCTGACTGCTTCCTGCTTCCTCTGTAGTAGCTAAGAAGTTTAGTCCTCTTGGTAGAAACCAACAGATACAGTTTGATACATGGCTTTCGGATTTTTGTGTCAGATATTTCTGGACATGGGGATAACAGGTAATATGGCAGTTAGGGTGCTGGACTCCCACATTGTTGATCGCGATTCAAGTCCCACACCTGGCAGCTTGAAATTCATGCCGGGCACATGTGCAAGTGTCCCCAGAATCTCAGGAGGAGAATGGAGGAGAAAGGATGAAGAGATTGCTAAGTGGCCCTCCCCCAGGGGTGATTTCTAACTTTCTCTCTCACTGTCTCTCTCCACTAGGGCTGGCCCACAGCCCTATGGCTAAAACCTTAAAAAAAAAAAGTTTTAGGGGGCTTTCATCCACCTCCCCAACACAAACTTTAGTATAGGAAAACAAAACAAAACAAAACCTCAGGACTCATCCCCTTGTTTCAAAGAAGATTATCAGGAGTTAAAAAGAAGCACTGAAGGCCATAATACCTGATGTAATCAGGTGCTCAGGGCCCAGGTGGTGGGAAACAAGGGAGTGGTTTCACTTTTGAGTGTCCCAGTCTACTCTCTCGTGGGATGGAGTGACTTCTCCAGGTCACATAAGTGTGTGCCTTTAAAGTTAGCAAAGCCAGGGCCAGCCCCTGGTTAGCCCAGTGGTTCAGAGAGCCAGATCCTACATTGCCAACTGGGGTTCAAATCCCAGCCCCAGTAGCTTGGAAAACACACTGAGTACATGTGTGTGCTTGCCTGCCCCCAAACTCCTACAAGATGGAGAAATGGAGGAGAAGGGACTGTAGTATGACCTCACCCCACTGGGGAGTGCTTTCTCCCTCTCTCTTTCTGCCTCTCTTTCTCTGGAGGGTGCACACACCCTCTGACAACCAAAAAGGAAGTCAACAAGGCCTTAGGAACAGAGTGGGCTGGAGTAGAGAAGCTTTCTGCACACCGAGCTACCTCGTGTTGTCCTGACTTTTCCAAGACCGTGAGGCCTCAGTTATGAGGATTCCTCTGGGCCAGCCAGCCATGTGGGTCTGTCAGGCACAGTATGCAACTGTATATAGTTACAGCAGTGAGGACTGGCAGACTGATTAGCATCACTGTTTCCAGCATGTTAAGATGATAAATTTCAGGTTGTTGTATGTTATATATACGTAATACCTATGTGTGTGCATACATGTGTGTGTGTGTGTGTATCTATATAATAACACATAGTCCGTATATAGGATATGGAACTCTGTATGCATGAGAATATGATATGCCGTGGCATATGACCAGTCCTCTAGAAGTGAAAAATGCCTTTGTTCATGCCTCTGCTCCTTGGCTGCTTGCTGCCTCATGCAAAGGCCAGTGATGGGGTCCAACACTGTATATGTAGTATTTATAAAATGGAAAGCAGAGAGAGTCAAAGTGATAGTCTGGGTTTTGTGTTTTCTGGTGTCTTCTTTTAGGAGAAGAGAATGATTGGGGAAAGCTAGGGGAAACACCTTTCAGCAGTGAAACCTAGGAGAGATGCTAATGAATGAGGATAGCTTTTTAAAGTGTCTATGATTGGTAATGTTACCTTTTTGTGCAAGAATTTAAGAAGTCTTTTTTAAAAATTGCCAGAGGGTACATACACTCAGCGAGAGAGAGAGGAACAGAGAGGAGAGCACCCCCAGTGAGGCTTGGTCACACTGCTCTCCCTCCCATCGGGATTTTGAGCACACATGCGCACACACCCAATGTGTTTTTCAAACAGCTAGAGCCAGGATTTGAACAAAGGTCAGTCGTGTGGGATCCAGCTCCGCTGTGCTACAGCACCAGCCCTGTGCAAGTATTTTTAAAACTGGTTTACTGTGGCAATCTCTAAATGTATATTGGGCAGAAAAATCTAATGAAGCCTCGTATACTCATCTCCCAGCTTCAACAGTTTTCAATTTGTTGTCCCACATACTGCCTCATTTCAGTATTACTTTGAAGAAAATGCCCGTCCCCATAGCTTTTTATCTGTAAATATTTTAGAATATATAAGAGATATTTTGGGAGGATTTTTTTTTTCTTTTGGGGTCATGCCTCACCAGAGACCCAGAGAAAGAAAGAGAGAAAATGAAAAATCATCCCCCAGGGAAATGTCCATGGCCCAGTCCCTTCTCCTCTTGGGATTTTGGGTACACGTACACCTGCACCTGGTGGAGTTTCAAGCTGCTGGTTCTAGGACTCGAACTATGGTCGACCGTATGAGAGTCCAGCACCTTAACCACCACACTACCCTCTGGCCCCTAAGAGGCTTTTTCTAATAAATTTTTTTTTTTTTGGAGAGGTTTTTGCTATAGGGTGTGTGCGCTCGCCAGACAGAGAGAGACAGAGAGATAGAAAGCAAGAAATCACCCCCCCAGAGGGGATGGCCACGCCGCAATCCCTTCTCCTCCATTCTCGTCTTGGGATCTTGGGCACGCACACACACGCGCCCGGCATGAGTTTAAGTCACCGGGTCCAGGACTCGAACTGCGGTCGACTACGTGGGAGTCCAGCGACATAGCCATTACGCTAACTGCTGGTCCCCTCTAATAAAATTTTTTATCTCAAGAAAAAAGTTTCCAGAAGAATATTGCAGTAGACTCCCCCATTCACTTAGATTCACTCACTGGTAACATTTTTTTATATTTGCTTTCTTGCTATCCCCATAGGCTTCTGCATGTGCACACACAAGATAACAAGAATACATATTCTTTTTTAAAAAAGAATTATCTGTTCAATTTTATTTATTGTTATTATTATTATTATTCTTAAAATTTGACCGGAGAGAGAAAGAGAGGGAAAGCGAGAAAACAAGCATCTGGGTCCAGGACTTGAATTTCAGCTGCCATGTGTGGGAGTTCAGTTCCTTAACCACCATTCCACCTGCTGGCCCCAGAATACGTATCCTTATTATTGCTCTTATTATTATTTTTTGAGAGGTTTTTTTTTTGTTGTTGTTGTTGTTGTTTTTGGTATATGGCACGTGCAACGTGCCAGAAAGACAGAGAGAGACAGAAAGCGAGAAATCACCCCCCAAGGGGGATGGCCACACCTCAGTCCCTTCTCCTCCATTCTCCTCTCAGGATCTTGGACACACACACACACACGCGCCTGGAGTGAGTTTAAGCCACTGGGTCTGGGACTCGAACCGCAGTGGACTACACTGGAATCCAGCGACAGCCATTACACTAACTGCTGGTTCCTGTTGCTCTTATTTTTTGTGAACACTTGAGAGTTGCAAAGATCATGCCCCCTCAATACTTCAAAGTGTTATCTCCCAAAAACAACAATCCCTTATATAACAAAAGTACAGTTATTCACTTTAGAATACTAATATCTACTATGTAACATTGGTATGATATATAATTTTCAGTCCATGTTCAGATTTGCTAGTTATCTCAACATAATGTTCCATAGCACTTTCTCCTCCGAAGATGTGTCTGTTTTGCATCTCTTTTATCTGGAACAGTTACATGGCCCTTTGTGGTCTTTCGGTGCCTTCACATTTTTTTTAGGTTTTCACCACAGGGCATGTGTGCTCACCGGGAAGAGACAAAGAGAGAGAACTCAGCGCCCAGTGTGTGTGTTGGGGGGGTGGCCATGGCCCAAATCCTTCTCCTCTATTCCCCTCTCAGGAGTTTGGGCATGCCTGCACACACATTCACCTGGCATGATTTTCAAGCCTCTGTGTCTCAGACCCAAACCATGTTTGGCCATGTGAGAGTCCAGCGTCTTAACCACCACGCCAACTGCTGACCTCGCCTTCACATTTTTATGGCTACTCCCTAAATGTGAGTTTATGTCGTCATCTCCTTCTACTTCAGTTATGGTTCCACACGTTTGGCAGGAACACGTGTGGTGATGCTTCCGTGTGCTGTAGCAGGAAGCGTGTGACACACAGCTCTCCTGTCATTGGAAATACCAGTTTGATCATTTGGTTAGGTGGCATACAAGCCAATTTTTTGGGCTTCCCAGGTGTTTTATTAGGTTTTTTTGTTTGTTTATTTTGGTTTTCCTCATGAGAAACAGAGAAGCTTCCCTAACAAGATGTTTACACCCCACCCCCCCCTTCACTGGGCAAGACTTGGGGCACACAAGACCAGTGTGTTCAGGGAGTCCTAAGACACGAACCCAGGCCCTTTCTCATATGGGTCCAGTTGTGTTAGCACTGGGCCACCATCTGGCCCCTCTTTTCATTTTTATAACTGGCATAATTGTGGTTTGGTCGCCTGGTTGCCACTCATGTATTCTCTAAGAGCCGTTGATCTTAGAGATGAAAAAATACCTCCTTTTATTAGCTGTCTGACAGGCACACTTTTTCTCCAGCGATCCACTGTGGGTTCGCAGATGTCCTGACTCTGGAAATGGCTCGCCGAGCCCCAGGGAAGGGAATGTCTGGTTATTAGCAGAGCACAGAATTGAAAATTACAGAGGTGGTCGTGTTCTCAGAGGAGGGAGAGGGGAACTGGGTTGGTCTCACAGGATCTTCGCCTCCTCCAAACTCCAATGGCGCCTTTCCACCTCCGCGCTCTCTGGGAAGCCCTTTGATGTTGCAAGGTGAGCTGCCACGTTTTATCTCCCCTTCCACAGTGCCCTCTTCCTCCTGGCCTCTGCTGGATGCCTTCCCTTCAACGACTCCCAGGTAAGTCCAGGTGAACTCATTTTCCCTTCAAAGCCTTTTTTACTCTCTGACGCCTGCTTTTTGAGCAGAATTTCCCAGTCCTCTCCTTTAGAATCAGGAGAAGCTGGCCATGCAAAGTTATTGAAAAGCCTTCAGACTGGGAACTTTGGGCTGACCCAATCCCTTTGTCCAGGCCTTTGCCGTTTCCCCAAGGCTGCTGCAGCATGGTCCACAGCACTCTGGCTCTGGGTGGTATGGTGCATGCAGCCTGTCCTCTGTACATGGTGATGAAGTTGAGCTTTCCTCCCCTCCACAGAGCCTCATCTTCTGTGGAGGGATTTCCACTTCATTATCCTGTACGTGCTTTCTTCATGAGTGCTGATGACCCACCCCCACCCCTAGGAGTTACCTCCTTTATGAGAGCTCATGACCCACCCCACCCCCACCCCTAGGTGTCACCTCCTTGGATTTCTTTTCTTTTTCTCTCCCTCCTTCCCTCCCAGCATTATTAAGTCTTCTTCAATGTCAGGCGCTGAGCTAGGCTCTGGGGGCACAAAGATGATTGATCTTTGTCCTGGTAGAAGTTGGGATCTGTGCAGAGCAAAGAGGAGGGAACTGACGAGTAAACAGAGCATCATGCCACAGGGAAACCAGGGCTCTATCCCAAGAGATGTGGGACACGGCCGTGAAGTAACTCAGAAGCAGAAGTAAGAATAACCAGTGATCACAGGCGGCCTGCTGTGCACCAGGCCCTGTGCCAGCGCTCTGCGTGCCTTCACTTATTTAACACCTCAGAGCGTTTCTATAAGGGTAGGGACTATTATTATCTGCAGTTCATTGCTAGAGAATACTGAAGTCCAAAAGGTTACCAGCTAACTAAGTGGGGACTTAGATTTTACCCAGATCTTTCTAATGCTAAATTCAGGCTCTGCTTACTGGACTTAAATTGGGAAGAATGAGGAGGAGTTAGCCAGCAGAAGAAAGCAGGCGAGGGCGAAGTTCTGCACGTGTCCTGGGTAGTCTGTGATCCAACTTTGCCGGGCACCTACTATGTCTCTCTCTCTGTCCTAATTCCTGTCCTTCTGGAATTTACAATGTAGGGGAGAGTGGGTGGAGATAGAGACAGATAAACAAAGAATAAGTAAAATATAGAGTGTGTCAGATGATTTTAAATCTGACAGAGAATAAGGAAGGAAGAGGAGGGAGTGCCTTTGGCTAAGTTACAGGGGAAAGCATTCATACTTAGGGAAATGCAAGTCATTTTGTTTTCTTGGAGGGCTGATGCCATGGATGCGAGCGGAGGGGTTATTGGGCTTGTCATAGAGATCCTTCGGTGTCATGAGTTTGGATCCAAACACCGTGTGACGGAAGTGTGGGGAGAGGGGTGCTGGACACAGAGTCCCATTAGGAAGACATTGTAGGCATCTGGGAACTGGGGAGGAACTGACTAAGGCCCCAGGAGTTCCCGTTTGGAATCCTTGCCTGGCACTGTGTGTTAACAGCTGAGTTCTGATCTCCACACTGGGTCCTGTTTGTCTGTGTTTATGACCATTTTTTCTTTTCTTCATCCTGTGTTATAGTTTGATCCAGATGGATATTTTTGGGCTATAATTCACCTATTCTGTGTAGGTAAGTTTTAAAAGAATGCTTACTTAAATAGTTGAGGCTTGTGACTTAAATCTTATTGCATATCCACTTTTTTTTTTTCTTTTAAGTTTTGCTATAGGGTACATGCCCTCATCAAAGAAAGACAGAGAACAAAGTGAGAAATCACACCTCCCAGGGGGTTGACCATGCCACAGTCCCTTCTTCTCCAGGCTCCTCTTGGGATTTTTGGGCACTCAGATGCACCTGGCCTGGGTGCATCTGAGTGGGTCCAAGACTCAAACCACATAGTCGGCATTCTGGGATCCAGCATCTTAACCTCATGCCACCTGTTGGCCCCACGTACCCACTTTTTAGTGGCCAGGAAAATAGCAAAATTGAATCCAAAGTGTCAGAGTTAAAACTACATGGGTATTTTCTGGATTGGCTTTCTTATTTTGGGGCTTTTCTCACATGTTCCATTTCCAATATAGTTTCTTCTTTTTGTGACAAATGTGAACTAGGTCACAATGGCGTGGGTTTTGCTTGTTCAGGTCCACCAGTGGAGTGCTGATTGGTCTTCTCTGACAATGGTAGGAGGATATCCAGAATTTTGTGTCAAAAGCACTTTATTGCAGTAGTGTACCCAAAAAATTTAAGTTGTTGAACTGAGAGGGCCACCTGACTTTATTTCAAATCATACGTGCGCTGTTTCTGATCTCCAGTCTTAGAGGACAAAAATAGTGCCCTGAGTTTAACATGATTCAGAAATTTCAGAAACGGTATCTGTCCATCTCAAGGGCACGATGGAAAGAAAATAAAACCTTCTTGTTAACTGTGTCCTACTGCTGGTCACGAAGACCCCCCAGCCTCGTACTCTCTTTTGGCTACTTTGAAGAGTGAACTGCGTTATCATGGAGGATTGTTAAATCCATATGCTTGAAACCCTCCACATCTTGTTGGTCTCTCCTGTCTGCAATGCGT
>NW_006160062.1:810765-890101 GCF_000334495.1 Tupaia belangeri chinensis
GTAGGGAAAAGGAGACCAGCAGCTACACCTTGGGATCTTTATTATGGGGTTTCGTGCTTCCCTGGAAGTGCAGGCAGTCCTTAGGCAAAGTGCCATATACCAGTAATACATGTTTCCTTTCCAGGGGCTTATAAAATCCTGCAGAAGTCCCAGAAACCCAGCACATTAAGGTAAGCTCCTAATGTCTAGTGCATTGTCACGTGGTTAAGGAAAGATCAAGAGCCAGGTATCCTGGGATTCTTCCATTCATCCAGACCCTCTGTGTTGCTGTGAGGGCAGCAGACGTGACCATCACTCCTCTCCAGGTGGCTACTCCAGGCTGGGGTCACCATACTTCGGCCATGTGTGGGAAGTGTGGAACTCTCACACCCTTCCTTCAAGAGCAGCCATTTGGCTGACATTTTAATGACATCATTTTAGTGATCAGCTGCTGTGGGCTCCAACTGACTACCTGCAACTCAGAGGGACAGCTCTTTCTTCTTGTTTCCCCAGCCCCTTCCTAATTTGAGTCAGGCTAGACCCAGCCGTCTCCTCAGGTACCAGCTGTGTGCTGTTGCAAACGAGGCTTTTGTTGCAGGCAGTCAGTGGAACAGGCTGGGTGAATGTAGATGAAAGGGATGAGAAGCCAGGCCTCACAGAGTGAAGTGGGAGCTGGAGCTTCGAGGTCAGCATGCCTAGACTGGGTTGGGGGTCACCTGAAGGTCTGAAGGGAAAACTCCGGGAAGAAGGTCAGACGCTCTGGAATGTGCGGCTATCACTCCTGAGAGCACCTTTTGTTCTTTTAATAAAGTGTTTTTGTAACAAGAAGCCAGGAGAGTTGCCAGATAAAATACAGGATGCGCAGTTAAATTAGAATTTCAGATAAGCAGTGAATAGTTTTTTTAGTTAAATGCATCCGTGCAATATTTGGAACATGTGAGGGGACTTCAAAAGTTTGTGAAAAAATGGGATTAAAATATGAGTTTGGAGGCCGGCAGGTGGCCTGGTGGTGGTTAAGGTGCTGAACTCCCACTGGAATTAAAGTCCTGGACTCAGCAGCTTGAAACGCCTGCCTGGTATGTGCGTATGTGCAGAATCCCCGGAGAAGAAGAGATTGTAGTGTGGCTATTCTCCCTGGCGGGTGGTTTCTTACTTTCCCTGTCTCTGTCTTTCTGTCTGTCTGTGGTAAATGCACACAACCTATGGCAAAAACCTTAAAAAAAAAGTTTGTTTTGACCCCCCAAATTTAAAAAAATCCATGCAGTTTTAAAAACAATACACATTTTGTATGAACTTTTTGAAGACCTTCATACTTACACTAAAACATTATTCTTTATCTGCACTTCAAATTTATTTGGGTGGCCTGAATTCTCATTTGTTAAATATGGAAACTCTAGAAGCCAGTCCAGTCGTCTGAGCTATAATAGTGGATCCTCCTTTGAAAGTAGCAAGTGTACATAGAGAAAAACTTGACCATAGGTAAAAATGTGGGTGCCGGTACTCAACTAGGAAAATTTTTTTTTAATACCTTAGTACACAAGTGTTTGTCAGAGAGAGAAAAAGAGAAGGGAAATGTAAGATAGCATTCCCCAGGAGGGATGATCCCGTTGCATTCCCTTCTCCTCCGCTCTCCTCTCAGGATTCTAGGTACACATGCTGGTTTGGTTTTTTTAAGCTGCCAGGCCTAGGACTTGAACCACACAGCTGGGCATGTGGAATCTAGCCACCCTCACCACCAAACTACCAGCTGGCATGGAAATAACTTTTTAAGAGATAGGGTGTGTGTACTCACCAGAGAGACAGAAAGCAAGAAGTCACCTCTCAGGGGGTGGCCATGTCACAATCCCTTCTCCTCCATGCTCCTCTCAGGATTTTGGGCATGCATGTGCACATGCCTGGCACGAGTTTTAAGCCACCTGGTCCAGGACTCGAACTGCAGTCAACTGTGTGGGAGTACAGTGACTTAACCAGTACGCCATCTGCTAGTCCCTGGAAATAACCTTTTAAAATGAACCAGGAACTGATTTTGAGTATATAGTACTCTTTGTCTTACTTAATGTCAAATTACAAAAGTAGTAACTTATATGTGGGGACTTCAAAAAGTTCATGGAAAGTGGAGTTGACGTATATGCTTATTTTGGTACAAAATAATTTTGAAATCGTGTGTAATTTTCTCAGAATACATATTTTCCATGAACTTTTTGAAGGCTTCTCACATACGTAGAGATAGAATTTATTAATAGAGGATAATGATTATTCGATATATTTAAAGTGCTTCTATTGTTCCGTATGTTTCATCCTTTCCTGTCTCTTATTCCTTAGTGATACTGACCAGCAGTACTTAAACTATATGTTCAGGTAAGATGTAACTTACATTTTTAAAGAACAATGCATATCCTTCTAAAGCTAATGAATTTTTAATTTTTTAGCACTAGTTTTTTATTTTTATTAACTTATTCATTAAAATAATCAATATTTTGATGAACAAGTTCTGAGCCAATGTGCCTCCAGAAAGGCCAGTTAAATAGTGTTTGAGATGACCAGAACTGAAGAAACCAATAGTAGTCTTGCCCTTAGACCAGTAAGAGATGCCTCTGTCTGGACCTATCCTTCAGAGGGCCACACTCCTCATGGCATCTGTAAGGGTAAGGGATGTTCCATCCCAGAGGCCCCAGGTACCTTAGACTGTGCTCTAGAATCCCCTACCCAACTCCTTGAGTTTGAATCCAGGACCTCCTTGGGTAGCTGTCTGTACAACTTATTCCTAGATCAAAAGGATGTCTAAAGAGGCTCTCCATGAGAAGGGGTATAGATAAAAGGTGCCCTTTTGGCCCTGGAGTACAGGATGGAGGCTGGGGTAGAAAGAGAAACAGTGGCTTGGCAGCCAGGGCCAGAGGCCAGATCTCGCCATACAGCCACATTCCAACTTGATGCTCAAAGATATCCAAGAGTTCTGAATTCCAGTCTGGACTTCAGTTGTTTTGAAGGTGTTTTTTGTTAAGGTAGGTTCAAGTTTGAGGCTTGAGTTACAACTATGAAATATGGTTTACCGACTTCTGTTTGTACTATTGCCTGAAGCCAAGCAGGGAGTGGGCTTGGCCTGCTCACTGGAAGAGCTGGGCATTGTTCTCGGATATTCCTAGTCTCAGGCTGTGCACTGCAGGGACCTGTTTGAGAAACAAAGTGAGACTTGTTCGAAACCCAAGTTTGCCGATGCAGTGACTTTCTGACTTCGCAAAATGAGGATTAAGTTGGAGATACACCTCGCATCTGGTCGTGCTGATTTCTGGAGGATGTTACTTGGCTAAAAATGTTCACTGTGAGCTGTATTCTCTTTTTGCAGATGAAGCTAATAAATATCCTAGTATTTATTAAAATGCCTTTCTGAAAGAAAGTACACCCTAAGTATGGCTATGGGCTGTCTTTGTACTCAGCTGAAAACAATCATTAGTTCCGCTCTGCTGACCTTTCAGCTTGCCCTCCCCTCCCCTCCCTTTCCCTTCCCTTCCCTTCATCTTTCTTCCTTTGCCAGAAAGTGCATGTCCCCACTGGAGAAACACACACACACACACACACACACACACACAGAAAGAGAGAGAGAGAGATGGAAAGTGAAAAAGCATTCCCCATGGGAATGGTCATGTTGCAATCTCTGCTCCTCCGTTTCTACCTCCTTTTGGGATTTTGGACTGGGCTGGCCTCAGCTGGTTTTCAGAAGACTTTTCTGGAAACACAGAAGACTGTTGATGTTTAAAATTTTGCCATGACCTTGGACCACTTTAAAGCAGTTCTTCTTTCCCCAAAAGAGTATAGCCAGGTGGAGTAGGAAAGGAGGTGCTATGGAGAGATGAGCTCCCCATAACCCACAGCAAGTTCTCCTGGCCCATCTGCTCCATGCCAACATGCCCACCTGCTGTGAGGGTATTTGCTGCCTGGGAGCCTGATACTGGCAGCTTCCTGGCTGAGGCTGTGGCACACCCCACCAATGCCATCATTCTGCTTCTGGTCTTTTCTTCCAATACAAGTGAATCCAAATGAGGGCCATGATTCAGTTTCCCACTGGCAGTGTATGCTAAGAAAATTGGAATGAAGAAACCGGCATTCTATTCAGGTTCATGGTTGTGTGTGCCAGTTGGAACTAGTGCCTTCTAGAGCAAAAAGGTTGGTTTGATTTCTCAGGGTTTGTTTTTGTTTTTGTTTTTGTTTTTAATGAGGAAGATGAGTATTTTTGCTATACAGCAGTCCTTTTTGTCTCAGCATCTCTGGCAGTTAGGGCCACAGGCTGGGCACTGCTCTCAGCCTCTTTAGGTTGGGCCTGGAACCAAAACCAGGTCTTTCATGCCACCTCTGCCATCATTCCATGGGGCCCTTCAGCTTGCACCACCACTGCTGGGCCATCGTTCAGTCTTTTGAGAGAGGCAAGTAGCAAGTGGTTGGATGGTTCTCTTCCTTTGGCACACACTCCTGTTTCCGAGAGTCTGTGTTTGCCCCCTGACCTTGGCTTTGTGGTGTTCCTAATACAGATAGACATATAAAGCTCAAGGTGGGGGGAAAGGATGAAAGGAAGAATAAAAGGAAAGGTTGTATATGGGGCTGAAAATAATTGCAGCTTCTAAAATTAGATACTGCTTTGATCTTCATCTTGGGGAATTTAGGTACTGTATAAGGAATGAATTTTATGGAATGTACTTGTAGTACCATTTTAATATGAGGCAGACTCTAGTCTTTTCCAGTCTATTAAATAGAAAATTACCATGATATTACTTATTCATGCCCCACTTCCTTATTTTGCATGTGAGGTTTTTGTATGTCAAAAAGAAATAGACAGGTATTCTTTCTAGAGTAAAATGCAGGGAAACTAAAAAAAAAAAAAAAAAACCCTACATATTGGAGCTTACGATGGAGAGGCAGTATTTTCCATTTTATTTCCTGTGAGCATAGAAATGTTTTCTATTTTGCTCACTGCAATATTCCCAGATGCTAGAATAGTACCTGCCATATATGAGGGTACTTCAGGAAGTTTGTGGAAAGTTTATTTTGGTGCAAAAAGATTTGAAATTCATTCATAGTTTTCTCATAATGTGCATTTTCCATGACATTTTTGAAGACTCTTTGTATTAGACACTTGATAAATGTTTATTGAATGAATGAAGTAAAAAACATGTTCTCTACTGGCATTATATGCCTTTTTATAGTAGTCTATATTCATTCCCTCATTAGAGTTTATATATAATTTATAATCTTAGAACTGTAGTGGGCTTCAGTTATGCTTCTCTTCAAACATATCCCACCATTTCTACAGGTGATTAACTGCATTCAGAAAACATAGTCAGTGTCTGCTGCTAGGCACATTTGACCGAGAGATGAGTAAGACACGGTTCTTGCCCCCAAGGAGGTTACCAAGTAGAAATTAGGAGTGGAGCCAGCAAGTGGCGTGGTGGTTAAGTTGTTGGACTCCCTCATGGCTGACCGTGATTTGAGTCTCAGACCTGGTGGCTTGCTTTCTCCCATTCTCCCTCTCTCTCCCCCCCTCCCCTCCCCCTCTGTCACTCTCTAGTGAGCACACATGAAAAAAGTTGAAAATAAATAATTAATTTTTAAAAAGAAAAAGAAATTTCGAGTGACTTAACGCCAGGATCCAACTAACCAGACACTAACAACCAGATTCAAACAGGGATTAGAGAACCAGCTATTTCATTTAATTATTTCTCTTTATTTCTGCCCCCTAATTTATTTCAGGCTTATCCTTTGGGATGACTTCTATGATGGAATTTGGGGTACCATGGCAGACCCTGGGAGATATTTAGGGGTATAAAGAAGCCCCTCTTATCCTGTCATAGGAGTAAAAACTTCTGATCCTGAAGTTATAAGCTAAAGGGGATCCTGGGGCATAGAGTGATGGAGTATCAGAGGGCAAGCGCTTTCCAAAGAAAGATGAGAGCAAAGAAAGGCGAGCAAAGACTAATGGAGCCCTTGTATGTCCTAATCCTTGCACTCTCTTCTGTACTGTGTGTATTTTTTACAACTGCAAGTAAACCCTGCCTACAGTCCCACAGCTTCTGATTGCCAGGACATGTGGCTCTTCTCCGTAGGCTTTCTCTAGAGCCTCCTTTCCTCCTGCCTCTGTCCATATTGCTGCTATCCTGAGGGCCATCAGAGAACTTGTGCTTTAGAAGCAGAGCAGAGGAAAAGCCTGAGAAAAAAACAGAAATGGTGCAGGGAGGTACCCGCAGGAGTGGGACAGGACTGGCCAAATCCCAGTGGCTTCGCTGCTCACAGCCCACTTCCTTCATGGTGCCTATAATGTCACTCCCAACTAGAGACTCCCGGAGGTTGTTCTCAGTCTGGGACACATTAAAACTACTTGGGTCGTAACAGAGAAAAGCGACTGATGCCTGGATTCCAGAGATACTGATTTAAGCCAGGCAGTGGGGCTGTTCTGATGTGCAGCACAATTTAGAACCGGAGTGGGCCATCAGCACTTTAAAAGATTTCCCTCCTATACTTAGATAGCCAGTTTTATTCCAAACCTTTAAGGAGATCAGCTGGTGTGGTGTTGACAGAGAAAGGAGCAGAAAGTGGGGAATTTGACCCACTGCAGCGGGCTTTGCAGAACATGTAGGCATGCAGAGGGGCCCTGGGAGATGAGAGAGTGTTCCAGAGAGGAAGGTGGGAGGTAGTATCAGAGGAATGCTCCTTCTCATTTCCCCTTCATCCTTCCTCACACTAGCACTCATTGAACATCAGTCCAGGTGGTGTTCAGCTACACAGTGATGGCATGAATCAATCTGTGGCTAGCATTTTAGAAAAAAAAAATTTTTTTTTTTTTTTTGAGATTTTTGCTATAGGACACATGAGCTCACTGGAGAGACTGAGAAAAACAGAGAGACAGAAAGTGAGAAATCACCCCCTAAGAAGGGATCACCATGTCACAATCCCTTCTTTTCCATTCTCCTTTTGGGATTTTAGGCATGCACATATACACACCTAGCATGAGTTCTAAGCTGCTGGGTCTGGTACTTGAACCACAGTTGACTATGTGGGAGTATAGCACCGTAACCATTATGCCATCAAAAGTTTTATTTATTTTAGGAGCAGCAGTTAGCGTAATGGCCATGTTGCTAGACTTCCATGTAGTTGACCGCGGTTTGAGTTCCAGACTTGGTGGCTCATACTGTGCCCAAGCCCAAGATCCTGAGAGGAGAATGGAGGAGAAGGGATTGCGGCATGGCCATCCCCCCTGGGGAGTGATTTCTCGCTTTCTGTCTCTCTGTCTTTCTGGCGAGCGCATGCCTCTTATCGCAAAAGCCTCTCTCAAAAAAAAAAAAAAAAAAAACGTTTATTTCGGGACCAGCAGTTAGCATAATGGCTGTGTCGCTGAACTCCCATGTAGTCGACCATGGTTCAAGTCCCGGACCTGGTGGCTTAAACTCACGCTGGGCGCGTGTGTGTGCATGCCTAAGATCCCGAGAAGAGAATGGAGGAGAAGGGATTGAGGTGTGGCCATCCCCCCTGGGGGGTGATTTCTCGCTTTCTGTCTCTCTCTCTCTCTCTTTCTTTCTGGCAAATTCACACACCTCTCTGAGAAAGAAAGTTTATTTCTTTCATGAGTGAGAGAGACAGATAGAGAAAAGGAGAGACAGCATCCCCAACAAGTTCTTGATGCCCTGATCCATTTTCAGCCTCAGCCAGCCCTTGATCTTAGGCACTTGCATGTACAGCATGTTCAGGGAGGTCTCCAGATGTTAATCTGGAACTTTCCCATGTGAATCAGCCTTGCAGAATGCCCTGTTTTACCAATGTGCTACCACCTGGCCCCCTCTTTTTGGAAATTGAAGTACCTTCTACACAATTAATTTTGTATAAAGTATTTTGCAAAAGTATACTTAGCTCACATTCAACAGCTGGCCTTTAGATTGCAACTTACTTAAAATTTGGAGTTTGCTTTATTTAGTTTATAAATACCGTCAGTATATTAGGTGAGAGTGATAACAGTTAGGTCAACCAGGACCAAGAACGTGAGGAACTGACCCTCAGGTGGGAGCTGGATTTTCAGCCTGTTCCAAGGGATGGACTCAATCTTCTTGTCAAAACATGAGGCCTTTCTTTCTTTCTTTTAAAATTTATTTGAGGCATTTCTTTCTTTTCTTTTTCTTTTTCCTGTTTTAATTTGCCAGAGGGCTTGTAAGAGCACTAGAGGGAAACAAAGAGAGAGGAAGTGATAAAACATCCCTCATTGGACATGGTCATGCTGCAATTTCTTCTCTACCATCTCCCTTTCCTTTCAGGATTTTAGGCATGCATGATCACATGCCTGGCATGTGTTTCAGGCCTCTGGGTCCAGAACTCGAACTGCACAGTTGGCCATGAAGGATCCAGCTGCCTTAATCACCAGGTCCCCCAAGACATGAGGCATTTTAAGAGATGCTCACTTTCTCTGTGGAGTTGGGTTTAGGCAGAATGAGACTATTTGGTGTAAGTACTTTGCTTTTAGGCAGATTCAACTATTTCCAAGTCTTCAGAATAGGTAGAAACTTAAAGCGTGGTTTTTTTTGTGTGGTATTTTTTGGTACAAGAAATGCTTTTTTGACTGCTTTGCTGTGTCTTTTTTAGTGTGGTGCTCCTGGTGTTCGCCTCTCATGCCACAGGTAAGGCCCCTTGCCCCTCAGTTGTTACTCTGTTTTATACTGTTCCAACCCCTGTGGGCACATCTCTGAGAGACATTTCATAGGAGAATATGGCCGCCTTCCGGGATATCAAACTCAAAGGTTAAGAATGACTCACATATTTGAAACTGCTCTACATAACTCATTATAGATTTAGTGCCCAGGAATTTATTCTTATCCCTTCTTGAATTTTGCTGTCTGTTATTTTCCTCTGGTGCAAACTCAGATGTACACCAAGCAGGTTTATTACCAGTCTACTAAGCTAGTACTTGTTTGAGCTGTTCTAAAATTTCTTCTCCAGTCATCCAGAATTGCTCTTCAATTCCAGCGCTAAAGGATTTGGTAAAAAAGTCAAATTCACCCTATTTTTAGCTGACAGTATTTATAAAACTTGATTATTATATGTGACCTTGTACTCTTCAAAATTCTAGACCACCCAATTCTATTTTAGAACTTGTCTGCTGCCTCAGTTACTCTATTGTTGCCTTTCGGATTTGGGAGTTGCCTGTAATGCTCTATTCTGTTGTATGTTGTTTTTTTGTTGTTGTTGTTTGTTTGTTTGTTTTAACTTTGAGAGACTTTAAAGTTGATACCAAAGATAAAACAGTAATATCTGTGTACAGCATGGCTGAAAATAAAATGCACTTTATTGGTTGTCTTAGCCTATTGTGTTGCTAACAGAAGTACCCAAGACTGGGTGATTTTATAAAGAAATAGAGGTTTATTCAGCTCAGGGTTTGGGGGGTTCAGGGCCCAGGGTCCATCTTCTAGTGAGGCTATAACATGACAGGGGCAGGCTCTTGAGCAGAGCAGTCTACCCACAAGTTTCTGCATCTCTGTCTGGTCTCCTTCCCTTGCTTATAGACCCAGTAGAACTCTTCATAGGGGTTGCACTCTAGTGGCCTTATCACACCCAAAGGCCTCACCCTTAATTCCATGAAGGAATTAAGTTGTCACTTAACACCCTTACAATACAGTTAAGTCCCAATCCATGAATTTTTGGGCACATCCAAATTAAAAAACTTGAACCTTTGAAGGACAAAACATTATCAAAATTGTGACTTTGGTCATGTTCCTCTGGCTTAGTGGAGTGTAGTCAAAAGAGCAATGACGATAAAGGATTGGAATGTCTCTTGGCTTCCTTTGTGAGTGACCTTAAGGTCTTTCTTTTTAAAACTAATGGCTTTTTTGTCTGTTTTGTTTTTTAATGAGAGAAAGGGAGGGAGAAAAGAAGGGAAGAAAAAGAGGGGGACAAGCACGCTCTACTAGATCTTGTACGCTATGATTCCCATTCTCCAGTTCTCCACTCCTCAGACTCCTGTGCACCCACATGCACCTGGCCTACCAGAGATCGAAACAGTGGTTGACCATATGGCTTCCAGCCTTGCAGGCCACTTGTGTTACCACTGCAGCACTGGGGCTAGGTCTAAACTGTTTATTGGCCACTTGCTGTGCCTAAGGTGTTGCCTAGACCCTCAGAGTCTTGTCTTCTCCTCTGTAAAATGAGAAATGTGTTCAGGATTATTTCTAAAGCTTCTTCTCTCGTCCTGTGCTCAAAATGATGACCGCTGTCTGTTGGTGTTTTTAGCTATTCAGATTATTTGAACCAATATCCTTAGGTAACTGTTGACTGGGGGGTAATGTTTCCAGGTTGTGTATGATATATCTGAACCTGTAGTATCATTTGAATTGTCAATTTTTTTAATGCATTACTCTTTGCTTGTCCACGCTGAGGCTTATCTGCTATTGTCTGCCCACTCCCATCACCTGGTGACATCTCATAACTAAAGTTTACTGTTGGGAGTGTCCTCTCCACTGTCATTTTTGAAAGCCATTCTCTATGAGATAGTAGATTCTAAGGTTAGAAGTCTTACTGCTCACCCAAGCAGTTTCTACTTATTCATACTGCTGGTCAGCAGCCTTTCAATCCTGCCTCTTGTCACTCCTTCATGTAGCCAGGCAGTGCCACCCAATAAACATTTAAGAACCTACTAAGTTCCCTCCTACCTTTTTGAAATGTGCATTTATCACAGGCTTTTGGAAAGTTCCATTCACTGTTTCTCCTTGATTTCTATGTTTGTTTATTTACTGAAATATTTCTAGTGAATGTGGGTGAATGAAGGCCCAGAGGAGTTCAATAGCTTGAACAAGATAACAAGATGATGCAGAGAAAGTGAGAAGTAGAAGGGCTTGGAGTTTAGGTCTTCTGACTCTCTTTCCAGGATTTCTTTTCTTTTTTACTTTTTTTTTTTTTTTGTTTTTTTTTTTTTTGGCCAGAGGGTAGGGAGAGAAACAGAGAGAGAGAGAGGGAAAGTGAGGAAGCATCCCCCTTAGGAAATGATAACACTGCAGTATCTTCTCCTTCGTTCTCTGGGCATGCATGCACATGTGCCTGAAGTGTTTTTCAAGGTATTAAGTCCAGGACTCGAACCATGCAGCTAGATCTATGGGATCCAACTCCCTTAACCACCATGCCACAGGCTAGCCCCAGGTGTATTTTTTTTAATGCTGCTTTTTCCAGTGATCTTGCATGTTATTGTAAAGTATCCTGAGCAAGGGATTTCTTAAGTTTATTTCTGGAGCTTCTCTTGGCTTCAGGGGTGTTTTATCTAACAGTTTCCATGGAGGATGATTGCTGGTAAGAGTTTACCCATTTTGGCCAACAGTCTGACATTTTACATTGAGTTAGGTCAATGTAAGAATATCTTGGGCATTTGGTGACCTCTGGAAAAACAAAGTGGTCAGCAGCCTAAGGTTAAAAAAGGGTCTGGGAAAAAGAGTAATTTAAAATAAACTTCAATTTCTTCCTGAGGTGATGAAAATGTTCTGAAATTAGATAGCAGTGACAGTTGCACAACTCTGTGGATATTCTGAAAACTACTCAAGTGTACAGTTTAAAAGGACAAACTTTATAGTATGCAAATTATATCTCAATAAGAAAATGTTTAAGGGCAAAAAGAAAAGAAAAAATAAATCTCTCTGACTTGAAAACCAGTATGGAGCTTAGTTATGCCAGAAAAGGATATGTGCAAAGATTCCTTTTCCTTCAAATAATGCATACATTTTAATGCCAGAGAGCACATGTGTATGCACAAGAGGTAGGAAAGAGAGAGAGAGAGACAGAGAAAGAAAACCTTCCAAAGAGGCCTGGTTATGCCACAATCCTTTTTCCTCCATTTTTCCATTCTGTGAGGATCCTGAGTACATATACACATGCCTAGCATGTTTTTCAAGTCTCCAGGGCCAGGACTTGAGCCCTCAGTCAAGTTAGATCTGGCTTCCTCTGTGCCATGCTTAATCTCTGCATCATGGGACCAGCCTCAAATTATATGTTCAAATAAAAAGAAAAATAAAATAGGGGCCAGCTCTTTACTGCAGTAGTTAAGGGAGCTGGATCCAACTTGGATAACAGCAGTATGAATCCCAATCCCAGGGGCTTAAAAAACACAGTGGGGTGTGCACATGCATGATCAAAATCCTCACAGGAAGAAGGAATGGAGCAAAAAGGATAGAGCATTACCACACACTTTTTAGGGGGGATACTTTCTCTCTGGAAAGTATGTACTCCCACTGTCAATTAAAGAAAATAAAAAAGTAAAATACTGAAGAAAAAAAAATACAGGACACAATGGGCATCAGATGCTTACCTCCTGGTACTTCCACTGTGGCTTCAGTCCTATTGCACAGTAGATCGAGGGTCAGTCCACAGCAGGCAGTTCAGAGAGTTATAGCACCTTCATCAAAGAGAGCCCTGGCATGTTTCTCTTGAAGGACACCTATCTGCAACTATGGTTTGTTTCATTCCTGCCTGCTGAAGTGGTGGTGTTGAAAGGTCAAGTATGGAAAGTTAGACTTCTAAGCAGGGTTTTGCTAAGGCAGTGGCACTGCCAGGCTAGTGTGCCTCTTAGTCAATAGCAGAGGCAGCCTCCATTGCTCTTAGTAGCAGAGGCTCCCAATGGAGGGATGTCCCAAAGCTGTAGTGCTCAAGAGTCCTTCAGGCCATGATGGCCATCATGGCAGGGCTTCTGCAAAGACCCTGGGGAAGTGGGTATGGAGTTATGTACAGACTGGTTGCAGCCTTCCAGAAGGATCCAGCTCCTTCTTTGTATACCAGTACCATATTCAGTATCTAACCTGTGAGCAACCCAGGGAAATACTGTAAAAGCACATCTATTCTATGTGTAGTAATATAAGGGTGTATTCTTTTTATAAAGGTGCTCTGAGTATGATCACTGAAAGCATGTTTGTTGCTTTCTTAAACTTTTACAAAGTGTATGTCAAGAGGCCTTCAAGATGGAGGTGCTTGCCTTCACCGCCTATAAATGGAATGCCATTGACTTAAGACCTGGTAGACATGGTGTTTGTCCTTGAGTGCCTGCTTGGATCAAGATTGTTAAGTAGCAAAATACTCTTGACTGAAGTAGTGAAGCTGCTTTTGACATCCAAATGAGAAGAGACTGTCCAGGTTTTGATCAACTTTAGCTTTTAGAAATGCCACCACATACCGCTGTGGTCTGTATGGACAGTGATAGACAGTGTTCTGTACCCTGAAGCTGTGTGGTACACAACCTGTGCAGCTGTAAGCAATGGCCCCTCCCTTCAAAAAGCACACAGAATAGTAAAGTGTTCATATTTGTTTGCTAGAGTGGGTAACTGAGGCAGATAGATATATATTTCTATTTTAAAGATTACGTATTTTAAATTTTATTTATTATCATTATTCTTCAGTTTTTGACCAGTGAGAGATAGGCAGAGAGAAACGGAGAGTGAGAAAGCAAGACACCAGGTTGAGGACTTGAACTGTGATTGGCCATGGTGCAGAGATTAAACATGGCACAGAGAGAAAGGGAGAGTGAGAAAGCAAGCCACCAGGTTGAGGACTTGAACTGTGATCGGCCATGTGGGAGTCCAGTGCCCCAAGCACCATGTCACTTGCCGGCCCCAAAGCAGATAGATATTAAGGTAGGAATTTGGTGTGATAGGATAGATGCTTGGAATCTAGGAGGCCTGTTGAGGGTCAGTTGCCCTGACCTCTCTTACTCACCCTGGTGATGTTTTCTTGTACTACTATGCAGTTGACTACAAAGTTTAATACCTAAAACAGCTGAGGAAGATTTCTCTCCCCTAGAGCTATTCGAAGACTACTCTTATTGAACAGCTCTAATTTCTGCCAGTGTGCTAGCTTTCTGATTGGACCCATGGGCAATCTAGTCCATTTTATGACAGAACAACACTTTATTCTATCCCAGTTGCTTATTATAGTTTCCAAATAGAATAATCACTGTGGGACCTGAATGGGGATCAGGAATGCTGTCTTCCTGACAGGTGGGGACCTGCCCAGTTAAGATGCAGTAAGAATCAGGGTTCATTGGGTAAGGTCTTTTTATTAAGGATCTATTAATACTTTCTGACATTTTAAAGCGGGAACTGATTCTTTTGGTTTCTTCTTTTCCTTTCTTTTGTTACTTGTATCTTAATTATTTGATAGTAATTTTAAAACACTTTAAAATTGAGATATAATTTTAAAATATTTTATTTTTTATTTATTTTTTATTTTTTAGGTTTTTGACATGGGGCATTTGTGCTCACTGTAGAGAGACAGAGAGACAGAGAAAAGGAAAGTGATATATCACCACCTAAGGGAGGGGATGGCCATGTCATAATCCCTTTTCTTCCATTCTCCTCTCAGGATTTTGGGCACACATGCACATGTGCTCAACATGATTTTCTTTTCTCTTTTTTCCTTTTCTTTTCTTTCTCTCTCTTTTCTCTCTCTCTCTTTCTTTCTTTCCTTCTTTCTTTTTTTTTAAAGAAATTTTTGCTTTAGGGCATGTATGCTTGCCAGAGAGAGAGAGACAGAGACAGTGAGAAGGAAAGTGAGAAATCACCCTCTGGAGGAATGACCATGCTGCAATCCCTTCTCCTCCATTCTCCTCCTGGGATCTTGGGCATGTATGTACATGCACCCAGCATTCAAGCCACCAGGTCTGGGACTTGAACCACGGTCAGCCACATGGGAGTCCAGCGACGTAACCACTATGCCATCTGGTGTCCCTCCAACGTGATTTTCAAGCTGCCAAGTCTAGGACTCCAACTGTGGTCAGCCACATGGAGTTCATTGCCTTAACTACCGTGCTACCTGTTGGCCTCAAAATATTTTTATTTTTAAAGTTTGTTTATTTACTTTTTTAGGTTTCTCCAGTAGAGTCTTCACACCACAATCCACCTCCAGCCTCAACCAGCCCAGATCATGGGCACACATGCACACATCTGGTGTGTATAGGGAAGCTCCAGGACACAAACCCACAACCTACCCATGTGGGTCCAGTTGTGTTGCTACTATATCTCATGATACAATTTACATTTATGAGATGCATGTATCTTAAAAGTTCAGTTCAATCTATTATGGCTAATGTACATACCTGTGTAACTTACACTCCTATCAAGATTATAGAACATTTCTTTCACTACAGAAAGTTTCTTCTTAGTCACTTCTTCTCATCTGTCACATATACCATTATTGTTCTGATTTCTGTTACCATGGATAAGTTCTGTCTATTCTCAAGCTACACCTAAATGGAACTATCAGTAAGTATATTTTTGTGTCTAATCCTTACCTTTAGTGTGGTGTTTAGAAATTTATATTGTCATGTGTATCATGAGTTTGGTCCTTTTTGTTGTGTTCCGTTGTGTGAACATACCACAGTTTGTTTGTTCATTCACCTGTGGGTGCTTGGGTGGGCTGTTTCCCATTTGTGTCTGTTGTGACTAGCCCAAAAGTTGCTATGAACATCCTTATACAAGACTTTAGATGGACTTGTGTTTTTGTGTCTGTTGAATAAATATCTGGGAGAAGGATTGCTGGGTCTTAGGGTAGATGTATGGCTAACTTTCTAAACGAGTGCCCATTTCCCAAAGCATTTCACCATTTTGCATGGCCACCCAGCAATGTATGAGAGCGCTAGTTGCTCCACATCCATATCCTCACCAGCTTTTGATGTTGTCAGCCTTGGGTTGGCTATTATAGCGGATGGATATGGTCTCTAATCATGCTTTTGACCGAATTTCCCTCTTCACTCACTCACGGATGACTAGGAAGACGAGCATACTTTTGGGGTGTCCTGGGCGGTGGTGGTAGGGATCAGTGGACAGTTCCTCAGTCCTGGGCATGGTTCCCCCACCTGGGTTTGCTTCTTGGCAGGTGGAATCTACCTCTCCCTCTAGCCTTTCAATGTTATGATTCATGTAGAGGCTCCCAGAATTTGGGAACCTTGCTTAAGCGGAGTGCCACCCTCCCTTTGGACTGTTCTAAATGGTAGCAAAGTGGAGAAATTCTTCCCAGATTTACCCTTTGCCTTTCATGTTTTTATGGGGCCCTTCTGTTGTGCTGTGCAAGAGTTTCAAAGAACCAGAGGATCAGGGATCTGACCTGGAAATAACCTTGTTACCTGGTGTGCATGTGTGGCTTGTGTGTAAAGTAAAGCAAGCAGCACTAATGACTCCTTGAAACTGACCTCACATTTTCCTGCCAGTTCTGAGGGGAAAATGGGGTGAGTGGAAGTTATCTTCACATTCGAATATCAGTTAGTCTTGAATGTGGTGAGGCCATTCCATACTTTTCACTGTGGGAGTTTCATGCTTTGTAACATCAGAGAAATGGGATTCACTCCTTCACTGAGAGCCAGCAGGATTTCACCTGCAGAATAGAACTGGGGGTGTTCCTATGCCTGCTCTTGGCTTCAGGTTCTGCTTTAGTAAATGAGAAGGCAGGTAGAAGGCATCGGAGGGACATGTTGAACATGAAGCTGAGGCCCACATAGCTAGGTGGAAACTGTTTGGAACATTCTCTCCGGGAAAAACGGGCAGTTTAAGTCTTTCAGACACTCTCAGTTCAGTAGTGCTTGTTAGGAGTCTGGTCTGGACGCAACACATGGTGGATACAGGGTAAGCTGGAAAGAGTCTCTGTTCTCAGAACCTGATGACTGCAGGAGAAGGCCAGGCATGAAGTCACTAAGTGCCACTGAGGAATGTGTGAGGGTTTGAGAAGTGGCTTGGAGAAAGGGCCAGGTCCTTCACTTCTTTCCTTTGTCTCTTCTCTTGTTATTAATTTATAGGATCAGTTGTCGGGATTTGGGTGGAGGTTATCATCTAACTGGAAGGTTCCAAGGACCATGGCCTTTTTCCATATTTTCCTCCTTCCAGGACTCCTCTGATTTCTCCCCTGCTTTTGAGACCCCCTCTTAAGCCTGGGTTGCTATCACACTTGTGTGTCCTGTTTACCCCCCGAGTCTTTCTGATGAACAGCTGGGTGCTGTGAGGAGGGGTCTTAAGGTCCTGGATCAAACTGATCACCCTCTGCCCCTTCCTCATGATCACACTGGCTACACTACAGTGCCTCTCACACCAAGAGGGAAGTTGGGAACGGGCCAGAAAAGAAACTAACAGTTGCCAGGGTCTCCTCCTATACCTGCCTGAAGAGGGGCCCCTTGATCCAAGGGCCCCAGGGTCACTTTGGCTGTCACTCTGAGGGGAGAGGGACTTCAGAATACATCTGTGCTCTTCACACACTGAAAATCTGGGATTGATGTCGTTGGTGCAAATTCTCTTTTCCAACATAGGTTCTGAAGCTAGAGGTAGTCAGCAGAATCCTTGCAGAAAAAAATGAGAATTCTTAACCTTTTGCTGGGATGCATGAAAATGAAGTTTCAATAAAACATCTCCTTTTAGTGAAACACACACAAAGACAGACAAAACAAATGAAAATAACAAGTCAGGATTTAAAAAAAAATAACCCCCCAGGAAATAGAATTCAGAACCTTCCTTTCCAAGAGTAGGGCCAGTCATTTGATGTCATTTAGGTTTCTGAGAACGCAGTTTGTTGTGTCTTTGGCTGTGAAGCACTTGGCTAGCAGGTGTAGTGGTGCAGGCAGCGCTGCCTGTGGGTTCCCTGTTGTACCCCTCCTATGCTACGAATATTCGGGAGAATCAGCCTCTCCCTCCAGCCTGCCCAGATTGAGCTATCTGCTGTGGAAATGCTTAATTCCTCTTCTCTGGACATTTTTGGAAGGCTTTCTGCTTTTTTAATCTCCTGACTTCTTGTTTGTGACCAAGTTCAAATTCCAGAGAGGGAAGCAGCCAATATGTGTGATTATTTCCTTTTGTACCAAGTGGAACTAAAAGAATGATCTTACTTCACTAGAAATAAATGTACCCTTTGGACCTCAAATAACATGAGCATGCACAGTTGGTCTGGCCCCTGTGCTGTTTGTGCAGTAATTAAACACAAAAATGAAAAAAGATGTCAGGGGAATGCATTCATACCTTTTTTTAGACATAAAACAGGAAAGAAGAATCTTAAAATGTTCTTTTTTTTTTTTTTTCTTCTACATTGTCCCTCATGCAGGCTTGGCTGCCTGATGAAAGATCCTGGGGTTTTAGGTAGAGTTCACATTTGGGCTCCACAGTTTGAGTTGCACAATCTCAGACACATCTCATAACTTCTCTGAGCTGCAGTTAAAATAGGATTATAGAACCTCTTAATGTGGATTGAAGGATAAATGTGCAAGGCCTGATTAGCATCAGGCCTTGCACAAGGCGTGCTCTCATTCAGTGGTCATTATCATACTATTTATACTACTATTGTTATCAGGCAATGCCAGTAGTGGAATCTCTAGGAATGCCAGAATGGATTCGATACTAGGCACTTCACAACTCAGAGGGCTACTGTGCTAAAGCTAGTGGTGGCATGGCTGCACTCCACTAGGCTGATCTTGGTTTGAGTCCCAGACCCGACAGCTTGAGAGTCATGCCGGGCACGTGTGTGTGAGTCCCCAAAAATCCTGAGAGGAGCATGAAGGAAAAGGGATTGCGGTGTGGCCATCCCTCCTGGGGGTGATTTTTCTCTTTTCCTTTCATTGTCTTTCTGTCTCTCCTGTTAGAGCATGTGCCCTGTGGCAAAATAAAGACCCTTGCCTTGCATTTCTTGGGACAGTGAGGTGATGCCAGTGAGGGGAGCAGAGGGGCATGTGGGGCTATGTGGCCATACTTTCACTGTTGCTGTGCCCCTTAGGTGATCTCTTCAACGTCCTGGACTTCCCATTCCTGTATTTCTACAGATTCCATGGCAGCTGTTGTGCCAGGTAATGTTGACTCACTAATCTGTATGTTTTCTGTGCTATCAGCTGTGTGTTCATCTCTGGCAATCTGAGCGAGCTGGAGGAGAGAATGGTGGTAGGTGCAGGCAAGGAGGCACCTCGCCTCGTTATTGTCACTGGACATTCCTGGGTACTCAGGGTTGCCACAGGGCCTGTAAGGACCCCTGGCCTGGGGAGGTGCCTTAGCAGTTTTGAATTTGCTGAAAAGCTAGGTGCCCCTACTTTTTATTTTTCCCTGTACCATGCAATCTCATATAGAACTTCAGTGTATAATACTGATAAGCCTGATTCAGTGCTAGATTTGGGTCTGGATCCCACCCTTTCCACTTCCACCTTGGTCTCTCTCACGCTCCTGAAAGCAGTGTCCAGAAAAACCTTCATAGCACGCTAAGACTTTAAGAGGCAGAATGTGGAAGCCAACACCTAGGAGGTGTCTAGACAAGGTGATCATTAATACTTGGCCTTTGGTAGGACGGAGGGTTGTTCACCAGTCAGATGAGTGTATCTAAATACAGAAGCTTATGCCCATTCTCTCTCTCTTTTCCTGCCATAATCCCCATGTTGCTTGAGTTTATTATGTTGAGAAGTAAAAAGCTTCTGTATACAGTGTCAAAGCATGTCTTCTGAGATGGGGGGGGACTGCCAGACCTGGGTCGAATCCCAGGATTGCTGCTTGTAAACTGGGTGGTCTTAGCACAAGTTATCCAAGTTCTCCATAGCCTTAGTTTTCTCATCTATAAAATGGAAAAATAATACCAACACAGAGCTACTGTTAGTAGTCCAAAGCATTGTGCCTGGCCCAATAAATGGCAGCCTTTGTTATTATATGCTCAGGTTGACTGTAAACAAAATTTTAACTAATAAACTATGAGCAGTTGCTGTGTGTTAGTGAGACCACGTAGTGATAACCACCTGTTAGCATGCATACAATATAGTACCCTTTGAAGCAGTGTTTTTACAGAGAGGTAGAAAGCTGATATATGTCTAAATACTGTTTCTAAGGGATATATTATGCTTCTCAGGTATGTTAGAGAAAAAAAAAAAGACTCAATATTACAGAATTTTTCTTTGCACTTGAGCCTCACAGCAATTTATCTATTGCCTTCAGAAAAATTTTAGGAAAATACTGATAGTTAAGCCTTGGGCAGAGAGGGCCAGATGCCACATGGCTGTCCGTGGTTTGAATTTAACCCCAAGAGCTTGAAAAACACACCAGAAATATGCATGTGTGCCCAGGATCCTAAAGGGATGGAAAAATGGAGAAAAAAAGGACTATAGCCTTACCAGACCCTGTTTGGGGCAGTTTTCTCTCTTTTTCTTTTCCCTTCCTCCTACCTGGCATAAATTAAAAAAAAAAAAAAATCATCTTCCCAGTTCCTATCATATGATTGGGCCTTGTTTACTTGCCGGCTAGCTGGGGTCATGCAGCAGGTCCCCTCGTGTTTCTCAGGTGCCAGTGGACTTGTTTGGCAGTGTGGGTAAGTGGGGCGTGGATGGGAGGTCAGCAGTTGACTCATTTAGAACAGGTCAGCACAGTCCACAGCCCATTGGTGTTGGCTTTGTGGGGTGATTTCTTCCCCTTTTTCTCTGCAACTTTCTCCTAATGCAATAGGATAACCCAGGTCTCTGTATTTTAAAGATTTGGAAACCTTTATTTGAATTGATGTAACTCTGTTGCATTTTACCCCTTGCCTTCAGTACAAAACTTATTTGTCTGAGAGTCATTACCTTCAGGGGATCCTGCGGAGCACAGCAGGGATTGTAGAGACCTGAGGGGATAGTAGAAGCCATGACCTGGAGCCATTAACAGGGGGTCTCCTATTTCTGGGCTCCTTTAATTCTGGGATCCTTCCTCTGCTTCTCAGATCTGCCTCTGTAGTCAGAGGTAGAAGAGCTGAAGGTAGGAAGAGAGAGGGCATCCAGGAATGATACAGAGATGATTCAGACAGACAATTGATGGGACAGAGTCCTAGATGCGTCCATCGTGTGACCATTACAAACCAGGAAGAACTTAGGCTAGTCTGCACTGAGGGGACAGGTTACCATAGAATGCTGCCCTTCTGGCTGGGGGTGGAGAGGAGGGGGAAAGACCAGAGGGGAAAGAGGTCAGAGAGATTCGGCAGGCACCTGGGAAGCTGTTACCTCAGATGTAGGGAGTGAAAACTGCTAAGAGGTACTCCAAAGCACAGGTTGTTTCACTTTCCACTCCCATCTTTGGAGCTACAGGTGCCTGGAATATCTCACTCTTTGGCTAGTAGGGAGCACATTCCCATGCTGAGGTTTGAAGAGCCATGGAGACCTGGATTCTAATTCCTGTTTCCTTGTTAATAAAGTGAGACATCAGTTCCTCTTTTAAGGCTCTGGTTCCGTAAGATAGGATGAGGGCTGATATGTTTATTCTTACATTAGGAACACTGAACCTGGCACAAGAAAAAGGAAACCAGGGAGACTTGCTCAATGTTATAAGGGTCAGTAGGCATAGCTAAGAATAGAAATCTAGGTTACATCATTTGATTCGATTGGGTTAGTCCGCTGCCTACCCTCAAGGGCCTCTGCCTTTTGAGTGTGACCTAATGTCTCAGTCCATAGCTGCTCAGTGTCCCACAGCTACTGATGCAAATGAATGAGCTTTGCAGGTCATCAGGCCTAACTGGCTGAGATATACACAGGGGAAATCTATCTGTTTCTAGTCTTGACCCAAGAATGTGGCTGTGAACTTATGTAGTTCAATGACGTGAAGGTATGTATTTCTGTAAAATTTGGCCTTAAGTGTATTCCACTCGATCGAACCTGACAACCATTAATTTAATACCTACTATGAGGCCAGCAGGTAACATAGTGGTTGGGGTGCTGGACTCCCACATGGCCAGTTGTGGTTCAAGTCCCAGACCTGGTGACTTGAAAATCATGCTTGTTGTGTGTGTGTGCGTGGATCCAAAATCCCAGGAGGAGATTGGAGAAGGATTGTGGCATGACCATCTCCCTGGGGAAAGGGGGAGGTGGTTTCTCATTTTCCCTGTCTCTCTTCAGAGAGCCCACATTCCCTATGGCAGAAACCTTGGGGGAAACAAAACAAAACAAAACAAAACAATGACCAAGGCTCTGTTACAGGCCCCATTGGGGAGCACACAAAGAGTAGCTGAAGACTGGGCCCTCCCCTCCAAGTTTATGATCTTAGTTGGAGCCATATAACGGGGTCAGTAATAAAAGCCAGATGGAAGTCTTACTCTCATGAGTCTATAAGTACGATTGACTCGCATGACCTGCCTTTCTGGCTTGAGGTAGTCATTTTTTACTTTTCAGTTTTTAATTTCAAATAAAAGTTACATTTAAGCTCCCATTTGCACATATTTGCAGGCAGTGAGCCTCTCTCTTTGTGGTCTCTCTACAGTACTTCCCCAAGTGCCCTGCCTTCAAATGCCAAGAGCAGTTTGGAGTTCCCTTGGCTTTGACTTTGACTACATAGTGACACGCTTAAAAATAGTTCCAGCATAGGCTCTATATCCCCATCCACTCCTGTACCAATGTCCTTGCTAGTCTAATCTCTGTATAGCTCCCAATTTGCTGCTCTGTCCTCAGGTTCCCATGGGCAGGATCTTTCAGTTCACACACGTGTGTTTAGGCATCTTTCCCAAAGCAGAGCTTCCATGTAAGTTGGCCTCGACTTCAAGTGTACCTGGAGCAGGCCCTCTCCTAAAGATTCTCACTGCGAGTGCAGAGGCCATTCTACCCTCTTCTCATATAGTGTGTTTCTCTTTGGAAGATTTTTCTTGCTAGTTTATTTTGCTTGAAAAAAAAAAAAAGGAAACTCTGTGTGGCAAGCACCAAGCTCCAGAAGTAATATAAGATGGAACGGGGGTATTGTCTACTGCATATTTTTTGTCCTTTCCTAATTTAGCCAGAGACCACCAAGATGTCTATACCCTCTTCCCACTTCCAAAGAAATGCTCTATGATACCTCCTTAGAAAAGAAGAGCTTCATGGATTTTAAAAATATTTTGGTATCTTTATCCAGAGATCATTAGAAAACACAGATGAGGTAGAGGTTGTATAATACTTAGAAATTTACTAGTAAAATATGGCTGAAAGTAGTCAGGTAATGGCTAAAGAGAGAGAAGCCTCACTAACAAAAGAATATTTTCTCCTTCCAGTGGGTTATTAGGATTCTTTCTCATGATCAGTACCATGAAGCTAAAAAGCCAGCTGGGCCCAGGGCAGTGTGCAGCCTGGATTTTCTTTGCTAAGGTAAGAGAGAGGGGAGGGATGGGAAAATCCATCCCAAGAGCTGGTGTGTCCAGTGTTCTTAGAGCCTGGGTCATAAAGATCTTCATAAAACCATTTCTGGTCACTGACCCTGAGCTGAGCCTTCACTCAGATACCCATTTCTGAGGCCTTCCACCTATTTTATCAGCATGGCATGTTTAATCTTCATTCCACTCCTGGAAGGTGGCCATGGGTAGGCTTCTTAACTTTCTTGAGCCTTAACTTATCCATAGCAAAAGGAAAGGTTTTGCAAAAAACTCTAAGGTTTCTTTGATGCTCTGACTATGCCATATGATTGAAAAAACAAAACAGACAGTTCCATAGAGGATTTGATAAAATTTTAATTTCATAGGGAATTTATTTTCTTGATGTCTATGAGGGTGAAAATAGATAAGTAGCCAGGTTGGGGAACATTGATGAAATTTTCAAAACAGGGGTTATTAGGGACCAGCAGTTAGTGTAATGGCTATGTCACTGGACTACCATGTAGTCAACCACGGTTCGAGTCCTGGACCCCGTGGCTTAAACTCATGCCGGGCACATGTGCGTGCATGCCCAAGATTCCGAGAAGAGAATGGAGGAGAAGGGATTGCGGCGTGGCCATCCTCCCTGGGGGGTGATTTCTCGCTTTTTGTCTCTCTGTCTCTCTCTGGCTTTCTGGCGAGTGCACACGCCCTATAGCAAAAAAAAACCTCTTTAAAAAGGTGGGGGGTGGTTGCTGTTATAGGAATGGCCTTCTCTGTCTGAATGACCAGGTTGAAGCACATGTTAGAGATGGGGAAACTATGAAGAAGCAGGAGGAGCAGAAAACCATCTGTGGGATGTGCAATCTTAACTGAAATACTTGGGGACTAACTTCTTTCTATTGGTACATTTTAGTTCCCTAATACCTGTGAGGGAATCAAGTTGCAGGGCCCTTGGTGCTACTTTTGAGAAGTAAAATTTCTAAATTAACTTAATCTAATGAAATAATGATTTCAACTTGTGCTTCAGTCATCTTTATGGTTTGGGTGTTTTTGTTTTTGGTTTTGGTTTGTTTGCTTGCTTTTGGTTGTTTTCTCCTCTGAAAATATGATTTCACAGTGATATTCTCACCCATGTTTTGTTCTACTTTTTTTTTTCCCATAAGTTGTGTGTGCTCACTAGTCAGAGATAGAGGGAAAGTAAGAAATCACCCCGCAGTGGGGATGGCCACACTGCAGTCCCTTCTCCTCTTGGGATTTTGGACATGCATGCACATATGCCCAGTGTGATTTTTAAGCTGTCAGGTCTGGGACTTAAACTGCATTCAGCCATGTGAGAGTCCAACACCTTAACTACCATGCTACCTGCTGGCCCCCATATGTCTACTTTTTAATAGCATTAATAATTCTAATTCTGGCAAAATGGTTGAGATAATTGATTTCCAACATGGTAGAGTGAGGAGGTTAATGAAACCTTGTCCCAAAAGCAACTAGGAAGCTGGAAAAAAGACTCAAAAACATCCATTTCATCTCTCTAAAAATTGACCAGAGTCATACAATAAACTGAGAGGTATTTATTCATGAAAACTGCTAAACTGAGTAAGAATGGAGTAGATTTGTGATTTTTTTTTTTTGAGAGGTTTTAGCTATAGGGCACATGCACTTGCCAGACAGACAGAGAGAGACAGAGAGATAGAAAGCGAGAAATCACCCCCCAGGGGGGATGGCCACGCCGCAATCTCTTCTCCTCCATTCTCCTCTTGGGATCTTGGGCACGCACGCACACGTGCCCTATAGCAAAAACCCCTCCAAAAAAATACATCCCAATTTGTGATGTTTTTCCTATTGTTGCTCCCATTCCCTTCTCCCTGTCTCAGTAATAGCTTAACCAGAGCAGAGTGGTCTGTGAAATCCAGCATCCTACTACTACTGGGTTGTTGGGAGAGTCATGACACATTTTTGTGTAGAAAACCATAGAAAAATGTTATGATTTTCCTGACAACTTTATATGTCCAGAAGGGGCTCACCCTATTTGGAGGACTGTCTATTAAAGTAGCCTCCTTGGGGGACCAGCAGTTAGCATAATGGCTATGCCACTGAACTCCCAGGTAGTTGACTGCGGTTTGAGTCCTGGACCCGGTGGGTTAAACTCATGCTGGGTGCGTGTGCGTGCGTGCCCAAGATCACAAGAGGAGAATGGAGGAGAAGGGATTGTGGCATGGCCATCCCCTCTGGGGGTGATTTCTTGCTTTCTGTCTCTCTGTCTCTCTCTGTCTTCTTGGCGAGTGCACGTGTCCTATAGCAAAAATAATAATAATAATAATAATAATAATAATAATAATAATAATAATATAGCCACCTTGGTGCCAAATGAACAAGAAAGGCCAGCAGTTTCTCCAGCTTGAATTTATAGTCCTCTTTGGAGCAAGTGGAAGACTAGTGGCCTAGTTGGGGCTTTTAATAGGTAGTCCTAGGTAAGGTGAGACAGCCATTTAGGGCCTGATAGCTCTCCATATTCAACACAGATTGAACTGAACCTGTGTGCGTGAGCAGCAGAGATGGATCAGGCCTATCCGCAGCCAGCGGAGCCCATGTGCACACTCACAGGAGGTGTGAGAGAGCCCGCAGAAAGTGAAATCTGGGGCAGTCATGAAAACAGTCAGCAGTTTGAATGTGCTCCCCAGCCCATACACAGAATCAGAAGCAAAGAGAAGAAGCCTTCAGGCTCAAAGAGTAAAATCTCTGACTACTCTTTTCTAGAACACTGAGATAGGCAGATGGGGAGATGACCCATAGAATCCAGACTTAACAGTAAGAACAGGAAAAAAAAAAATGAGTACAAAAGCATCAGCAACTGTACCTTATATGGAGGACAAATTTCACAGCCTTAGTCCAGGAAAATGACTAAATAAACTAAACAACAATATCAAATCCTATGGGAAAAGTCAGAATCCAGAGTTGCTACCCTATATTATTTAAAATGTCATGTTCTCTAAAATTAGAGACATATTAGTAAAGCAAAATGTGATCCGTATACAGGAAAAAAAGCCACCAATAGGAACTATCTTTGAGTATCTGTCCTCAGATGTAGAATTCAGCTAAAAGACAATAAAGTAAAATAATTGTTTAAATATGTCCAGAAAGAGGAGGGAAATCATGTTTGAAGAATTAAAGGAAAGACTCAGTGAGTACAGAATCTCAGTAAAGCGATAGAAATGATTTTTTTCTAAAGAAGAATGAAATGAAAACTCTGGATTTGAAAAATTATAACTGACTGAGATGAAAGTTCTTTAGGGTGGTTCAAGAACAGACTTGAGGTGGCAGAAGAAAGAATAAATGAATTAGAAACTAAGAAATTAAAGAACAAAGAATTTTTAAAAAAATAGTTATTTGTATTACATTCATCATTATTATCTTTTTATTTTGACCAGAGAGACAGAGAGAGGGAAAGTAAGAAAGCAAGCTGCCAGGTCCAGGTCTAGAATTATTGCTGGCCATGTCGGAGTCCAGCACCTTTACCTCCATGCCACTTGCTGGCCCCCCAAGAATATTTTTTTTTAATTGAAGAAATATGAACAAAGTCTCAGAGACCTGTAGAACCAATGTATCAATATATGTGTAATTATAATCCCAGAAGAATATGAGGGAGATATAGAAAAAACATTTGAAGAAATGGCTGAAAACTTCTCACATTTGATGAAAAACATAAATTTACAAATCTAAGAAGTTCAATGAGCACCAAGATAAACAACATAATATATGAAAATTAATAAATATAATACATTATATTAGTAGAATAAAGAACATGAGTGGCACAGTGGTTAAGGTACTAGATTCCACATGGCCGGCTCCACAGTTCAATTCCCAGACCTTGAAAAACACTCCAGGTGTGTGTGAGTGCCCAAACTCCTGAGAGAGTGGAGGAGGAGGGATTGCCGTGTGACCACCTACCTCATGGAGTGATGCTTCACTTTTCTTCTCTCTCTGTCTCTCTTAGTTTCTCTCCAGTGAGCTCACATACTCTCTGGCAAAAATCTAAAAAATAATAACAAAAATACATGGTAATTTTAACAATTTTCAGAAAAAAGATGTGACAAAATTAAACATCTATTCATGATAAAACTCTCAACAAGCTAATAGTATAATAGAAGAGAACCTCTTCAACCTGATAAAAATAGGTGAAATACCTATAACTAATATTTTACATAACAATGAAAGACCAGATTGTTTTCCTCTCTCATCAGGAGCAACACTAACCAATTCTATTCAAACTTGCATTAGAGGGAGCCAGCTGATTAATTAAACATCTATTCATGATAAAACTCTCAACAAGCTAATAGTATAATAGAAGAGAACCTCTTCAACCTGATAAAAATAGGTGAAATACCTATAACTAATATTTTACATAACAATGAAAGACCAGATTGTTTTCCTCTCTCATCAGGAGCAACACTAACCAATTCTATTCAAACTTGCATTAGAGGGAGCCAGCTGGTTGCATGGTGGTTAAGGCGCTGGACTTTCACATGACAGCGGTTTGAGTTCTGGACCTGGCGGCTTGAAAACCACACCAGGCATGTGTGTGTGCATGCCCAAAATTCCAGGAGGAAAATGGAGAAGGAATTTCAGCATGGTTGTCCTCCCTGGGGGATGACTTATCACTTTACTTCTGTCTGTCTCTTTCTCTCTCTCTCTGGTGAATGGTTGTGCCCTATAGCAAAAAATCTTTTAAAAAATTGCATTAGAGATTTGGGGAAGTGCAATAGGCAAAAAAAATACTGGGTCATTGGAAAAGTCATGGAGAGATTTGGGGAAGTGCAATAGGCAAAAAAATACTGGGTCTTTGGAAAAGTCATGGTGCAGTTTTGTATAGAAAAACAGAAAAATATGTCATGACCCAATAAAAATGTTTTGCTTTTATTTTTTTTGTGTGTATATGACTGTTTATTTGGACACTAGTTTCACCATCTCCCTTTTTATCAGTTTTTCATTTCTACCTAAATTCTGTGGGAGGTTTATAATTTCCTCCCAATAATGAATTCAGAAGAGGAAGGATTTTTAATAGGCTGCTTGTGGTTTAATGCTAATCCTGCTTATATGTGGAGGATTGGATTAGATGTGCCATCAAGGTCTCTTCAAGTCTCAGTACAAAAAGCAATCGCTCTCCTCTTTCTTTTCCATTTGAACATAAACTCTGTAATCCTCAGTGGCAGAATATGTATCCACTCTTCGAACCACCTACACATCAGAATGTGCTGACATTTGAAGCACAACATAATTGCACTTAGTAATGCAGCACTCCTCCATGATGTCATTGGGACTGCACCGGGTGCCAGCATATTCGGAAGGTGACTCAGAAGGATGTTCCATTGGTGCCAGAGGAGAATTTGGATTCCGTGAAAGACTCAGAGATACATGGGGAAGGGCTGGCAGTTGACGTGGTGGTTGTGGTGCTGGACTCCCACATGGCCAACCAAGGTTCGGGTCTACGACCTGGTGGCTTGCTTTCTCACTTTCCCTTTCTCTCTCTCACTGTCTCTCTCAGGTCAAATTTTAAAAAATAATAATAATAAAATGAATAATTATTTTAAAAATATATGGGGAAGGAGTCATTCCAGGGGCTGAGGATGCTTGCTTCCATCCTCTAAAAGAATCTATGCCAGGGACTACATTACTAGACTCCCATGTAGTCAACCGCAGTTTGAGTCCCGGACCCGGTGACTTAAACTCATGCCCGGCATGTGTGCATGCCCAAGATCCTGAGAGGAGTTGCATGGCATTCCCTTTTGAAAAAGCAATGCAATACACTGTAAAGTTATATGTAATCCAATGTAATATAAAGAAGATTATGATGATAATAAAAAATAAAATAAATAAATAAAAATTAAAAAAAAAAAAGGTCCATCCCAGCCACTTTCCAAGGAGTTATCACATCAACTTCATCACTTCCAAGTTCTGAGAGAAGGCATCCCTGTGTCTTCAGTCCTCGCCTTGTTAGGTATCTTCCTCAGGTGGTGTGAGAATGCTTGTATGGGGTAAAAAAGCACCTTTTAAGTAATTTTATATTGTTTTGTCCATTACTATTTTTTTCCCTGTGGGATTTTGAGCAATATTCTAAGAAGTTAAAATTAGAATAATAGATAGCAATCCTTTTTCTTTCTTTTTTGATATATCTCTTCCTTTATAAATATATATATATATATATATATGTACATGTGGTACAAGTTTGTAGTTTTTTGAGCAGATTTAAGTCTTCACATGAGAATTTTTCCTAAATCGGTAGTAGTGCTATCTCATCTTGTTAAGATGACTCCCCAGCATCAATGAGATGAAGCAGCCAAGGCCAGAGTGAGTCTATGTCGATGGGCCAGTGGAAGAGAAGCATCCCAGATAGCAGGACCTCTGGGGTCCTGAGGATCCAGCATTTGCTCCCCCTTTCAGAGCTGTCTCTGTAAGAATACTCTTGTCCTTTTAAGCTAATGCCATGATTACTTCCACTATTTTATGTCCTGAAAACAGTGACAGACCAGGAAACCACATTTTGGTCTGATCTACTCTTCTTACTGTCCCGGGGATGTCATTTTCCTATAGGTCATAAGATAGTTCTCTCAACTTCCTTCCTTCCTTCCTTCCTTCCTTCCTTCCTTCCTTCCTTTCTTTCTATATTGTGAGAGTTTCATTTTTCAGATACACAGGGCTGGGACCAGGGTGGCCTTACTCTCAGAACCACATGTTGCCAGGTCAGCACGTGAGAGTGGACAAGCATCTCTTAAATGTGGTAACCAGGTGCCTCGCTCATCTCTCCCAACTCCCTTCCCTAAAACTGTATCATAACTTTCTGCTGGCCTCAAACAGCTGGCAGTTACATGGAATTTAATTTATGGTAGGTTCTTACAGTCTTGGTGGTATTAGAAGGGTCTCTCTCTGAATGCTCTTACCCCATTTGGAGGTGCTTTATCTCTCTCTGTCTCTGTCTCTGTGTCTCTGTCTCTATTGAGCACACACTCCTCCTGGCAATTGAAAAAAGGACTTGAGTATGCTTGAAACTAGTTAAAAAGAAAGCCATATATACACAGGATCTTATAGATACTGGAGGGGCACAGCTGTAATGTGGCTGCATCCACATGGGAAGGTCCTAGGTTCACGTACAGGGACGATACCTAAATGTCCCAGGCAATGCACACCTGTGATCTGGACAGGCTGGATTGGTCACTATGTAAAGACCCTGTTGGGAGTGCCTGTCTCTGGCTCTTTGTCTCTCTCTCTCTCTCATAAAAGAAATAAACTTTAAGAAGTAAAATGAAATTTTAACATGCTAGAGAATGAGGATGAATTGAGAAAACAAGTTTCAATAGGCCATGGCAGGAGTAGGGAGATTCACTTTAGAAAAAGTAGAAAGCCTTTCTCCCGAGCTTTTTAGGGGAGAGGCATACATGTAGGCTTGGGTCTTTGAGATGTGTGATAGAGGGACAGGATTTCAGGAAGAAACAGGAAAGGAACGAGTACTTACTGTGACTTTCATTACTATTTGCAGAAATCCTCTGTTAAGGGGGTTAATGTTTGCATCCCCCTAAAATTTCTGTGTTGACATCCCCACCCCCAAGGTGATGGCATTAAGAGAGAAGGCCTTGGGGAGGTGATTGTATCGTGAAGGCAGAGCCCTCCTGAATGAGATTAGTGTTCTTATGAGAGAAGTCCCAGAGAGCTGCCTTGCTCCTTCCACCATGTGAGGACACAGATGAAAACTGTGGTCTATGAGAGCGCCACCCTTACCAGACACAAGTCTGCTGTGCCTCGGTCTTGGACTTCACAGCTTCCAGAACAGAAATTGCTATTGGTTATAGGGCACCCAATCTACAGTGTTTCGTTTACAGCAGACCAGACCCTATAATCCCTAGTTGTTTCATCCATCAAGCAATGAGTCTAGACTAGAAGATAGCTAAAGATAGCTCAAATGTTGGGACCAGCAGTTAGCATAATGACTGTGTCGCTGGACTCCCATGTAGTCGACTGCAGTTCGAGTTCTGGATCTGGAGGCTTAAACTCACGCCTGGCGCATGTGTATGCGTGCCCAGGATCCCAAGGGGAGAATGGAGAAGGGATTGTGGTGTGGCCATTCCCCCGGGGGGTGATTTCTGTCTCTCTATCTCTCTCTGGCGAGCACATGTGCCCTATAGCAAAAACCTTTCAAAAAAAAAAAAAAAGATCATGTTGAGGGTGCTGTTTCTCTGTCCCTTGCTCATGGAGTAAATAAATAAGCTTTAAAAAAATACATTCCCAGGACCAGCAGATGGCATAATAGTTACATCACTGGACTTCCATGTAGTCGACTGAGGTTCAGGTCCTGGACCCGGCAACTGGAAGCTCACACCAGACACCTGTGTGTCATTCCCAAAATCCTGATAGGAGAATGAAGGAGAAGGGAGTGCAGCATGGCCATACTCCTGGGGGGGGTGGTGTGTGTGTTATTTCTCACATTCTGTCTCTGGTGAGTGCACACACCCTATAGCAAAAATCTATTAATGTATATAAATTATACATAGATATATATTAATATATGTAAATTATATATATATAATTTCCAGAACCAGCAGGAGGCATGGTGGTTAAGGCACTGGGCACTGGATTCTCATGTGGGCAAGCTTGGTTCAAGTCCTGGACCTGGTGGCTTGCTTTTTCACTTTGTCTCTCTCTCACATACGTACCTTATAACAAATTAAAAATACTAATTCAAATAAATAATTTTTTAAAATATATATATATAAAGTTTAAAAAATGTTTTGCCAGGATATTAGCTGTTGATAAGACACTGAACTAAAAAGGAATCTTGATTATGTCAGTTTACTAGATAAAATTAAGTCTCTTCTAAGTCCCAAGTCTGCCACTTTCTAGGCGTGTGGGTCAGTTTTTTCTCTATAAGCAAATATAATAACAGTGTCAACTTTATTGAGAATATTAAATAATGCACAGACAGCCCTAAACTAGTAACAAGCAGCAGTTGGCTGGTCCTCCTTGGCTCTGCCAAACTATTAGTTTAATTCTTTCACAAAGTTAACCAGTGATTTCCTGGATCTGAATTTGCAATTTGTATTCATTAGTTTTAGGTAGTGAATTTAGTTTTGAACTCCCTGTTCTAGACACTGCTGAGAATTCAGTGTGCAGGAGAACAAGGTCTCTCACAGCATATTTAATCAGACATTGTCTAACAAAAGAGGCAATTGATGCTCCATTCACAATGTTTTTAAACCTATATAAAGAGTCATTGATTCAGAACAGTTGCTGTGCATGTAAAAATGTATGTTTGGTGGTTTCCATGGAGACCACCCTGCTGGCTGTTCTGTGATCACTCACTAGCCTTAATTACACACTGGAATTGCCAGGGAGCCTTCAAAGCTGTCTCCATAACGACACCTCTTGTGGAGCAACATAACCGCCATCCCAGACCGTGTTTTCCACATAGAAGTTTTCTCTTAAGAGTTGAGAAGATTCCACTGGTTAAATTGTATTCTCTGATTGATTTTTATGAAGAATCCTTGACTGCAGAGAAGTTTTTCTGAGCTTCCACTTCCTAGCTCTCAGGCTGTTTTGCTAGACCTCAGGAGCTTGGATGAAGATAATAGCATGGCCTAATGTCTTTCTTTTTTCAGTAACATGTTGACATGACTCTTGAGCTATAACCAAGATACTGAACTAAGAAAGTGTCTTGGCTGTGTCAGTTTACTGGATAAAACAGAACCTATTTGTATGTGTGTGTATGTATGTGTTGGAGGGGATGCTTTTCTTAGGTAGAATACCACTGTGACACTATCCTCCTGTCTCAGCCTCCTGGGTAGCTGGGACTACAGGTACATGCTACAGTGCCCAGCTTTTAGAGAGGGCTAACAGTTGAACCCTAGCCTCCCACATAGCTTCAGCTTTCTGAGTAGCAGTGTCTAGCCCGTGTGATTGAGGCTGGGCCATAAATCTATTTTAAACACTGATAAACTTATGAAAGCATTGTCAACAGATGCTATGAGGATTCAGTGTTTAGAATTTTTAGATGTCTCCAAGAGCACTGGTAAAACTTCTGCTGTTTCTAATAGAATCCTTTTTTTTTTTTTAAGTCAAATTTGGAAAATGTGAACTCACACAGGTTTCATGACTTTTAAATAATCTAATTTTTAACTTTCCACCAAATTTTTGAGATAGGTGCGTAAGGAACATTCCAAGGGTTAACATGATTGATAACTGAACTTCTGAGGAGGTGACAAGTAAACAGTCTTTCAGGTTCTGTAGACAAAGTTCGTAGGTCCAATTCTGTCAGACACACACAGGCTAACAAGACAGAACCCCAAAGAAATCCTAGAAATATTAGTGGGACAGTGTTTTATTCTTACCAAGTCAAGTCTCTGCTGAACATAGTTCTTTCCTTCCTCCTACTTTGTGTTCTGTTATTACTATTATTTGTTTTTATTATTGCTATCAGCATTCTCTTCTTTCCTTTTCAAGTCATCATCATTCTTGTCCTCATTATCACTATCTCTTGGGTGGGGAGACCATCATTGTCTTTCTACACTTCCTGGGTGGTAAAAGGTAATCATGAGAGGAGTCTGCGAGGCCCACTTGACTATTTGTAGTTCTTCTCACCTTCTCTGCATCTCAAGACTCCTCAGTCCTTCCCATCACATTTCACAGCTCCTTTGTTTGGGCCAGGCTGTGGTGTGGTGGTTAAGGAGCTGGATCCAATATGGCTGACTACGCATTTTGAGTCCCTGACCTGGTGGCTTGAAAATCACTAGGGACAACTTAAAATCCCCACAGGAGGGAGAAATGGAGAAGGGATTGCTGTGTGACCATTCCCCATTGGGGATGCTTTCTTCACTTTTCCTTTCTCTCTTTCTCTGGTAATTGCATGCAACCTTTGGCAATTTTTTTTTAAAGCTTATTTGTTTGGATATATAACTTTATAGTGGTGGTTTAGTATTCTTTTTTGTATTTAAAAAAATTTTTTTTTCCTATTAACATTTTTGCCCTACAGCATGTGCTCTCACCGGACATAAACAGAGAGACAGTGAGAGAGGGAAAGTGAGAAATCATCCCTCAGAGGGAATGGCCAAGTCACAATCCTTTCTCTTCCATTCTTCTCCTGGGATTTTGGGCACACATGCACATGTGCCCAGCATGATTTTCAGGTGGCCTAGTCTAGGATTGGAACTGTAGTTGGCTATGTGGGAGTCCAGCATCGTAACCATTATGCAACTTGCTGGCCCTAGTGTTCCTTTTCCTTTATTCCCTCAGTTGTTACTCAGTTCATCTGTTCTGAAATGGTCTGATAAAAACAGATTGTTAAACCAAATGCAACTGTGCTGTAATGTAACTTTCATGTTGAAAGAGAGTGCTTAAAAAAATCTAATTATGCCTGTTTCCTAATTAAATCATTTTTTTCCCACTGTCAAAGCAGCTGTGGCAATAATAATCATCTTTCATAAAAGATTAAAACCTCGAGGCAGTGGCATAATTTCCTTTAGGGTCTCTAGCTCGGCAATAATAACAGCTTGATGTCTTTCCATGATGTCACTGATGAAGCGACAGGAACATGACGCGGGAAGTGAGGAAGCTGCTGGGACTGTTGAGCTGTATGGAAACAGCAAAGCAGTTAGTTATCTGGGAATTATTTGTTGATGAACACTGTTTTCCCAGAGGGCACATGGGAGGGGAAGTACAGTTTTAGATTCAAGAAAAAAACCTTTAAATTCTGTTTCCTATTGTCAAAATAATTCATGGAGAACCAAGTGACATTAATCAACCTTTTGCTATTTTGGCGAAGGTTGTTTTTCTGCTTTCCAGTTATGTCCTCTTCATTTTTTCTAGGCTATTTTTAGTGCCATTGATCATTATAGTGTTCCGTATTGCAAAAATATGATAACAATTCTGGGTTTCACAACTTTTGACCTGAATGAATTTGCTTTTAGTTTATTTACTGAGGAGATGCGTTTAATTCTTAAAGGTCTTGACTGTGAGATTTGTATGGGTACTGTTAGTAGCTCAGATAATGTAAAATAACCAAAAATTAGGGCCAGCAGGTGGTGTGGAGGTTAAGGTGGGTCCCACATGATCGACTTCAAGGTTCAAGGTCTAGGCTCGGTAGCTGGAAAATCATGCCAGGTACTTGTGTGTAGTCAAGCCCCAAATTCCAAGAGAAAAATGGAAGAGAAGGGATTGTGGTGTAGCTATGACCCCGGGTGGTGATTTCTCACTTTCTCTCTCTCTCTCCCCCTCTGTGTCTATGATGAGCACACACACCCAATCACAAAAAAATTTTTTTAAATGATAATAATATCTGATATTAATTTTTTTTTTTATGATGAGCACACACACCCAATCACAAAAAATTTTTTTAAATGATAATAATACCTGATATTAATTTTTTTTCCAAAATAAAGACCATTTAATTGGGAAACTTGGCAAGGTCTCCTCCAGAGACCGAGTTACTGTATATTTGGTTCTTTATAGGATTGTATTGAAGAAATGAGCATAAAAAACCTGATTTTATTCTACTCATGTTGGTAGATTTGTGTACTCACATGAGAAATAAAGAAAAGTGAATTCTGCAAGTATCTTGTGAAGTAGCTCCCATTGCCCTGATGCTCCTGTGATACACGTATGAAGGGATGTCTTCAAAAAGTTAATGGACAATGTGGACTCTGAAGAGTCCACATGGATTTAAAATAATTTTTGCACCAAAATATACTTGTACTTTAATTCAGTTTTTCCATGAACATTAATGAAATTTCTTTGTATTTTTTAATTTGTTTTTGTCACTTATTGTTTGAGTTCACCTTTCTTTGTAAAGACCCTCAGTCTGTGTCCCTAGAACCAGCTTCCCCGAGGTGTGGCCAAACATTGGATAATAAACCAAGGATCACATTGGGTTTTGCACATGCCAGAGCAGAGGGCAGATTAGCGACAGCACTGAGGGCCTGTGTCAGGAGACAATGTGCTGCAGTGTCAAAGCTAATAACATGACATTGTTCTTGGGAAAACACTCTCTCCAGAGAGAGATAGAAGTGAGGGAGGGACCAGCAGATGGCATAATGGTTATGTGGCTGGATTCCCATGTAGTCAACTACAGTTCGAGTCCCAGACCTGGCAACTTAAGAACTCAGCAGTTAGTGTAATGGCTATGTCGCTGGACTCGCATGTAGTCGACCGTGGTTCGCATCCTGGACTCGGTGGCTTAAAACTCACGCCGGGCGCGTGTGCGTGCATGCTCAAGATACCGAGAGGAGAACGGAGGAGAAGGGATTGTGGCGTGGCCATCCGCCCTGGGGGTGATTTCTCGCTTTCTGTCTCTCTCTGGCTGGCGATCGAACGCGCCCTATAGCAAAAACCTCTCCAAAAAAAGAACTCATGCTAGGCACAAGTGCCCAAAATCCCAAGAGGAGAATGAGGAGAAGGGATTGTGGCGTGGCCATCCGCCCTGGGGGTGATTTCTCGCTTTCTGTCTCTCTCTGGCTGGCGATCGAACGCGCCCTATAGCAAAAAATCTCTCTAAAAAAAGAAAATTAAAGAGGGAAAGTGAGAAATTGCCCCCTAGGAGGAATGGCCACAATCCAACCCCTTCTCTCTTCTCCTCTTGGGATTTTGGGCATGGGCGCACGTGCACCCAGAATGATTTTCAAGCCTCTGGGTCTGGGACTTGAACTACGCTGTTGGCTATGTAGGATCCAGTTGTCGTAACCTCCATGTCACCTGCTGGCTGGAAAAACTTTTAATAGATATTACTTGGTACACTTTAATAACAAGAACTATCATGTCACTTTGTGCCTTGGAAACATCTTGGTGCCTTGGCACCCAGTGTCTCCTCATATTCCTTATCCTGTTTTGTTTCCCCCAAAACTGGAATTTGCTTAAAATACAGTCATTCACCCACTTTTTCTTGTTTAACATTATTCTCCTTTCCTACAAAAAGTAGTTTAAACTTATTTTTTCCCTTCTTGACTCTGTTATGGGTACTTTGCACTAACCTGGTCATAATTTAGGTTAAGTTTTTTATGTGCTTTTGTTTGTATGTGAGCAGCCTCATCTGACTTTAAAGCCAGACAGTTAAGTACAAGCAGGTTGTGCTTATTTATGTGACTCCAAAATAGCCACTCAGTCAAGTATGTGGCAAGAGAAGTTTTTTAAGTCAATAACTGATTCCATTGTATTGTGTAAACAGCTAGTGGTTACACCAGATTTGTAATTGTATTTGTTTCTGTGTACTTCGGGGCAGGAGTGTGGTATCGAGGGGGCAGATTGTGTGGGAACAGGGTCTCACTGACTGTCCGTCTGCATGTGTCTTCTTGTTGTTGAACCCCTGGGATAGGGATGGGGGTGGTGGTGGTAGCAGCTGCATGCAGAGAAGCCCAAGGTTGCAATGTGTCCAGGAAGACTTGAATCTTGGTTTTTTTCTTGCTATATGATGTGTGCACTCGCCAGAAAGACAGAGAGAGACAGAGAGAAAGTGAGAAATCACCCCCCAGGGCGGATGGCCACGCCGCAATCCCTTCTCCTCTCGGGATCTTGGGCACGCACGCACACGTGCCTGGTGTGAGTTTAAGCCACCAGGTCTAGGACTCGAACCGTGGTTGACTACATGGGAGTCCAGTGACATAGCCATTATAATAACTGCTGGTCCGTCTCTTCAGAACTTCTCAAAGAGCTGATCTGGTGTTGGTAAATTCTTTCATGTCTTGTCTATCTGAGAATGTTTATATCTTTTTTTTTCCCCACATGAAGGATAATCTTGCCAGATACAATATTTTTGGTTGAAATTGTTTTTCACTTAACACTTTGAATGTATTTCCCCATTCTTTCCTTGCTTGGATTGTTTCTAATGAGATGTCCAGTGTTAGTCTGATGGGATAACATTTGTAAGTAGTTCTCTCTTGTCAATTTTAGTATCTTATCTGTGTCTGTGGTTTTGGTCAATCTGGCTACTCTGTGCCTTGAAGACCTTCTTGGTTTGATCCTATTTGGAGTCCTTTGTATTCCTTGGGCCTGGGTATTTGAATGCCTCTTTAGGTTTGGAAAGCTTTCTTCTAGGATTTCATGGAATAGGTTATCAACACTGTTATTAGTTTCTTCACCTTCTGGGATACAGATTATATGGATGTTTGAGTGTCTAATGGTATCTAGTATTACTCGTATATTCTCATTATTTTGGGTTATTTTCTGTCTTTTTGGTGAATTTTTCTAGGTCAGAGGTTCTGTCTTCTACAACAGAGATTCTATCTTCTGCGTGATCTAATCTGCTTTTAATACTTTCAGTGGAGGTTTTGATTTCCTATATTACAGCCTTCGTCTCTAACAGTTCCATTTGATTCTTTTTTATGGTGTGTATTTCCTCTCTCTGATTGTGCAAGAAATTCCTCACCTCCTGGAACTGGTTGTCTCTTTTCTCCTGCACAGTAAACATTATATCATTTTTTACTTTTCTTTGTACACACATTACAGTCTTTACAGAAGTGGATCATTCTCTACTTGTTGATTTTTTTAAAAAGAATTATTTTTATTTAACTTTTATTGATTATTATCATTTTTTTAAACTTGAGAGACAGACAGAGAGAGAGAAAGAGAGAGAAAAGGAAAGTGAGAAAGCAAGCCACCAGGTCCAGAACTCGAACCATGGTCCGCCATGTGGGAGTCCAGTACCCTCAACCATCATGCCCCTGCCAGCCACCCCTCTTGTTAATTTTTATGTAACATTATTGGGAATATTTTCCCCTTTCTTGGGTGAATGAGGAAATGGAGGCTCAGAGAGGTGCTTGCTCAACATCTTCTGTGCCCAGGCCTGATCTGGGAAGGGAAGTCCTGTAGAGCCTCCAGTCCAGAGGCAGCTTGACCTGAAAAAGCTCTGAGGAGGTAGCTGGTGACCCAAGGCTGTAGCCCACAGATCCAGACTTACCAGTGGCCCTGGGCAATCAGCACAGTGTTGGATACACAAGAGGCCTTTGACAGAGGAGAGAAATAAAAGAAAGAAATTGGCTTCAGTGGCTGAGGCCTCTTTTCCATCCCTCCCTGCCTTCACGCCTAGGCTGTTCACAGTTTTTAACAATTGCCGTGCACTCCCCTACATGGCCCACACTTCCAAAGCTCATACAGTAATTAACTTCTGTTGAACTTAGAAGCCTCCAGTTGTTAAGTTCACAGAAAATACAGTGTCTTCCCTCTAGCAGCTACTCAGTGACAGTAATCCATTTTAACAGTTAAAGTCCCAATTGTAGAGGTAAATGCCTCTGATTTCATAAATATTTGACATAGTCACAGAGAGCCTTGGCAGGCTGAGATGGTGTCTGTTGGACTGTGGTTTTACACACAGCTAATAGGAAATTTATAGCTAAAATATTGAGCAAACCACAGAATTAATCTATTGCACTTCTTAGGTAATATCTTTTCTCTGCAAAGCATCTGACTTTCTACACTTAAAATGTGTATACCCAGGGACCAGCAGATGGCATAGTGGTTATGTTGCTGGACTCCTTCGTGACCGACTATGGTTCAAGTCCCAGACCTGGACACTTAAAACTCACACTGGGCCTGTGTGCATACATGCCCAAAATCCCCAAGGGGAGAATGGAGGAGAAGGAATTGTGGCATGGTCATCCCCTCTGGGGGTGATTTCTCGGTTTCTGTCTTTCTCTATCTCACTGGGCACATGTCTTATAGCAAAAATCTCTCCTTAAAAAAATGTGTATACCTAGTTATTGACCCAATTATTTCCACTTCTGGGAACTTTCCCTTTAGATGTGTTTTCACCATTATAAAATGGCATATGTGGAGGGTAATTTTTTTCATGACAGCACATATATACACATGTGTGAGAGTGAGATAGATGCACTCTCAGTGTGATTTCATCATGCCGTTGTCCCCTTTCTCTAGCTTTCCAGTTCCTCAGAATCTTGGATGTCTATGCATTTGCCAGCATGTTTTCAAACCAAGCTGGGATCTGAACTTACAGTCGGTCATGTGGCTCTAACACTGCAGTTCAGTAAGCTACTGACTATGCCACCAAGACTGGGCCTGGACAGGGTTATTATTATCATTGTTATTTTAAAGAATTACTTTAATTTAACTTTATTTATTTATTTTTATTTTTAAATTTATTTATTATTTATTTATTTATTTTTTGGAGAGGTTTTTGCTATAGGGTGCTTGTGCTTGCCAGACAGACAGAGAGAGGCAGAGAGATAGAAAGTGAGAAATCACCCCCCAGGGTGGATGGCCATGCTGCAATCCCTTCTCCTCCATTCTCCTCTTGGGATCTTGGGCACGCATGCACACGTGTCCTATGTGAGTTTTAAGCCACCAGGTCCGGGACGCGAACCGCGGTCAACTACATGGGAGTCCAGTGACATAGCCATTACGCTAACTGCTGGTCCCGATTTATTTTTATTTGGCCAGAGAGGGACAGAGAGAGAGTTAGTAAGCAAGCCACCAGGTCCAGGACTCGAACTGCAGTCAGCCATGTGGGAGTCAGTGCCCTTAATCAACATGCCACCTGCCAGCCCCCATGAGCAGGCTTATTAAACAGCATGGTTTATAGGAATGAAAGACTGAAAATAATTCCAGTGCTCATAATAGGGCAGGCTGTCTATCTGGCCAATGGAATAGTGTTAAAAAAAAAAAATAAAAAGTCAGGGGACTGACTGGGAAAGAGCTCCAAGATATACACGAAGACTTCAGGAAGTTTATGGAGGGACCGACAGGTGGCATAGTGGTTAAGGCACTGATCTCTCACGTGGCCAACCAATTCCTGAACCCAGTGGCTTGAAACACCCTGGGCATGTGTGTGCGCATGCCCCAAATTCTGAAAGGAGACGGGATTGTGGCCTGGCCATCCCCCTTGGGGATTGATTTCTCACTCTCTGTCTCTCTGACAAGTGCATGTGCTCTGTAGTAAAAAACAAAACAAACTCTCAAAAAAATTTTTTATAGAGTGCCAGTCTTGTAGCATGGTGGTTAAGGGAAACCAGATTCCACGTCACTGAATGCGATTCAGATTCTGGCAACATGCTGTGCCTGTGTGCTCAAAGTCCTGACAAGATGGAGAAAAATAGAGAGGGAATTACAGTGTGACCACACTCCATTGAGGGATGAGGCGTCCTTTCTCTCTGTCTCTCTGTTGATCGTATGTGCCCTCTGGCAACCTGACAAATTTTATGGAAAAATTTGAATTAAAGTATCAGTTTATTTTGATACAAAGTTTTAAAAACATCCACACATAGTGTTTCGTAAGATGCATTTTTCATGAACTTGTGAAAACCCCTCATTGCAAGGGACAAATGCAAAGAGTAAAGCCATATGTGTACTGTGCCAGCATTTGTGGGGGAAAAAAAGCAGCAAAATCTGGAGTCTGTATTGATGCTCACTTACAGGTGCAGAAAGTAACTTTATGGCATATGGCCGGAAGTGAATGTTGAGCAAGCACGGAGGGAGACATTTTACTATGGATGTTTTTATGGTTTTTGGTTTCAGAACCATGATTATATTAACTATTTAAAATGAATTGGAGGGCCAGCTGGTGACATGGTGGTTGAGGTGACCGGACCCCACATGACTGACTGTGTGGTTTAAGTCTCAGACCTGGCAGCTTGAAAAATACATAGGGCATGTGTGCGTATGTGCCCAAAATCCCCAAAAAAGAATGGATCAGAAGGGATTGCAGTATGACCATTCCCTGTGGGGGAATGCTTTCTCTCTCTCTCTCTCTTTCTCTGTATGTGTATGTGTGTGTCTCCAGTGAGTACCTGTGCCATCTAACAAATTTTGAAAATAAAAAGAGTCAGAAAAATAAACTAACGAGGTTTCTGCATGCTTCCTCAACATCTCATAAAAATGATTGCGCCTTTGTTTATGCAAAGCATAAACCTAAATATGAGGATTTTATACCAGGAAGCATTGGTTGATGACTAGAATCCTGTATCTGAAAGAAAGGATAGAAGTAGCATCATGTGAGTATCCTTAGGGGGAGAACAGTATCTCAGATTTGTGTGACTTCCTGAGTTGAAACGGTCTGACCTCTGGGGCCACTGTCTACTCCCTGCAGATAGCTGTGTTTGGAGTAAGCAGTGAGTTCTCTGGTCTGTCCAGAAGGAGGCCATGAACATTCGTTGAATGTGAGTCCTTCCGTGATGGGGATCACACAGCTGAGTCTTGGTCTTATACAGAACAGGGACTAGATGCTTTGTCCTGAGCAGATATTCAGTCAAGGACCAATTGAAACCTGGCGGGGCCATCAGGTATATTTTTTGCATCCCAGCATTTTGGAGATGACAACACAAAAAGGCAATCAGCAAATTCTTACTGTGTAAATGAATAAGCGGAGTTATTTTGGGATGCCACAAGGGAATTCTAAAATCCATACTTCCTGTCTTCAGAATTTTTGCATGTGCCTAGAAGGCCTTTAATGGAAAAGATATTGTCCTCCTGAACCTGGGCCTCCCCTCTGGCCTTAGCCTGTCAAGCACCAGCACACATTGCCACAACTGGGCCTGTTATCTTCATTAATTGATACGTTCTGTCCATATCTTATCTGTCTTTTTAAGCTTCTTGAGAATTCTCACTGGCATGTCAAAGAATGAGTAAAATTCCCTTGCCCCTTTCAAAGAAAGATATTAAATCAAAGAACAAAATTTAGTCCTGAAGAAATACTTCGTGTATGGTTCCTTGTTTTTTAGAGGAAGAACCTGATATCCAGAGACTGGGATTGGCCTGCCTGAGGTTACCCAGTGAGCTTGTGGCCCAGCAAGGAAATAGCCCAGGACTTTTGCTGCTGCTTTCTGCTCTCACTGACGTGACCACAAGCACAGGAGGTAGGGAGAAGCTCTTTTGCTATCCCTGTCAAGGATTACCTCTAGGATATGGGTAAAACTACATACATAATCATCCTGGAATCAGCTGACCAACTTCTTTCAGTGGAGAAAATTCTTTTAAATTCACCAGGGGAATTTTTTTTTAAATTCATGATAAAACACATGTACATGCACATGTGCACACACATATACATACACATACAAACAGAAAGAGAGAGAAAAGCACCCTCCATAGGGCTTGGTCACACCACAACCCCCTTCCCTCAGTCTTCTAGCCTGTCCAGATCCTGAACACACATGCATGCACCTAGTGTATTTTCAGTTCAGCTTTGCTGGGGACTCAAAGTATAGTCAGCATGTGGTTTCCAGTTCTGTGGACTCTCATACTACCAGCTATACCACAGAAGCTGAGCCCGAGGGATTTTTTAAAAAAATACCTAGCTGGGAAAAGGGGGTTTCTAGGTATTAATTTTTTCACCTTCAGTTTTCCTTTGGTCTTAACAGTGGCTACCATACATCCCACATTAGGTATTTCAGTTAATGTCTAGTGGCTGAGTGCTGAGCTTGTCATTTCCATGTAGAATGCCCTGTGCCCTGTCATTCTTATTCGTCTTCAGATTTAGCACAGGCAGCATCTCTATGTGGGCCTTGTTCTTAATATTGAGAGCTATGCACTCACCATATGATACTGAAATTAGGTGCTGAGTAACATCCGGAACTGGTTAACCCAGTGCAGGGGTTCTGTGTAGGCAGGTTCTTGCCTTATGCGGTACTCAGTGAAAATAATTTGGCCTCAACTTCATCCTAACAAATCCTTTTCACTTCTAATTCAGTGAAAGTGTCTCTCCAAATATTTTGTCTTTTTCTTTTTAACTTTCATTTCCTTTTTATTTGTAAAGAATTATTTAATTTTATTTATCCACTGTTATTTTTTTTAATTTGACTATGCCATCTGCTGGCCCCAACTTTCATTTTCTTTTTAACTCTTTAATAGAGCAAGGAGAGGTAGCTTAGCTTGACTGCCATAACAAAATACCACACATCGGGTGGCCTAAACGACAGAAATGTGTTTTTCAACAATTCTAGAGGCTAGAAGACCAAGATGCCAGGAGAGTAGGAGTGTTTTGAGGGTAGTTTCCTTGGGGTGCAGATAGCTGCCTTCCTGCTGTGTGCTCACGTGACCTCTGCTTTGGTCTGGGAGTGGGGCAAGAAAGCAAGTAAGCTCTTGTCTTATGAAGGCACTAACTGCATCATGAGTGCCCCATATGCATGACCTCATCTAAACTTAAGCACTTCCCAGAGGCCCCATCTTCAAATGCCATCACTTTGGGGGTTTGAGCTTCAGTGTATGACTTGTGGGGATACAGTTTATAACAACTGGACGCACAGGTGACCCATTGACCTTTTGTAGTGAGGACGAAGAGTGGTGTGGCCAGAGTGGGAAGCCTTCATGGTTTATGTAAATCCCTCCACTGGAATCCTGCTGGTGGAGAGTTTAGTGCAAGCTTTGTGCATTTCTGAGGAGTTCCCACTCTGATCATGTACAGTGGGTATGACCAGTCTCAGAGGCAGGGCCCAGCCCTAGATATCATGCAGAGGACTCACTTCTTCCAATCACTGCACCTCCAGGAATTGTTGGGCTAAAGCAAGGAAGTAGGCAAAAAGCAGTAAAGGAGTTTTGAACAAATAGACATCACATTTCCTACCTTTGAACATTGCATGAAAGTGTCAGGCCTGTAGTCTTGATGGATATCTTTTGGCAAATCTATTCTTTACGTCCATTATTATTAAGTATAACAATAATGTGAATTGAAGCCATTGTTAAATCAAGAGAAGATGAAAGAATCCTGATGGCCTTGGAATAATTATGATACTTTTATTTAAAGTTCCTTTGAGCTTAAATTTATCTCATTTCTAAAAATAGTCTCTAGAGATTAGATCTGTACTTTGTGTAAATCAAGAGTAGTCTCAAATTCTCCATTTGTTTTCTACAGTTGGTGTCCTAAGTCTGTTTACATTATTTGGCTTTTTGTGTTGCTTGGAAAAGAAGTGATTCTTGAAATATGTATAGCCCCTTATTTAAAGAAAATTGTAATAACAGATAAAACAAAGAAACTGTACGTATTTTAGGATGTGCTGAAATAGAAAACACAAAGAGAAAAATGAAGGAAGAAGCTCTGTAAAGGTTCTGTGAAATACCACCCCAGAAGACATGATATTAAAATGGCCTTCTGAGAAATCTGAGTAGTGAAGAGAAAAGTCAGACATCCAACCCAGGGAGGAGCTAACACCTTTTGCACAACTGTGCCAGGAAGATCGCAAGCCTAAGAGAAAATGTCCTTAAGTTATGCCTGTGGAAGTGTTCAGAGTTTAGGCACCTGAGTTTATTCATTCGTTCTTCTTTTTTTTTTTTTTTTAAAGAGAATTTTTTGCTATAGAGCACAGGGACTCTCCAGAGAGACAGAGAGAATCAGAGAGACAGAAACCGAGAAATCACCTTCCAGGGGAATGGCCACGCAGCAATCCTTTCTCCATTATCCTCTAGGCATTTTTTTTTAAGAATTATTTTATTTAACTTTATTTATTATTATTGTTACTTTCTAGTTTGATCAGACAGACAGAGAGAGAGGGAAAGTGAGAAAGCAAGCCACCAGATTCAGGACTTGAACCACAGTCAGCCATGTGGGAGTCCAGCATCTTTAACCACCACACCACCTGCCGGCCCCTCCTCTAGGGATTTTGAGCATGTGCACAAATATGCCTGGCATGACTTTCAAGCATCCGAGTCTAGGACTCAAACCATGGTCTGCTATGTGAATCTAGCACTATCCACCTACTGGCTCCTGGCACCTGAGTTCTTCTACCCACTTCTTCTCTCTTCTTGTGATAATATAGCAAGAGAACATATGTATAATATAATAGACAAGTGGGAAATAAGATTAAATTAAAAACAACAACAACAACCAAAAAACCCTCAACCCTGGCTGTGAAGTATAAACTTTTCTGTTCCCCGTAGGAGACATGGCTTCCTTTCTGTCCTCCTCCCCTATCTGTGACACATGGAGACAGAGAGTCAAGAACATTTTATTGTGTGGATTCAAGAGAAGAAAGAGATTATATTGAGTCTGGGTTCCCACCTTTAAAGCACAGGAATCGTAGTAAGTAGGTTTAATGAGCACAGTAAATGTATAATTAGATGAACCATTTTCTCCCTTGGAGAGAACTTGGAAGGTAATGAAAAGACTGAAGTAAAGGTAGAAGAGTTTCCCCCCTCACGGTGGACTTAAGATACATTCATGAGAAGAAACTAAATATTCCTTTCACCTCTAATCAGCCATAGTTGCAGCTTGCATCCTGTCTAAAACTCTGTGCCTAAAGAGAAAGAGACTGCACCCTTGAGAAGTCTTATTGCCCCAGACTGGTATGTTCAAAATCCTAGACTATGAAAAGAGAATTTTTTGCTATAGAGCACAGGGACTCTCCAGAGAGACAGAGAGAATCAGAGAGACAGAAACCGAGAAATCACCTTCCAGGGGAATGGCCACGCAGCAATCCTTTCTCCATTATCCTCTAGGCATTTTTTTTTAAGAATTATTTTATTTAACTTTATTTATTATTATTGTTACTTTCTAGTTTGATCAGACAGACAGAGAGAGAGGGAAAGTGAGAAAGCAAGCCACCAGATTCAGGACTTGAACCACAGTCAGCCATGTGGGAGTCCAGCATCTTTAACCACCACACCACCTGCCGGCCCCTCCTCTAGGGATTTTGAGCATGTGCACAAATATGCCTGGCATGACTTTCAAGCATCCGAGTCTAGGACTCAAACCATGGTCTGCTATGTGAATCTAGCACTATCCACCTACTGGCTCCTGGCACCTGAGTTCTTCTACCCACTTCTTCTCTCTTCTTGTGATAATATAGCAAGAGAACATATGTATAATATAATAGACAAGTGGGAAATAAGATTAAATTAAAAACAACAACAACAACCAAAAAACCCTCAACCCTGGCTGTGAAGTATAAACTTTTCTGTTCCCCGTAGGAGACATGGCTTCCTTTCTGTCCTCCTCCCCTATCTGTGACACATGGAGACAGAGAGTCAAGAACATTTTATTGTGTGGATTCAAGAGAAGAAAGAGATTATATTGAGTCTGGGTTCCCACCTTTAAAGCACAGGAATCGTAGTAAGTAGGTTTAATGAGCACAGTAAATGTATAATTAGATGAACCATTTTCTCCCTTGGAGAGAACTTGGAAGGTAATGAAAAGACTGAAGTAAAGGTAGAAGAGTTTCCCCCCTCACGGTGGACTTAAGATACATTCATGAGAAGAAACTAAATATTCCTTTCACCTCTAATCAGCCATAGTTGCAGCTTGCATCCTGTCTAAAACTCTGTGCCTAAAGAGAAAGAGACTGCACCCTTGAGAAGTCTTATTGCCCCAGACTGGTATGTTCAAAATCCTAGACTATGATTTTTTTTTTTTTAAAGCTAATTAAAATTGCAGTGATGGGTACCAGCAGGTATGACCTACTGCAGTTCAAGTCCCAGATCCTGTGGCTTGAAACTCACACCAGGCGCATGTGCATGTGTGCCCAAAATCCTGAAGGGAGAATGGACAATGGAGAAGGGAATGTGATGTGGCCATCCCCCTGGGAGTGATTTCTCATTTTCTTATTCTCTCTCTCTCTCCAGTGAGCGTATGTACCCTATGGCAACAAAATAAAAAATTAAATTAAATAAGTAAAATAATTGCAATGATGAGTTAACAATATGATCAGGAAGATGTTCAGAATAAATGAAACAAAGCCTGTCTACCTTGCTTCACCATGGCATCCAGTGGCTATAGGGAAATAATGGTTGGCAGTGCCTGGTTTGAAAACCAGAGGCATAGACCATTTCTTTGGGTTGATTTTCTCATGTATAGAGAAACCTTTCACTTTGGAAAAAAAACTGCAACTTCTGACAAGCCAATATTTCAACTGAAACAATGGGGCCAGTGGGGGGGGGGATAAATTGATTGCAAAAATCATATCTTTGGAGAAATTGGAGAGTTATAAAAGCTATAAAAATAATAAATTTGTAGAGAGGACAGGACCCTTCCTAGGTGTACTGAGTAACACACTGTTTCATGATAGGGATAAGGAGGGAGGGGAGATCTTGCTTATTCTGGGTATGGTTAGGATTTGACTAGGTCCAAGAACAAATATTCTGAGAGAAAGAAACTAGCAAACCTTTTGGCACTTGTATGGGACTGGCTTTATGGATTAGAAACTAAAGGAACCTTGAAGGCAAGCCCAGTTTTCCTATGGGAATTTTTTTTTTAATTTAGCATGTTTATTGAGAATCTACTATGTGCAAGGATCTCTTGTAGGAGTAGGCTATGTAGTGGTAGACAAAAAAAAAAAAAAACCAACTAAAACAAATCAAACCTATTGTCACCATGGTGCCGATATTTTTTTTTAATTTCATTTTCTTTTATACATTCAATCCCACTATTTAGCTTACAAAGTGAATATTTCAACAGGTGAACATTTCTCCCCAGTCCAATTGCTAAAACCATAAAATATCTTCAACAGATAATACCACATTTCTTTGACCCATTAATGCTTTGCCTTCCTATTTTTCTTCTAAATGTCCTTCCTCAGACCCACCTATTTCACACACACTGTATCTGGTATCTACATCCATATACTGTGTTTCTATATCCTTTAGTCAATCAGTTTCAGTCATAGAGTGAGGACACTTGGAATATATTAAGTGGGGACTATGCGAATTTTGCTGAGTTCTAGGGTATCGTAGGAGGCTATAACCTGGCTCATAGAAGCCAAGTAAAATGCTTGGGGGTGTTCAGAAGGGCCCTACTAGAAAAAGGGCCCTGCAGCAAATGCGCCACTTGTCTTCCCCTGAAGAGAGTTGCCATATTTTGAACATGAAACACTAAAGTTAAAACCTCTGAGTGGCAGAACTTTTATGGATGAGGACACAGAGACCCACCAAGTTTTAAACATAGGTCTGGAAGGGACACACCTGAGTGACTACATAGATTGGAGGCAACTAAGTTCCTAGCACTGCAGCCCATCCCTGAGCCACTCAATCCCCAGTTGGACCAGAGAAAAAGGGGGGTTCTTCCTGGTAGAAACTATCATCTGGAACCTTTATGGTTCCTTTATATAGCATATCCATGACATAATCAAAGATATGGACATGTAACTAGGCAGAAAAATGTGACTAATAATCAATGAGAAGTTAATGGGACTAGAACTGCAAATGGTCCAGATAATGGAGTTAGCAATAATTTAAAGTTCATTGGATAATAATAACATTATGGGGGCCAGCAGGTGGCGCAGTGTTTAAGGCACTGGACTCCCACGTGGTCGACTGCGGCTTGAAACTGATGCCAGGTACATGTGCGTGCATTCCCAGAATCCCTAGAGAAAGGATTGCATCATGGCCATCACCCCTGGTGAGGTGATTTCTCACCTTCTGTCTCTCTTTTTATCTCTGGCAAGTGCCTGCACCCTATAGAAACAATCTTTCTCTCAAAAAGAAAATATAATGTCACAAACTTCAGGTATATTGGTCTTTGCCTACTTGCTATTACAATGACATAATACCTGAAAGTGGGTAATTTTTGAAGAGAAGGTTATTTAGCTCATGGGACTGGAGGATGGTCCAGGATAGAAAGAGTGCCCAGCTCTGGTGAGGATCTTCTTCTGCATTATGACAAGGTGGGAGGCAAGACAGAGGATGCGTGTGTGCGTCATCTCAGCTCTCTTCCTCCTCTTATAAAGATTGTGAGAGTCTCACCCTGGTGACCTTATCTAATCTTAATTTCCTCTCAAAGTCTCCACTTCCATCATCAACATATGAACATGCGGGACCTGCCCAGCAAGCCAGCTGCACAGCAGTTAAACTGGGTCCTGCATGGCAGTCTGATTCCTGGTCCCAGCAGCTTGAAAAACACACACTGTGTGTGTATTTGTGTGTGTGTGTGTGTGCTCACATGTGCACACACACCCAGAATCCTAATGGGATAGAAAGATGAAGGAAAAGGATTACAGTGTTACCACACCCATTGGTGAAGTTCTCTCTATCTCTCTCTCTCTCTCTCTAGTGAGTACACACACTTTCTGGCAATTAAATACCTACATGAATTTGAATATTAAAGTTTCCAGCATGAAATTTGGGGGACACATTCAAACCCTGGCAATACACAATAAAAAAAATTTTAATAGTTGGATTATATATTAAAGAAAATGGGGGGGGGGCAGCAGATGATGTAGCAGTTATGTTGCTGGACTCCCATATGGTCGAAAGTAGTTTGAGTCCCGGACCCAGTGTCTTGAAATTCATGTTGGGTGCATGTGCGTGCATACCCAAGATCCTGGGAGGAGAGTGGAGAAGGGATTGCAACATGGCCATCCCCCGGGGGGTAATTTCTCACTTTCCCTCTCACTGTCTCTCTCTCTCTCTGGTGAGTACATGTGCCCTAAGGCAAAAATCTCTACAGAAAAGAAAGGAGATATAGATAAAATTATGAGGAGGTTTTAATTCAAAATTAGAATTTGTACAAAAAATCAAATAATTCTATAAACTGAAAAATACATTTGAAATTAGTAAGTTATTAGATGGGTCCAAAAGCAGACTGAGCACAATGTAGCAGGATTAGGGTCAATAGACAATTCTCAAAGTGAAGCATGAAGAAGAAAACACAGAACAAATTATGAGAGACATGGGAGAAATGTTCAAAAGCTCTAATATGTATGTAACTGAAATTCTAAAAGAATAGGAGAGAGTAGGAAGAAGCAATATTTGAAGAGATAATAGGTGAAAATTTTCCGAAAGTATTAAGAGACATCAACCCACCACTTCAAGAAGCTCACTAAACCCTATACTCTGGTTTCTCTTCAGATCGTATAAATCTTTCGCCTTTTACTTAAAAAAAAAAAAAAAAAAAAAAAAAAAACCTCACTAAACCCAAAATATAAAGAAACGTATACTTAAGTATATTCTAGTCATACTGTTGAAAACCAAACATAAAGAGAAAAATTCTAAAATCAACTAGATCAAAAAGGCATTACTTTAAGTTGAAGACAGAACCATAAGACTATAAAGGCTGACTTTTTTACTGAAACTGAGAGTTCCAGTAAATAATGAAATTACATTGTTGAAGTGCTGAAATAAAATAAGAGGAGAGGCAGATCATCTTCCCACTTCATCTATTACTTTAAAGAACTGGTGTCACTGGCTATTGGTATCACCTCAGTAAAATGGAGTCAGTTGAGGCAATACTTAGATCCTGGTTTAGAAGCTAGAAATGCCTTTGAGCTGATAAAAATCTCCTAAGATCTTGTGGGATCCCTTGCCTGTCTCCATAACCAAGCATCTCTAAAGACTCAGCAAAGTTATCATTAACTTCCATTAATTAAGCATTAGGCTCCATCTATTTTGAGAGAGGTTCTTGTAAAACTTCTAATAAAGTAAAATGTAGAAGCTAAAGGCAGATTTTTCTAGATTAATCTATTAAGATAGACTCCTTTTTTAAGGAATTTTTTATTTATTATAATTTTAAAATTTGACTAGAAAGGGAAAGTGAGAAAGCAAGCCACCAAAACTCAAACCATGGTCCCAAGACGGACTCTTAAGAGCAAGTATAATACAGTCACTTAAAAATTATTTAGGTTTTTATTATTTTAATTTTTAAATTAGACCAGAGAGAGATAAAGTGAGAAAGCTAGCTGTCGGGTCTGGGATCTAATCCCCGGTCAACCATGTCATAGTCCAGTGCCTTAACTACCTGCCTGCTCCTAATGGAATTACTTTTATGGCCCAGTTACAGGACCGGAGAGTCTACATTTCCAGCAAGCCCCAGGGGATGTTGATGGTGCTTGTCTGTGACAAGCACACTTTGCCTGGCAGGCATCTGTTGCTCTGTCTGCAGCACTTTTTCTACTTTCCTCTAGGGAGATGCTCCTTCCTGTATTCTAACTATGACGTTCAAGAGCGAGCTTCCATATGCTCCTATTACTCAGCATCCCAGGCCATAGTTGGTGGGTTTGGGAGCCAATAAGAATCTTCCCTGGCATTTTTGGACTTGAAACCAGAGTGATCCAGTCTTAATCTCTCTGTGGAGCTCTTTCTAGCTCCTTGGAGATAATTGCTGAACCCTTGGTTCCAGTTGTTTCTAATATATAAAGAAGGATTTTTTAAAAAAGAATTATTTAATTTAACTTTATTTTAATTTGTCCAGAGAGGGGCAAATAGGCAGAAAAGAGAGAGAGAAGGCGAGAAAGCAAGCTGCCAGATCCAGAACTCGAACTGTGGTCAATCATGTGGGATTCCAGTGCCTTTAACCACCACACCACCTGCTGGCCCCTAAAAAAGTTTTTTTTTTTTGGAGAAGTTTTTGCTATAGGGGTGCGTGTGCTCACCAGAAAGACAGAGAGAGACAGAGAGATAGAAAGCAAGAAATCACCCCCTGGGGGGATGGCCACACCACAATTCCTTCTTCTCCATTCTCCTTTCGGAATCTTGGGCACACATGCACACGTGCCTGGCATGAGTTTAAGCCACCGGATCTGGGACTTGAACTGCGGTCGGCTACATGGGAGTTCAGTGACATAGCCATTATGCTAACTGCTGGTCCCCCTAAAAAGATTTTTAAAATCACACTCTTGTTGGGGCTAGTAGGTAGTGTGATGGTTGAGGCACTGGAGTCCCATATGGCTGACTACAGGTCAAGTCCCAGACCTGATGGCTTGCTGTCTCACTTTCCCCCTTTCTCTCTCTCTGGTAAAAACAACAAGAAGCAAAACAAAGCACAGTGTTGTGACCTTAGGGGTCATTTACCACCTATGATACTCTAGTGCAGTTATGTGAATTGTATCAGGCTCTGTCACATGTGGGTCTCTGTTGCTAACCCATACACATACAAAGATGAATAGCACATACCCTAATTGAGGAGACCACATAATTCAGTAGAGTTTGTGGAGGCTCTAAGAAGTGCCTGATCTAGCTAGGGTTGGGGGTGGTAGTCAGTTTCAAGAACAGTTTTTAGAGATGGATTTTCAAATGATAAGTAGGAATTGTGTGGCTAGGCCTATGAAGTTATTCCAGGCAGAGAGAACTTGGCTGAGCAAAGGCAAGATGATAATATAGAGGGATATACTGTAATAGGCTGAAGAAGCAGGCAATGGGGGGCCTTATGTACATCATTTTTTCCTCAAGAGTCCTATGCATTTAAAAATACAGCAAAAATACACCAAGTATGATATGCACCCGTGGTTAGAATGCTGGAAATGGGTTCATGGTGAGACCCTATCCAGAGTGCCTGTTTCTCTCTCATTAAAAAAATGAAATAAATAAACTTAAAAAAAAATAGAAAAACAATAAACCCAAATCTGTGATTCTCCCTCAAATACCTGACTATCTGGCAGGTTCCCACTAACAACTAACCTCCCTTTTTCCCTTAAATGGAAAATTTGTCTTAGGATTGAAATGAATGTTTAAAAAACAAACCTGATCTGCTTTAAATACCAAAATCTGTTTAAATAACATAGAGGTGGTGACATTCATTGACAAAGCCAGGAAGTTCAAAGCCCCGCGGCTGACACATTGTACTGAGTTCTGTTGTTGTTGGCATCCCGCAGCCAGGGGAACGTCCTAGTGCTTGGTATTCAGGTCTGCATGTGCAGAGGAGACATTCCTCAGACAAGAGTTGTTTAGGACAAATCTGTATTCTTAAAAATACTTCTTAAAAGCATGAACAACAGTTGATAGAAATGGTTACTTTCTGATGTCTCCTGAACCAGCAACTTCCAAGAGTAACTTGAAGTCTTTTTCCTGTGCAGATTTTAGCCATTAAAAAAAAAAATTTTTTTTTAATGTTTACGTTTTACAGACATTTTTGGAGAGCACAGTGTAATTTATATGAGATTCATGTGCCTTGGGCAGTACTATTGTATGGAGGGTCGTTGTGGGTAGTAAAAGGGTTGGCACATTTTGTGCCCGCCCCCCCCCCCACTACCCAGAGTAAGCACACTATAGTAGGTTGTTACCATTTGGGACATGACTCTCAGCTCTGAAATGTTGGGAGCTTGATTTTGATCCCATAGTAATGGGATCACTGGGATTGATTTCTGTTGTTTGGATGAAAAGATTTCTTGATGCAGCAGGAGATCAATGGCAGAGCAAGTGGCATCACAGCAAAGCATTGGAATAGGAAGACCTTTGCTCTCTTTTCCGAAGCCCAAGGCAAGAAAAGAGGAGAGATGGCTTGATTCTCTCCCAGGGTGTGTGCAAGCCTGAGGCTATTCATGTGGAGGCTGGTCCTGGAGGTACAGTTGAGAGGGCCATGCTAGTGCCCATCGGGGCATAATAGTTTATTAATGTCAGCTCTGAAAGTTGCAGGAGGATCACTGGGTCAGAAATCCAGACAGTGGTCAGAACTCAGGTAGCGCCCTTCTGGAAGATCAGGACTTGGATTCTGGAGTATAAATCAAGACTCTAGTCATGAGACCAAAGACTAGCCAGAGCCAGACAGGCTGGAAAGCTCCCTTCCTGCATTAGAGACCAGAGTTTCATGTGGAGCACTAAGAGGAAAACTGATTCAACTCTAGAGTCAGAGCAAAGCAAAGGCCCACTGTATGGCCTGGATATTAGGGGTGCAGTGAGAGGAGTGGGAAGGGAGAGGCTGCTTCTGGGTTCCCACCTCAGTGCGAATACCTGAGGCCACTGTCTCTTGGTCTTACCAGGATCACTCAGGAAGCCCCTGGTACAAGCAAATGTCAAAATCAATGCATTCCTACAATCGATGGTGGAGGTGGTCATGATGATTTTTGAGGGCTAGGCAGAGATATAAAAGCTGGGATAGAAGGCCTAGCAGATGGCATAATGGTTACGTCATCGGACTCCCACATAGTCGTCTGCAGTTCGAGTCCAAGACCTGGTGGCTTAAACCTCATGCCTGGCACATGTGCACGAATGCCCAAGGTCCTGAAAGGAGAATGGAGGAAAGAGGATTGCAGCATGGTCACTCCCCAGGGGTGGTTTCTTGCTTTCTGTCTTTGTCTCTCTCTGGTGAGTACACATAATCTATAGCAAAAGTTTCTCTCTAAAAAAAATTTTTTTTTAAAGCTGGGATAGATTTTATGCCTGCACGTTCTTGCTAGAATTACTGGTCTGTGATCAGTTGTACATTTGGTTACCTTGACATTAAGGCTCTGGAAGTTAGGGATTAAAATTCCTTTTTTTCATCTACACACACACACACACACACACACACACACACACACACACACCAGTGCATTCCTTTCTAAGCCTCAAAGTTATGCCAGAATCCCTAAAAATGTTCTTTTCCTAGTTTACCCTTTTGTTTTGAAGCACTTGTTTTATGCTTAATGATAAGAGATTTGTTTTTGTGCTGTAAATATATGTCAGTACTATGTTTCAGGGCAGATTTTGAAATTTCAAGCACATAAAGAAGCTCTCCTCAGAGTTATCCTCCAAATGAGCAAAAGAAAAGTGGCACCACACCTGCCATGTGTTCTTGTACTCTGCAGAGAGAATCCATAGCTTTAGTGCTTCCCAGCCTTTGTCAAGTACCCACTGAACCAGGCTCTTACAGCCCTGAGCTTGGAGCTGTGGTGGCTTCTAAGCCTTTAGCCTTAGGAGCTTACAATTTAGAGAGAAGTGGTAGAATTGTAGACAGATCAGTGTTTACAAAATACAGTTAGCAGCTAGAGGGGCTGCCATGCAGGTAGAAACCAGTCACTGGCGAGAACAGGTCAAGCCACAGGTTTACTCAGAGAGGTTTCCCAAGGAGCCATCAGTTCAAAGGAATCTTACCAGGCCTTCAAGGTTTAGTCAGGTAAAGTTGGTAAGAAGAGATAAGAATTAAGACATCAGGCAGGCCAGCTGTGGGCGTGCAGTGGTAATGCAATGCCCCATGATGCTGAAATCATATGGTAAGGTCGTGGGTTCTCATCTTGAGGTTTCCCTGAACACACCAGCCATCCACATGTGTGTCAACTATCCTGACTGGCTGAGGCTGAGAATAGATTGAAGACCCTGATAGGGATGCCTGTGACGAGTGTGTGTGTGTGTGTGTGAGAGAGAGAGAGAGAGAGAGAGAGAGAGATTAAAGAAGTGAATTAATTAATTAACCAGGCAGAGAGAAAGAAAAAGGGTGGACATGGAAGTGGATGTAAATGAAAATAAACAGAAGATTTACGGTTTTAATAATTTTTAAGTGGACCATTTAGTGGCATTAAGTACATTGGCATTGTTGTGCAACCATCACTGCTGTCCATCTACATAAACTCTTCTTCTTGCCAAACAGAAACCTTTTACCATTTATTTATTAGTATTTCCTTTATTTTATTTATCATTATTGTTATTTTTTAAATTGACCAAAGCAAGACACAGAGAGAGAGAGAGACAAAGCAAGCTGCCAGGTCCAGGACTTGAACTGCGGTCAGCCATGTAAGAGTGCAGCACCTTTAACCACCACACCACCTGCGGGCCTCAACCGTATACCATTTAAACACTAACTATCCATTCCTTGATCCTTCCAGAACATGGCAAGCCGCCTTCTTTGTGTCTGTGGGTTTGATAACTCTAGGTAAACTCATATAGTAACTATCTTTCTGTGTCAGCCTTATTTCACTTAGCACAAGGTTTATTATTCATGTTGGAGCATGGACCAGAGCTTGCTTTTGAAGGCAGAATAATCTCATTGTTCGTATGTACCACATTTCATTCATACTCTCATCACTCAATGGACACTTGGGTAGCTTCCAACTTTAGCTGTTGTGAATAGTGCTAAGAATATGGATGTACAAATACCTGATTCCCTGCCTTCAGTGAGGTTTTTTTAAGCTGCGTGGATCTTGCATGGGCCTTCCTTGGGTTTCTGGCAGTGAAAGAAGTCAAGGCCTTACTTCTACTCCTCACTACCATGACCTGGCTGAGTCCCTGGAGAAAGCCACACACCACATCCGAGTCACAGATTCCCTAGCTGTGAGCCAAGACAGTCCCTTCCAGCACTCCGGTTCTGCCCATAGATGACCACTCATGGGGGATTCTGTACCCAGACGTGCCACATTCAGCCACTCTTGCCTTCCATTTCCTTCTCAGACCCTTGACCTGAACAGATGTTACATTCACACTTTTAAGCATTCTTGAGTAGTTCTGAAGGCCCATGGTGTACAGAAACCTCTCACTTTGCTGAGGCATGAATTTGAACCTCACACGTGGTGAGGGTAGTATGTGGGAGTGATGCACTCGGTGGTAAGCCAGGCTGGCCACTGCCCAGCATCTGCCTCTGAGAATGGTCATAGTAATGTACTGGACCCACCTGGGAAAGGTGACCCCAATCCCAGCATGGCCTGCTTCCCACTTATTGCAAATAAGCAGGTCCTTCGTCAGGCCTGTAGTGCAGTGGTTAAGCACTGTGCATAGAAAGCTGGATCCCCCATGGCTGATGATGGGTCAAATCTTGCCCCCAGAGGCTTAAAAAACATGCCAGTCACATGTGCATGTGTGCTCAAAGTGCTGATAGGGTGGAGAAATGGAGGTGAAAAAAGACAGTGACCTGACCAAGACCTGTTAGAGGGTTCTTTCCTTCTATCTCTATCGGACAATCGTATGTGACCTCTGGCAAAAAGGAAGAAAGCTGAAAGAAAGCAGATCCTTTAGGTAACCTTCCTTCTGAAAGCTGTTTTGAGCTGCAGAATGTAGACTCCTGGAAACGAGAAACATCTATTCTTTTTTTTGAGAGAGAGGGGTTTTTTGTTGTTGTTGTTGTTTTTGTTTTGTTTTGTTTTTTTGCTATAGGCCATGTGCCCTCACCAGAAAGAGAGAGACAGAAAATGAGAAATCACCCCCGAGGGGATGACCATACCGCAGTCCCTTCTCCTCCATTCTCTTCTCGGGATCCTGGGCACGCACACACATGTGCCCAGCATGAGTTTATGCCACCAGGTCCAGGACTTGAATCGTGGTCGACTACGTGGAGTCCAGCAACATGGCCATTACGCTATCTGCTGGTCCCTAGAAACATCTATTCTTTGTGCAGACATTCCAAGAGTGGAAAAAGTCAGGCCATTGGTTCACGCACAGACTCTTGTGCCAGCTGTTTGGGCGCACCTCTGGAGTCCAAGCCCCATGATTGCCACTCCTAACAGATTTTCTAGAATTTCTGTCTTTGAGAGGTGCTAGAGTCGTCTTATCTCACTCCTTTGTATTTCTCTTAGATATTCAGAAATAATTAATGAAGTATTTAACTGGTCTCTTTCCCAGGAAACACCTGCCCTCTTAGAATATGTGTCATGGCCAGAATGATGGGGTCATTAGGAGAGGAGGGAGGGGTGCTGTGGACAAAGGCAGGCCGACTTTTGTCTGGAGGATTGGGAACAGTTTAACTAGCACCCCTGACCTTGGAGATAAGTTCCACACCAGTGACACAAGATGGCAATGAATATCCCTTTTTTCCCTTTATTCATGATAAAGTGTGTGAGTATGATATATCATTAAGTGACAGAGAGAGAAAGAAAGGAGCATTTTCCTTAGCATCCAGTCATGCCATGATCCTCTCCCTCCTGTCCTGCAGCCCATCAGATCTTGGGGATTCATGTGCTTACATGGCATGTTTTATGCCAACCAGGCTGGGGATTTCAGCTGTGGTTGCCATGTGAGATACAGCTTCACTTGCAAAGCACATTACCACTGCCCCACGGAACTGGCCCTATGAGTATGCTTAATATACCCCTTCCCTAGAGAGAGAGGAGAGAGAAGTTGGCTATATGCCTCCTCTTTGGAAGAGTGTGAGGTTAAGTCAAGCTTCGTTGAGGATTCCCACCTCCCAAAACACATTGGACTTTGCATTTTCCACACCACGTGTGTTGCTCAGAGGCAACGCTAAATGTTAGTGCCTCTTTAGTGTGGAGAAAAGGCCACGAAGTAGGAAGAGATGGTTAATGTCAGGGATCTGAAGTAATGTGAACTCGTCTTGCGACAGGTGACTTGGAGGCCCCCGGAGTCCTGCTGCTCTGATGACCTTTTGTTAAAATTATTTCCGCAGGTAGTCACAGCTGGTTTCTCGATGTTGCTGTTTGAGGTGATCCTGACTAGATCAACTGTGGGATGGTAAGTCTTTTGCATAGAGAAGAGGAAATGCAAATCAGTTGCTTGGGTTTCACTGGAACACAAATTTTTGTTCTCAAATGTTGAAGTAAGGGTATATATTGGGTGTACGACTCTATGTAAATCCCATATTAGTGAAGACTTCTTTAAAAAAAAATTATTGATGTATATAACCAGAAGAGTGTATATATCATAGTTTGGTAAGTTTTTACAAATTGAACATTCCATACATACTGCAGCCAACATCCAGACCAAGACGTACCACCATTACATCCTTTAGCCATTGTCCCACGCAAGAGAAGCCACTATCAGTAACCCATTACTTCTATTTATAGTATAAATGTGAGGAGACTTCAAAACGTTCATGGAATATGGAATTAAAGTACAAGTTTATTTAGATGCAAAAACATTTTGAAATCCATGTGTGGTTTTTCATAATACACATTTTCCATGAACTTTTTGAAGACCCTCCCCGTGTGTGTGTGTGTGTGTGTGTGTGTGTGTGTGTGTGTGTGTGTGTGTACTGCTGTTTTTATGTACCTATTACTGCATTTGGGTTTTGTTCCCTTTCTCTTAGACAAGCTCTTTGTTTAGATAGTAGACATCCATTTGCTTAAGGACAGCACTGTGTTTCACTAGGATATGTGAGCAGTGACCAGAAAGAAGTGAGGGAATGAGGCATTGCGAGTGCAAAGGCTTGCAGTGGGGTGTGCTGGGTCTGTTCAAGGAGCAGCGTAAGGAGAGCTGTAGGAGCTGAGGCTGGAGAGATGTCATTGATGAGGCGGGGACCCTGAGGAGGCAGATGTTGCCACCATGATGGTCACTTCAGGACACTGCTCCTGGGAAAGGCCAGGCAGCCCGAGCCTGAGCCCTCAGAGACTGTGATTCGTGAAGGGGGCCCAGCCAATTAGTCACAGGATGCGTGGAGGCTGTGGAAGAGAGTATTCCTGCCATAGCATGACTTAGCCCCGACAGAAGCTCCCAACTGTGGAGCTTGCCCTTCCAGACCAGGCTTGGAGCTCTCCATCTGTGACCTGAAACAAGCCCTGGGGCTTTATGGGGCCATGTGCCTCTTGTTCAGGGCCAGCTGGCTTGATCACCAGGAACAGAAGGAAGTGATCATGTGAGTTTCACTTCTGAACTCTGTGCAAGGCTGTTAGTGAGCGGGCCAAGTTAAGAACTCTGTCTATTCCAGATCACTACTTGTCTTCTTTTTGCCATAGGACACATGTGTTTATGGGAAAGAAGCAGAGAAGGAAAGTGAGAAATCACCCCCTGGAAGAGATAGTCATGCTACCATCTCTTCTCCATTCTCCTGTCAGGATTTTGGGCATGTGTACACACGTACCCGGTGTGATTTTCAAGCTGCTGGGTCCAGGATTGAAACTGTGGTCTGCCATGTGGGAGTCCAGCACCTCTACCACCACACCACCTGCTGGTTCCTCCAGCATGTTTTTTTAAGCCATCAGCACACAGTTGGCCAGTGGGATCCAGCTGCCTTAACCACCAGGCCATGGAGCCAGCCCCATGTAGGTGTTCTTTATAAATGATCACACTGGCAGAGTGAGGACCACCCAGGTCAATTTCCCATACACCTTCCTTATGAGCACAGTTCTGTGTTCCTATTCTTCTGCAGGGGGAAAATCTGCCCAACAATTTATCTAAACTGGAATAGAAATAGGTATTATCTTAACGTGTCCCTTGGCTTGTTTTTCTTTTTAAAACAAAGGACAGGAAACCCAGTAAACAGCAATAGCGATATGAATCATTCTATATAATGTGCTGCATTCCTGATTCAGGTCAAGGAAGCAGCCCCTGGTCATAGGGAAGGAAAGGCAGGACAAAGACTCACCAAGGACTGAACTATTCACATGTGAGGAAAACTTCATCTTGCTTGGAAAACATCACTCTATGTGGTTTCATTTTGGAAACATTGTGGTGGGGCCCCCAATCTCATTTCTCTCCCCCTCTCTATGGTGAATAGCACCCACCCCACTTGGAAAACACTTCCCCGACCAAACACTGTACAGTTTTAACCATTAAACCAAACAGTAGTTAGTTGTGCAAGAGATGGTTGAGGGACTGAAGCATGGGACAATTTTGCTTTCCATTTGATGTATTTCTGAGTTTCTAAATCATCCCTGAGGGGTAATTTCTCTCTTTCTGTCTCTTTCTGTTTCTCTCTTTCTCTGTCTAGCAAGCACATGTAGCAAAACACCTTAAAAAGAAAAGAAAAAAAAAAAAAACACTCCAGGCATATGTGTGTGCATGCCCAAAATCTCTAAAGGAGAGTGAAATAGCCGAGAAGAGATTGCAGCATGACCATGCCTCATGGGGGTGGGGGGAGGCTTTCTTGCTTTTGTACTCTCTTTCTGTCTCTGTCTCTCTTTGGCAAGTGCATGTACTCTCTAGCAAATTTTTATAAAATACCTAGAAGATCAACAACAAAACAAAACTCAGGATGAGACAGTTCTAATTCTTGTTCAGGGGCTAACTTGGAGAACTAAGAATGTCTAGTAAAATATTTTTAGGAACAAGATTTCATTGTCTTAGATTTTAAATACTATGGCTATAATCCTACCAATCAGCTAAAGATATTTATTGATTGCTGTATGCCAAAATACATAGAAGCCACTGAGAAGTATAAGGCATTATCCAGACTTAAAGGGCTTTTTAGTGGAAAGTCAAAAAAATTTATGGGATGGATAAGATAGCAACAGTTGTCATGTCCAGTGAATGTAAAGATGGAAAGAAGGAGAGAAACAAGAGTGCTTGGAAGGAGGGCCTTGAAACTGCCTTCAAATGACCATTTGCAGCTGGGAGAGGCTTACTAAGTTGAGAGATAGAGGAGGGTTCAGCCCTCTCACCACGGGAAGTCAGGGTAGGGGGTATCAAGGTGGGACTCAGCGTTTATACCTGGAGCTGGGGCTGTGGGCAGGAGTTAGCTCCAATAAGAAGGTGCTCCCTCCTCTCTCTCCACCTGTTCTCTGGGAAGAGATGACACAAACGGGCAGCAGATGGATGTCTGAAAACCCAACTGCCTAGAGAAGAAACATTTATTTCCTGGTACATTCTTGAGTTTCTGTATCCTTACCTTCATATCCTTGAATCTAAATTCATAGTTTAAATTCTTGACAGTATTTTTCTTTCTTATAAATAAGCCTTCAACTATATTTTGCACCAACTTTCAAAATAAACCAGAGCAACCTAAATACTGAACTGAGCATGAGAAATAGGAGTGAGACAGCTGTCCAGGGGTGAGGAAATGCTTGGTTGGAGTACTAAGGAGTAGTGGTCTGCAGGCCGTTTCACATCCTGTGGACTTTCTGGTATGCCCTGAACAAAATGGAAAGAAAGCTTGTGTGTACCCAAACCAAGGAAACAGCATGTGTGATTATTGCAAAAGGAACCTTGCCTTTGGAATTTCCTGATTTTTGAGAACTCGTGAGGCTAAGGATAGTGCGTTTTCAGCCTCAAAGAATTTTCCACCCACAAGTGAGCCACCGGAAGTAGCTTGTCAGACTGTACCTCAGATCTGTCGTGCAGGCTTGTCTGCAGCATCCATTCATTGTGTGTGTTCAAGTGTGCCAAGGAATCAGTTCTCAGATCCCGGGCAGAGGTGGCCTGGTGTCTGTCATGGGGGAGTTTAGACTGATCAGAAGTCACTGAGGGCAGGGGCTGCAGGCCTGTTTGTTTGGATCCACTGTGCTCTCCTGTACAGTTATTCTTTCTTGTATTTCGCTTTTCAAGTGTTAATTAGTCATCACTATTTAGAAATCGGGTGGTTTCTTTATACGATCCAGATTTCCAGATTCTTCTGAAAATGTGGACCAGCTGTTAATGCTGGGCCTGCACTTGCACACAGCAGCAGTTGCAGGGATGGGTAATAGCAGCCCCATCCCATGGGCATGTGCTCGCTACGGCTTCTACCACCCTAGTCTGGCTGAGACTCGGGGAGCCTGCTCTAGCTGACCTTACATCCATCTGTTTATGCATTCATTCATTCCACAAAAGGGCTGGGCCGGGCTCTGAGGCTAAACAGAGGTAGTAAACAGACATAGCCCCCAAGCCCAGTGAGGTCACTGGAGGGCAGCAGTGTCCATACACATTTGTCATTACTTGCCTTCTTCGATGGGCAACAGTTTAGCCACAGGTCAGCTATAGTAGGCCTCTCGCCTCATCACTATTGATACACGGAGCCGGATCATTTTTCGTTCTGCTGTCCTGTACCTTGCAGGATGTCTAGCAGCAAACCTGAACCCAACCTACCAGACGCCAGTAGCATCCCCTCAGTTGTACCAGCCCAAAATCTCTCCAGCCTAATGTCTCTGGGGATTGTGGGGAGGGCAACAAAATTGCTCCAGGTGGGAATTATTGATGTAAATAAAGTTCATGGGCGCTAGCAGAGAAGATGCATTTGGAATTCCAGGAACTCAAAGACCTTGCTCATCTACTGGTGAGAGATTTGGATCAGCTCAAGGCTCTGCCGCAGCCCCTCCCACCCCCGCCTCTGGCCTTGTAGCACTTGCCACGCTGAGTGACAGGTGTGCCAGTTCCACCTCACCCAAAGGGAGGGAAGAGCTTTAGGAGAGGGAGCTTAGTCTTTTCACCTCTGCAGCACTAGACCTGGCCCTAAATATTGAATCATTGGAAGTCATGATGCCTTTTTACAGAGAAAAGCATAGAAAAATACATCACGACTTTTCTGGCCACCCAATATGTGGCCAGCTTTCTAAATACTGAATCCAGGAGCAATTACAAACCTGAGTGCCCAAAGCTGGTTACTTGCTTAAAGTTCTTAATTAAAAGCACCTGCATTTGTCTGGCCTATTATCTTCTTTTTAATTATAGAAACAATCTATTACAAGTCCAGTAATTTAAATATCCAGACTCATATTTATTATTCATTTAATTAGTAGAGGTATATGGTACATACCGATATCTCTCTATTTCAAAAATTTTGGCAAAGGAGATTAAACACATTACAAAAGAGAGATTCTGGGGACCAGCAGATGGCGTAATGGTTATGGCGCTGGACTCCCATGTAGTCGATCATGGTTCAGGTCCTGGACCTGGAGGTTTGAAATTCACACCAGGCGCATGTGCGTGCATGCCCAAGATCCCGAGAGGAGAAAAGAGGAGAGAGGATTATGGCATGGCCATCCTCCCTGGGGGTGATTTCTTGCTTTCTGTCTCTCTGTCTCTGTCTGTCAAGCACACGTGCCCTATAGCAAAAAATCTCTCTTAAAAAAAAAAGAAGAGAGATTCTGAGCTGTACAGTGACCTCACCAAGTAGAATTAGTGTGATGTCTCCTCTCTGAATCCCCTTTAAAAGACTAGAAAAGTGGGAACCAGCAGTTAGCGTAATGGCTATGTCGCTGGACTCCCACGTAGTCGACCGCGGTTCGTGTCCCGGACCCGGTGGCTTAAAACTCACGCTGGGCGCGTGTGCGTGCGTGCCCAAGATCCCGAGAGGAGAATGGAGGAGAAGGGATTGCGGCGTGACCATCCCCCCTGGGGGGTGATTTCTTGCTTTCTGTCTCTATGTCTCTCTCTGTCTGTCTGGCGAGCGCATGCGCCCTACAGTGAAAATCTCTCCAAAAAAAAAAAAGACTAGAAAAGTCACTCTTTGGAATAGTGTAGGTGCCAGAAGAGGAAGGAATAACCAAAACACACTTTTTTTTTAAAAGAGGGGTATGTATTTTTTTTTCTAAGTTTATTTCTTCCATGAATGAGAGTAATAGGGAGAGTAAGACAGATAGTACCCCCACTGTGTCCCAATGCCATGATCCATCCTTGGCTTTAAGCCAGCTGCAGATGAGAGGTACACATGTGTCCACTGTAATAAAGGAGGTTCCTGGGACCAGCAGTTGGTGTGATGGCTATGTCGCTGGACTCCCGTGTAGTTGACCACGGTTCGAGTCCTGGACCTGGCGGCTTGGACTCATGCTGGGCGCATGTGCGGGCGTGCCCAAAATCCTGAGAGGAGAATGGAAGAGAAGGGATTGCGGCATGGCCATCCCCCCTGGGGGGTGATTTCTTGCTTTCTGTCTCTCTGTCTCTGTCTCTCTCTTTCTGGTGAGCGCACACGCCCTATAGCAAAAACCTCTCCAAAAAATAAAAAATAAATAAAGGAGGTTTCTAGACATGAACCCAGAACCTTCCCATGTGGGTCCGCCATGCAGAGTGTCATGTTTTACAATTGTCTGTCCCCCAAATGCAACTTCTCTGTGCTAAGGATTCCATGGTCTATTTTCTTCTTTATGCATCATTCATCCAGCCTGCTGTTGATCACAGATTACCAGAATAAGGATTGCTTGAACTTGATCCTAGCACAAGCCACGCAACCAGGAGAATTTTTAGAAAAAGATCTTATATCATCTTTGAGTAAAGATGTCTTATATCTTTAATTTTAGAGGACTTCATGGAGATGGCCCAAGTCTATGTGTAGGAAAAAATGAATTTAGAGATGAAGAAAAAACTTCTTCCAGTGCGCTCCATAATGCCATTAGGGTCACGATGTTTGAAATGTATCTGTTTTCTATTTGAATTAAAAATCGAATGGACCAGCCCCATGCCTTGCAGTTAGGGGAGCTGGATCCCCAGCTGGACCTGACTGCAGTTTAGGTCATAGCCCCAGTGCTTGAAAAACACACTGGGCACATGTGTTTGCATGCCCCAAATCCCAGTGGGATGGAGAGAAATGGAGGAGAAGGGATTGTGGCATGACCATACCCACTGGAGAGTGCTTTCTCCTCTTCTCTCTCCCTGTGTCTCTTGGGCAAACACATGTGCCCTGAGGCAATGAAAAAAAATTGAAACCTCATCTTTAAAATGCCATCTAAAGAGGGCCTTCTCAATAACTATCACTCATGACCTCTTAACTGTTAGCATAATTTATCAGATTATGAAATGTCACTCAGCAGGTCTCCAAAGGAACGGTGCCTTGGGCAGATACATTTAGGTGAAGAAGAGAGGAAAAAGCAAAAATAGTCTAGAAGGGGGAACAAGTGTGATAATTTAATCATTCATTGAGGAAGTGTTTGTTGGATACTGCATTAGGTGCTGGGCAAGCAGCCAGGAAAAGGCTACAGTCTTCATTCCCTGACTAGTGGGCTCATTAGAAATTAATTGCATAATCCACAATAACAAATGTAAAATTGAAGCAGGGCCTTTGGACCAAGTAGGAGAAAAGAGAAGGACTGGAGAGGTGCTGAAAATAAACCTTTAGAAGAGAAACTAGTGATAGGTATTTCTGGCCACCTGCAAGGGTGCAATCTGATGTTTATACTTTAGTTACATGAAGTTTGTTAATTTCAGCAATGACAGGGATTACAAGATTTGCAAACAGTTCAGTCAAGCTCTGACTTAAATAGTTGTAATGCTATTAAGATCCCTGGACCCCGTGTCAGTGTCTCCTGCTGTTTAGAAAACAACATCAAAGTGCCCTTCCCTGGCTCTCTTAACAGTAAACTGAACCAAGGTTTGTTTGCATTTACTAAGCTGCTTTGGTGTTTCATAAAATCACTCAACCAAAGGGATGAAATGCAAGGTTATTGCACTTCAGCATTGTTCTAAGGCTGCGGGAGTAAAAGTGGCCTAGGGCCAGCTGCTCCCTGGGTCTTCTCCCTGGTGATTAAGGAGGATTAGTGGAATGTGTATAAAATGAGCCTCCAGTTTCATTTGCAGAAATAAAACCCTCTCAGACCCAAAGCTCCATGAGGCCCTCGCATCCTGTCCCAGTTGACTCTGTACTTGTCTAGGGATTTGAGAAGGTGGAGTCTGCATTCTTTAAGTGATATTGAGGGGGAACAATAATCTGATTAAAAGAAAAAGCCAGGTCTTTAGAGGTAAGCCTGTGTGCAATAGGAATGGCTTCCCTTTCATGGTCTTCTCCAGATAGAAGAGGCAATAGAGCCATCCAGCTTCTGGGCTCCTGAATCAGACAAGGGACATGCAGGCTCCCAACTTCACACATAGGTTGGCTTCAGAATATGGTTTTTTTTTTTTTTTTTTTTTTTTTTTTTTTTTTTTTTTTTTTTTTTTTTTTTTGGGAATTTGGACCACAGTGTCTCACAGAAGCAATGCCATATGTGATTATTATAAATCTAGGAAAGTCTAGAAGTAGATTTGGTTCATAACGTAGACACTGATTCCAGCTACGTAATGCAAGTAAAATAGAATCAATCAATTTAGTATCACTATTTATAATATGTGTTATTTCTATAGGAGAGAGAAAAGTACGTTCTAACTTGATGCTTAAGACACTGGCATCCTCCCTCTCCCCACTGTCTTCTCCATCCTAGTCACCAGGTGGGGTGATCCTCCTACCTCACCTCCTCAGAGACTGGTTCTTTGAGTGGCATAGCTTTTTGCCCTTACCCAGAGGCCTTTAGTCACCAGAGAGAGGATACCGTGGTGGTTGGGGGGATTTTCCTGGTCTTCAGGGTGACAAAGGAATAGATTTGTTCTTTCTTGCTCTAGAAAGCAGAACTTGGACTCACAAGTAAGCTTGTAAGAAGCAGCTTTCAGATCAGTCCAAGGAAGAACTTTCTCCTTGAGGGAGGAACCATGTCTCAGTTCCCAAAGGCAGCCCCATGTCTTCCACAGTAAGATACCCATACACACTCACTGGAATCCACTACAGCTGCTTGTTGGGAACAAGCTTGCTTGCCACAACTGGATGTGCCCCTCATTTGACATCTTCAGCAGAGTTTTGGTAGCCAGCCAACCATGAGGATCTCTGAGGAGGGGATTACTCCTTTGGGAGGGCAGTCAGCTAGAAAATAATAATGTTCATTGTCCATTATGAGCCAAGCATGGGGGTATTGCTTCAGATATGCTATTTTCAAGCCTCAGAGAGACTGTTAGATGTGGTCCTCTCTTGTGGTATAGACGGGGAAACTAAGGCTGAATAACATTCCTAAGATTAGCTAGCCAGTATATTCCTGAGCCAAGACTCCAACTCAGGTCTGCCTGATTCCAAAGTCTATTGTTTTATATTCTTACACATAGTCATTTATTCCTGTTTAAAGTCGAAAACAGTACAAGTTAACTATACGTCAGAGCCACCCACATTGAAGACACTTTTCTCTTGAAATTGAATGCGAACAGCCCGCATGTTTTATATTTCAGTACTGCAAACATATGTTAAAAATATTAAGGGACCATGGCCTGAATGTATGTGTGTCGTGTATGAGCATATTGGAGATTGGGGTATGTAGGTGGATGGGAGAGGAAGGTAAGAAAAGGATCTCATTGCAGGGCTGTTGGCACCTCAGAAAAAAGAGCGTTTCACCCTCAGAGACTCACCATCTTTATCCCTTACTGATGGCCCAGCCAAGCCCTCAGAAGATGACAGGGGATTCAGACAGACACCAGACTGTCTACTGAGCAGTTTAAAATAGAAAATAGAAAGACTTTTGGATGTATTAAATTTTAGGCATGTTAAAATATTCAGCTCTTCCTTTTCTCAGAGTCTTTAGTTCTCCCACTACTTTTGCATTTTGAATCACTATGTTTCTTTCTGTTCTGGTTGGAAAATTCATGATTCCCCATTTGGATTTTCTTTCTTTTTTCCTTTTTTTTTTTTTTCCTAAGAATTATTCCATTAATTCTGTTTTTTATTATTATTACTTTTTTTTTTTTTTTTGGAGAGGTTTTTGCCATAGGGCGTGTGTACTCGCCAGACAGACAGAGAGAGACAAAGAGATAGAAAGTGAGAAATCACCCCCCAGGGGGTATGGCCACGCCACAATCCCTTCTTCTCTATTCTCCTCTCGGGATCTTGGGCACGCATGCACATGCACCCGGCGTGAGTTTTAAGCCACCGGGTCCAGGACGTGAACTGCGGTCGACTACATGGGAGTCAAGTGACATAGCCATTATGCTAACTGCTGGTCCCCTGTTTTTTATTATTATTACTTTTTAATTTGACAAGAGAGAGAGAAAGAGAAAGCAAGAAAGCAAGCTTCCAGGTCCAGGATTTGAATTGCAGCTGGCCATGTGGGAATCCAGTGCCCTTAACCACCATGCCACCTGCTGCCCCCCCATTTTAATTTTCATCTTTAAATATTCTCTTAGACTAGATTAAATAAGAAAATTCAGAGATCACTTTAATATTTTTAAAATTATGGATACCTGCATGATTTCTTTTTTTGTAAATTATTTAATTTTATTTATTATTGTTTTTTTAATTTGACCAAAGAGACAGAGAGAGGAAAGAGAGAAAGCAAGCTGCCCCCATGTCCAGGACTTGAACCACGGTCAGCACCTTAACCACCACACAATTTGCTAGCCCCCCTGCATGATTTCATACCCATTGATCCTTTTCAGCAAGGCATTAGAGTGCAGGGGGGTAAGCATGGTGGTGTAGCTATAAAATGCAATGCTCCACAAGGCTGGCTTACATGTGAAGGCTCTGGGTTTGTGTCTAGATATTACCCTGAGTATGCCAGGCATGCCTGTCCCATGATTGGGAGCTGGCTGAGGCTAGGGGTGAATCGCAACCAGAGTACTCTATTGGGAATGCTGTCTCTGTCTCTATCTCATTTATTCATGGAAGAAAAAAAAACTTTAAAAATAAAAGCACCTTGAGACCAGCAGTTAGCGTGATGGCTGTGTCACTGGACTCCCACATAGTCGACCGCGGTTCGAGTCCCGGGCCCGGTGGCTTAAACTCACACTGGGCACATGTGTGTGTGTGCCCAAGATCCCAAGAGGAGAATGGAGGAGAAGGGATTCCGGTGTGACCATCCCCCCTGGGGGGTGATTTCTCGTTTTCTGTCTCCCTGTCTCTCTCTGTCTGTCTGGTGAGTGCATGTGCCCTATAGCAAAAATCTCTCCAAAATAAATAGATAAATAAATAAAAGCACCAAACATGATGCTAAATCCTTTTGTATTTCCACCAGAGAGCAACCCATCTCTTGGCTAGCAGTCATCCCCGCCTGTCTCACCTGGTCAGGATGAGCAGGACATAGTACCCTCTTCCCTGAGGGAAGCTATCAAAGCCGGCCTTCCAGTCCACTCACCTCCCATTGAGGTTTGCCCCAGAGTGACGTGGCGGTTCCCAGGCATGACCTGGAAGCATGACAGTCTGGATGGAAATGAGAGTTACAGTTACAGAATGAGGGAGGCATCCCTTGCCCCCCAGGCAGCTCAGTTGGTCTGTAGCCTCTTGGCCCAAGGAAGGGAAGAGCTGACTCTCTCATGCTGTTGTTTGCAGCCTCCTGCTTGGTGGACTTGGAGAGGCCTTGCTGGTTTTCTCAGAGCAGAAGGGCTCATGAAGAATATGTGTCGAAAAAGGAGACTCACAGGCTGCCAGCTGGAGGGCACAGCCTCTGGCCTCATGGCTCCCTGCCGAGCATCTCAGAAAAGAATACAAGGAGAGCGAGACCACGCCCGGATCCCAGGTGGGCAGAGCCCGTGACTTACTTGCACCCAGACCGAGTTGACTGTGGTGGTGGGCAATGGCGCAAAGGTCCTGCTGCTTCCAGTTGTGTGAAGGAGAACTTTCTGGGGCCCCGGCTTCTGCACAGGAATGTTTCAAGTTAGGTCTTTCCACCCGGAGGACCTCTCTCTGCCACATGGCACCCAGTTCTGCAGAAACAAGAAATAAAATATCTCACCGGATGGCTCTGCTCATCTCAGTTGACAGTAGGCCTCTATATACTGACACTCCCCCTCCAGTGCTTTCAGTGTGAGATAGGGGTCCAGAAGTTCTATGGTATTTTTTGTCCTCCTTTTGTTTTTACATTCTTGGAGTTCCCTCTAGGTCCATCCTTTCCTTGCTTCTTGCTGGCCTGCCTAGAACCCACACCCATCCGTATGAGCTCAGAGAAAGCTGCTCCTTAGGGCTTCACTGGGGGCAGGGGCAGAGATGGGGGTGAATGGGTTCTGGGCCAAGTAAGAAGCCAGCGAGGACATTTTAAACTCTGGCATGAGTGACAGCCTTTCTGTGGTTAGTGTTGCCATTTATTTCCTGCTTCTAAACTTCCCATGGCTCTCATAAACTTGTCAGGATATGTGTTGTGTTGGATTCTGCATGCTCTTTTTGACCCACGTTAGGTTAAGTCAATACTTCATGATCACCAAGGGGATTAGGGCTTATAGGCAATCCTGGGTGTCCTCCCTGGGCAGGTGAAAAACAAACAAACAATGTATAACACACACACACACACACACACACACACACACCTATTTTTATATTTATATTCCTTCAAACTTAAACTTTTAATCCATTTGAATTCCTAATATCTCAGAGGAGGTTTCAAATGATTTCAAATTCTTCAAAACATTGAAGAGTGTTTTTCAGGCTGGATTAAAAATTAGGTTGGTATTCAATTAATACCTTGCCCCCGTTGGAGTCAGAAGAAATAAATTTACATGAAATAGTCATTTGATTTTGAACCTACCAAGAAAGTTTAAGAAAATAGTGACTAACTTTATTTCTGCTCATCACAGATTTTTCAATGACCATTTTGGGAGTACCTTTCTTTCTTTCTTCTGGAAGATATAAATAAATAAGCATATAAAAATACTAGTGGAGGGAAGGGGCAGCAGGTGGCATGTTGGTTAAGGCAGCTGAATCCCACAGGGCCCGCTCTATGGTTTGAATCCTGGACCCAACAGCTTGAAAACCACACTGGGTATGTGTACATGCATACCCAAAAATTCCCAAGAAGAAAATGGAAGAGAAGAGGTTGTGGTGTCGACATTCTTCCTGGGGTCTGATTTCTCACATTGTCTGTCTCTCCTCTGTCTCACTCTGGCAAGCACATGCACCCTATAGCAAAAACCTAAAAAAAAAAATACACACACACATATATATGTATGTACATATATGTACACACACATATATGTATGTATGTACATACATGTGTGTGTGTGTGTTTGTGTATTAGCAGGACATTTTTTTTGGAGAGGTTTTTTGCTATAGGGCGCGTGCGCTAGCCAGCCAGACAGAGACAGAGAGACAGAAAGCGAGAAATCACCCCCCAGGGGGGATGGCCACACCGCAGTCCCTTCTCCTCCATTCTCCTCTCGGGCTCTTGGGCACACATGCACATGCGCCCGGCGTGAAGTGTTAAGCCACCGGACCCGGGACTCGAACCGCGGTCAACTACATGGGAGTCCACCGACATAGTCATTACGCCAACTGCTGGTCCCAGCAGGACATAATTTGGTATTAAGTGGTTAGTAATGCTTGAGTCTTGACATCTTTATTGAGCAGTTGCCTCTAACAGATTTTGGAGAGTTTCCCTCATTTCCAGGTGTCCAGAGAATCTTCCCTGGGCAGGTAGCAGACCCTGTAGTATTGGATACCCACATCATTGGTGGAAACCCCCATCAGCATTGGGACATTTTCCATGTTGATTCTCAGTCCTGAAAAGAATAAAGCTGGCCTGGCCAATGGCCATTCTTTCTGCATGTCTCTCCAACTTGTTGAAAAAGAAGAAAATGAAACAAATAGGAATGGATTAGTAGATTAGGAACTTAAGTGCTTTAATTCATTTCCTTGTCTTTTCCTGGTCTCTGGTTTTCATTTAAGGTAAAAATGTTCAGAGGTGGTACCAGCAGATGGTATAATGGTTACGTTGCTTGACTCCCATGTAGTAGACTGCAGTTCAAATCCCAGGTGCGGTGGCTTAAAACTCACACCAGGCATTTGTGCATGCATGCCCAAAATCCTGAGAGGAGAATGGAAGAGAAAGGACTGTGGCATGACCGTCACTCCTCTGGGGCAATTCCTCACTTTCTACCTCTGTCTGTTTCTCCGGTGAACACATGTACCCTATAGCAAAAAATCTCTCTCTTAAAAAAAAATGTTCAGCGGGGCCTTTACATGTATATAGCTTTCAACTTGTGTTCTTCATCTAGAATGTCAAACTTTCTAGAGACTGAGGATGAGATTTAAAAATCTGGGCACAGTGGTACATGGTTTGTAATCCCACCTACTCAGAAGACTAAGGTGGGATGGTTGCAAGTTAGAGAGAGGCTAACTTGAACAATGTAGTAGTGAGACCCTGTCTCTAAAAAAAATTAAAGTAAAGGAGGAAAAAAAAACTCTGAGAAGAATTCTTTTTTTTTTTTTTTTTTTTGCTCCCATAAGCTCTATACAACTGAGACTACTTTTTTCCATTTGTAGAAAGTGGCATCTGTCCAAATGTCACCTTATGCCTGTCTTTCTAAGTGCCATTTAAGCAAATGGACATTGCTTAAGGCCAGAAAAAACCAGTGCATTTACCAATCTCACTCCCAACCCCACCCCTACCCACAGTCCAGCAGGACGGTAAAAACTTTTGCTGAAGTTTTAGACCCTTTTTCTAAGGATCTCTAGTAAGGGTGTTGGAGATTTTTTTGGTTTTGGTTTTGGTTTTGATCACATTCTCAGATCTTTTCTTGCACTGAGACCAGCAAGAAGCAGCAGGTAAGGTGTTTCTTCAGCAGCCATCCTGTTTCTTTAGGTCGCTGTCTGTTTTCTGGACTGTTTTCCTCAAGCGTCAGCTGCCATCTTTTTATTTATTTATTTATTTGGAGAGGTTTTTGCTATAGGGCATGCGCGTTTGCCAGAAAGACAGAGAGAGAGAAAGCAAGAAATCACCCCCCTTTGGGAATAGCCACGCTGCAATCTCTTCTCCATTCTCCCCTCGGGATCTTGGGCGCACACGCACCCAGCATGAGTTTAAGCCACCGGGTTTGGGACTCAAACTGCAGTCAACTACAGGGAGTCCAGCGACATAGCCATTACGCCAACTGCTGGTCCCATCAGCCGCCATCTTTAATGCTCAGTCTCTGCTCAGTTCAGAAGTGGTCAGAAGTCTGAAAAAAGGGGCTGCTGCCCAGGTCTCTGCAGACCCTCCAGCCCTCATTTGCAGTGTCTCCCTAGGCCCAGGACCCCCAGCAAGGACTCTCCAGGTAACTAACACTCCTTTTACTGTCATACCTAGCCTGGGTACTGATTATCTTAGGCCTTTCTGGCCCCTGGTCAGAGCCAAGGTGTTTGGCATTTTTATTTGTACAATACAAAATATACTTTCTGTCAAAAAAGGCAAGGTGGGTCTCAGGTGGTGTGGAGGTTAAAGTGGCTGGACCCCACATGGCTGACTACATGGTTTGAATTCCAGACTCGATGGCTTAAAAATATGCAGGGCACATGTGTGCATCCCCAAAATCCTGAGTGGAGAATAGAGGAGAAGGGATTGTGGTATGGCCATCGCCTCAGTGGGTGATTCCTCAGTTTCCCTCTCTGCAGGTCTCTCTCCTACAAGTGCATGTGCCCTATAGCAAACTAAAAAATATATTTATTAGTTACATATATTAATAAATATATAAATCAAATTTTTGAAAGACAAGGTTTTGTATATTTTTGAAAGACAAGGTTTTGTATGATTTTTTTTTTGAGAGGTTTTTGATATAGGGTGTATACACTCGCCAGAGGACCTCTCTCTGCCACATGGCACCCAGTTCTGCAGAAACAAGAAATAAAATATCTCACCGGATGGCTCTGCTCATCTCAGTTGACAGTAGGCCTCTATATACTGACACTCCCCCTCCAGTGCTTTCAGTGTGAGATAGGGGTCCAGAAGTTCTATGGTATTTTTTGTCCTCCTTTTGTTTTTACATTCTTGGAGTTCCCTCTAGGTCCATCCTTTCCTTGCTTCTTGCTGGCCTGCCTAGAACCCACACCCATCCGTATGAGCTCAGAGAAAGCTGCTCCTTAGGGCTTCACTGGGGGCAGGGGCAGAGATGGGGGTGAATGGGTTCTGGGCCAAGTAAGAAGCCAGCGAGGACATTTTAAACTCTGGCATGAGTGACAGCCTTTCTGTGGTTAGTGTTGCCATTTATTTCCTGCTTCTAAACTTCCCATGGCTCTCATAAACTTGTCAGGATATGTGTTGTGTTGGATTCTGCATGCTCTTTTTGACCCACGTTAGGTTAAGTCAATACTTCATGATCACCAAGGGGATTAGGGCTTATAGGCAATCCTGGGTGTCCTCCCTGGGCAGGTGAAAAACAAACAAACAATGTATAACACACACACACACACACACACACACACACACACACACACCTATTTTTATATTTATATTCCTTCAAACTTAAACTTTTAATCCATTTGAATTCCTAATATCTCAGAGGAGGTTTCAAATGATTTCAAATTCTTCAAAACATTGAAGAGTGTTTTTCAGGCTGGATTAAAAATTAGGTTGGTATTCAATTAATACCTTGCCCCCGTTGGAGTCAGAAGAAATAAATTTACATGAAATAGTCATTTGATTTTGAACCTACCAAGAAAGTTTAAGAAAATAGTGACTAACTTTATTTCTGCTCATCACAGATTTTTCAATGACCATTTTGGGAGTACCTTTCTTTCTTTCTTCTGGAAGATATAAATAAATAAGCATATAAAAATACTAGTGGAGGGAAGGGGCAGCAGGTGGCATGTTGGTTAAGGCAGCTGAATCCCACAGGGCCCGCTCTATGGTTTGAATCCTGGACCCAACAGCTTGAAAACCACACTGGGTATGTGTACATGCATACCCAAAAATTCCCAAGAAGAAAATGGAAGAGAAGAGGTTGTGGTGTCGACATTCTTCCTGGGGTCTGATTTCTCACATTGTCTGTCTCTCCTCTGTCTCACTCTGGCAAGCACATGCACCCTATAGCAAAAACCTAAAAAAAAAAATACACACACACATATATATGTATGTACATATATGTACACACACATATATGTATGTATGTACATACATGTGTGTGTGTGTGTTTGTGTATTAGCAGGACATTTTTTTTGGAGAGGTTTTTTGCTATAGGGCGCGTGCGCTAGCCAGCCAGACAGAGACAGAGAGACAGAAAGCGAGAAATCACCCCCCAGGGGGGATGGCCACACCGCAGTCCCTTCTCCTCCATTCTCCTCTCGGGATCTTGGGCACACATGCACATGCGCCCGGCGTGAAGTTTTAAGCCACCGGACCCGGGACTCGAACCGCGGTCAACTACATGGGAGTCCACCGACATAGTCATTACGCCAACTGCTGGTCCCAGCAGGACATAATTTGGTATTAAGTGGTTAGTAATGCTTGAGTCTTGACATCTTTATTGAGCAGTTGCCTCTAACAGATTTTGGAGAGTTTCCCTCATTTCCAGGTGTCCAGAGAATCTTCCCTGGGCAGGTAGCAGACCCTGTAGTATTGGATACCCACATCATTGGTGGAAACCCCCATCAGCATTGGGACATTTTCCATGTTGATTCTCAGTCCTGAAAAGAATAAAGCTGGCCTGGCCAATGGCCATTCTTTCTGCATGTCTCTCCAACTTGTTGAAAAAGAAGAAAATGAAACAAATAGGAATGGATTAGTAGATTAGGAACTTAAGTGCTTTAATTCATTTCCTTGTCTTTTCCTGGTCTCTGGTTTTCATTTAAGGTAAAAATGTTCAGAGGTGGTACCAGCAGATGGTATAATGGTTACGTTGCTTGACTCCCATGTAGTAGACTGCAGTTCAAATCCCAGGTGCGGTGGCTTAAAACTCACACCAGGCATTTGTGCATGCATGCCCAAAATCCTGAGAGGAGAATGGAAGAGAAAGGACTGTGGCATGACCGTCACTCCTCTGGGGCAATTCCTCACTTTCTACCTCTGTCTGTTTCTCCGGTGAACACATGTACCCTATAGCAAAAAATCTCTCTCTTAAAAAAAAATGTTCAGCGGGGCCTTTACATGTATATAGCTTTCAACTTGTGTTCTTCATCTAGAATGTCAAACTTTCTAGAGACTGAGGATGAGATTTAAAAATCTGGGCACAGTGGTACATGGTTTGTAATCCCACCTACTCAGAAGACTAAGGTGGGATGGTTGCAAGTTAGAGAGAGGCTAACTTGAACAATGTAGTAGTGAGACCCTGTCTCTAAAAAAAATTAAAGTAAAGGAGGAAAAAAAAACTCTGAGAAGAATTCTTTTTTTTTTTTTTTTTTTTGCTCCCATAAGCTCTATACAACTGAGACTACTTTTTTCCATTTGTAGAAAGTGGCATCTGTCCAAATGTCACCTTATGCCTGTCTTTCTAAGTGCCATTTAAGCAAATGGACATTGCTTAAGGCCAGAAAAAACCAGTGCATTTACCAATCTCACTCCCAACCCCACCCCTACCCACAGTCCAGCAGGACGGTAAAAACTTTTGCTGAAGTTTTAGACCCTTTTTCTAAGGATCTCTAGTAAGGGTGTTGGAGATTTTTTTGGTTTTGGTTTTGGTTTTGATCACATTCTCAGATCTTTTCTTGCACTGAGACCAGCAAGAAGCAGCAGGTAAGGTGTTTCTTCAGCAGCCATCCTGTTTCTTTAGGTCGCTGTCTGTTTTCTGGACTGTTTTCCTCAAGCGTCAGCTGCCATCTTTTTATTTATTTATTTATTTGGAGAGGTTTTTGCTATAGGGCATGCGCGTTTGCCAGAAAGACAGAGAGAGAGAAAGCAAGAAATCACCCCCCTTTGGGAATAGCCACGCTGCAATCTCTTCTCCATTCTCCCCTCGGGATCTTGGGCGCACACGCACCCAGCATGAGTTTAAGCCACCGGGTTTGGGACTCAAACTGCAGTCAACTACAGGGAGTCCAGCGACATAGCCATTACGCCAACTGCTGGTCCCATCAGCCGCCATCTTTAATGCTCAGTCTCTGCTCAGTTCAGAAGTGGTCAGAAGTCTGAAAAAAGGGGCTGCTGCCCAGGTCTCTGCAGACCCTCCAGCCCTCATTTGCAGTGTCTCCCTAGGCCCAGGACCCCCAGCAAGGACTCTCCAGGTAACTAACACTCCTTTTACTGTCATACCTAGCCTGGGTACTGATTATCTTAGGCCTTTCTGGCCCCTGGTCAGAGCCAAGGTGTTTGGCATTTTTATTTGTACAATACAAAATATACTTTCTGTCAAAAAAGGCAAGGTGGGTCTCAGGTGGTGTGGAGGTTAAAGTGGCTGGACCCCACATGGCTGACTACATGGTTTGAATTCCAGACTCGATGGCTTAAAAATATGCAGGGCACATGTGTGCATCCCCAAAATCCTGAGTGGAGAATAGAGGAGAAGGGATTGTGGTATGGCCATCGCCTCAGTGGGTGATTCCTCAGTTTCCCTCTCTGCAGGTCTCTCTCCTACAAGTGCATGTGCCCTATAGCAAACTAAAAAATATATTTATTAGTTACATATATTAATAAATATATAAATCAAATTTTTGAAAGACAAGGTTTTGTATGATTTTTTTTTTGAGAGGTTTTTGATATAGGGTGTATACACTCGCCAGAAAGACAGAGATAGAAAGCAAGAAATCACCCCCCGGGTGATAATCCCTTCTCTTCCATTCTCCTCACAGGATCTTGGGCATGCACGCACATGCACCCAGCGTGAATTTAAGCCACCGGGTCTGGGACTCGAACCGCGGTTGACTACATGGGAGTCCAGTGACATAGCCATTATGCCAACTGCTGGTCCCCTGGTTGTATATTATTAACTAATCTTCTGTGGATATGAAGAAAAATAAATCATTTATTTTCTTGGTAATTTCCCTTTCTTTATCTTCTGTTTAATACTGGCAGGGAAATACTGCAGAACAGGTTTTTGTTACCCTGGGGAAGGAGTTGTGTCTTAAACACAGGCCCAGATTCTTCCTTCTACACACATCCAGTCCCCTTAGCGCTACAGGGAAGAGCCCTCCAGACCTGAGCTGTCTGTTACAGTTCATACTAGCCACAGGGCTGTTGAGCACTGGAATGTGGTTTAGTAAGTACACACTGTTTTTTTTTTTGGAGAGGTTTTTGCTATAGGGCGCGTGTGCTCGCCAGAATGACAGAGAGAGACAGAGAGATGGAAAGTGAGAAATCGCCCCCCAGGGGGATAGCCACGCCGCAATCCCTTCTCTCCCCCATTCTCCTCTTGGGATCCTGGGTACGCATGCACACGCGCCCGGCGTGAGTTTAAGCGACTGCATCCGAAACTCGAACCGCGGTTGACTACATTGGAATTCAGGGATATAGCAATTATGCTAACTGCTGGTCTCAAGTACACACTGATTTTTAAAACTTAGTATAAAAAATAAAGAATATAAAATATAAGACCAGGGAAGAGGGGTTTGAAAGTTCATGGAAAAAGTATATTATGAAAAAGCAATGCATGGATTTTCTTTTCTTTCTTTTTTTTTTAGGGAGGATGCATGTATCAAAATAAATATGTATTTTTAAATTCAATTTTTCCACAAACATTTTTCTTTAAGTTTATTCACTTTTTTCTTGAGAGAGAAGAGAGAAAGGTGCATCTCAACTAGGTCTTCACGTCACGGTCCACCCCA